>NC_051164.1:86187772-86512065 GCF_013339745.2 Dermacentor silvarum
CCCGCTGTATATACCAGCTGTTCCGGTCCACCAGTAGGTCGTGTTCCGGTCTAGCGCGTCGTCTGGTCAGTGTTGCCAGGTCGGACGAGGCGGCGTAGCCAAAAGTTAAAGAAATTGTAGCCCAAATGTAGCCAAACACAACAATAGAGCAAAATATTTCGTAGCCAAATATAGCCAGTTTTATTTCTGTATAAATTTTCACATTCAACAACGCGATCCTTTTTTTGCACAACCCGTTGCAACCAAATGTGATTGCCGCCGTGACGGTCTACATCCCGCTTGCAGCGAATCGCTGCAGAAGGCGAAATCATAGTGATTTTATTATATGACAGATAGTAGTAAGTTCTTATTTTTAGTTGTATACAGTAATACTAACTACGAACTCTGCTTTTTAACTCACGTGGACGCAAAATAATGTCAGCATCATTGAGCTCTCACGTGACATGCACCCTACGGCAACGTTTATAGAACACCCTATAAACGTTGCCCTACGGTGTAGAAAAACTTCAGCTGTCCAGCGGTCTGCGACGGTGACACGCCCACGGCTTCTTTTTTATGAGCCAAAAACAGTGTATCGCGCCATGACATCACGCGTTGTTTGTCTTATCGTCCTACCTTGTTTTCTCGTTAATTAGATTGACCCGGGTTGCCTGGGACACACTCTATATAGTTTCCACTTACATCAACCTGATCGCCATCTTAGGTCTCCAGCATGCCAAGAACATGCGTTAAAAAGAAGTCAGAGACAACAGATGCCACTCGCTGTCTCAATCGGTGTAGGCGAAACTTTAAACCGTTGCTGCGCAAAACGGCACACAAGTGTAAGAAGCGCGCAGTCGTTTGCGGCGACGAGCACGTCCCGAACGTAACTCGCTCGCAATGGCAAAAGCTGCGACGGCTCATATAAAGAGCAAAGGTAAACGACAAATTGATGACAGTGGTAATCCTGTGAAAACCGGTTACTGTCAAAAAACAAACCATGTTGATATACTATTAATAATAATTACTGGGGTTTTACGTGCCAAAACCACGAAATGATTGGGAGGCATGAAGCAGTGGGCGACTCCGGATTAATTTTGACCACCTGGGGTCCTTTAACGTGCACATAAATATAAGTACACGGGTGTTTCAACATTTAGCCTCGATCGAAATGCGGCCACCGTGGCCGAGGATCCAACCCCCTTTCTCGAGACAGCAGCGCGACACATCACCTGCTAATTAAGCTAACACACTGGGCGATGTTCATGTGACGTGGCGCACTAATGGCATCACGGCAAACTTGTTTCGATATTAGCCCAATAAGTACCTGCAGCTGTCACGTTACGGGCAAGCCATCTATAAGTAAACGCACCAGGACCCACTTTGGGCTCGGGGTCCTGCTCCCATGCTTTTTTATACTTTCTCGCATACTTGGCCCACTTCCCCATGGTTCGATTCTTCTCTCCGAGGACGATTCGGTCTTAAGTCTAACCTACGGAAATGAACCTCTAATGTAAGCACAAACAACAACTCATCTCGCAGGAAAAAGAAGACGGCAGTAAAGCTTAGCGTGAGAAACGTGAAGCAGGTCGAAAGCTGTGCTCGGCGCGATAGTTCACCAAGAAGCCATGGCCGTGAACACGCTGGAGCGGGTCATCTACCCGTGCTCTTTCATGTCGGCGCCACGATCGCCCGACCCCTTTTTTTTTTTTTTTTTTTGGTCTCTGAGCATAGCAAAGTACATCAAAGATCAAAGCCACTGGTTCAGACAACGGCGCAGAGAATGGAGGGGGAGAGGGGGCGGATGGCAATTCGCGCACGCACACACGCACAGGCGCGCTGCCGGCTCAGTCAGCTAAAACATAGCCTTCGAGATTTGTTTCTACTCGATCAGAGCCCCTCTGGAGCTTTGATTGGGGCGCCCCTTATAGCCCAAACAAAGCCAAGTCGCAGATTTTCAGTAGCCCAAATATAGCCACATAGCCAACTCGTCGAAGTCGACGCCAAAATTTTTTTGCGGTAGCCCAATTTGGCTATAGATAGCCAAACCTGGCAACACTGCGTCTGGTGCGACCATGGAGGAAGGAAACAAAATTTCCTTCCTCCATGGGTGCGACTGATTTCACAACAAATCCGCGCAGGGGCGGGGCCTCGCCTGAGTGTGACCCGTAAAACGAGTAATCGCAGGGAATTGTGGGGCGCGCCGTCTGCTAGCATCTTCCGGTTCGACGGACGACGCGGCGGCATCGGTGGCATGCCCGGCACACGAGTTTTTCTACGCGGTTTCAACTGTCAGTCGTGCAAAGCTTTCCGTCCGCTTTGTCGACCAGCAATGTCTTACCATTCATGCAGCTGATTTCTAGGTTGCAATTCACTCTGGGCACGACGATGCAGAGCCAAGAAAGGCAAGGATACGCTTTCATTCATAATGGAACTAGGGCTTTCGTTTCGCCGCCCTTTTTTGTTTCTGCCAGGTTTAGCTCTACGACATTTGCCGTTGCTTGGACGCAACGTACGGACTGCTCTGCCTGCGGGTCAGTCAGATAGGTGAAAAAGTTATCGGTATCCGATAGTTTATCAAGCGTATAGAAGCATTACTTGGAAAATCGGGTGCTGAGGTGATGGGGGGTTTGACAGTTTGCCAATACCGTCTAAACAGCACTACATTCAATTTCTTCACGGGAAATTGTCAAAAAATGCACTTTTTTTGCGTACTCGCAGACGATTACGCCTCTTACATCTTAGATGCAGTACTCAACGGCGCAAGGAAAGAAATTAAAGGGATTAAACAAAAGGGTGGGTTAACTCGGCCTCGGGGGGGGGGTTACAACCCCCGAATCTCCCCCCCCCCCGTCGGTGCGCCACTGCCGCCGGCGTTGGAATTGAGGACACGCTGGGCTGGTGGTGACTAGGCACAACTGTGGCTGCTGTTAAGGGATCGATGGTATTCCTAAATAAACGCATCACTGTTTTGACGATCCAAATATAATCTCACTATCAGGGAGGGAGCAGTCTACCTGACTGGAGCAGTATTTTTTATTTGGAGTGTTGCTACGCTGCGCTCCGCAACACCCCAACGAGCGCCGCTTCGCGTCGGCGCCCGGCACCACGGCTTCCACCGCGGCACCGGGGTACAACCAACCGCGCCGCCAAACAGAGAGAGAAAAAAAGAAAGATAGTGAGACAAAGAAAAAAAGTTTCTTGCCAAGGCGGGACTCGAACCCGCGTGCCCCCGGGTCTCATAGCGAGCGTCGTAACCACTAGGCCGGATCAGGAGGCATTGGCCAGATCAATGCCTCCTTTTTAGGAGGCGTTGGTCAGATAGCCACGCTTCCAGAGCAAGCATTCACGCAAATACGCTTCCAGAGCAAGCATTCACGCAAACCATATGATTGCATCGAGCGTCGTTACGTCATCGAGGCGAGGTCCCGCCCCTGCGCCGATTTATTGTGAAAACAGTCGCACCCCGTTAACTAGAGTGCGAACTACTCATCCCGTATTCAAATGTGTCGACGCAGAAATACTTTTATCAGACGACAGCTCAACCAACTTGCATACAATTTGTTGCAGTTGAGAGTAAAAATAAATTAGCAACATTTTTTACCGAAAATTGTCGGAAATTGGTTAGTGTATTAAACGAAAAGAAGCACATTTTACAAATTCGTAACTCAGCACTGAAATCAAATAGCGCAGTTCTCTAAACTGCATCCGTTAGAACGCCTCGCAGCCGGATTAATGTGATAAAGAAATTTACAGCTAAGGTTAACCCACGAAACACACAAGCAGCTATTTGATGTCTAAAAGATGTCTTGAACGGATAATTCAAAAGTCTAATAGCTGTCCTGGCCAAGACATTTTCTAGCCGTGGGCGTCTACAGGTACTTCAGTAAGCTCTGCTAACGTTACGCTAAAAGTTGGCTAATAAACATCTCGACAAGAACAACTTCAAGAATTGTATTAGACGTTCCCAGAATTCTGCAATAATGACTTTGGAAACATTATGCAGGTTTTTATAAAACATCTTGACAAGAACAAGTTAATTTTATTAGACATTCCCAGAATTCTGTTATAAATTATAACAGAATTCTGGGGACGTCTAGCAAAATTCATAATTAAGCTATAAAAGCCTGCATATTGTTTCCGAAGTCATAACGTATAATGGCTTCAGAAACAATATGCAGGCTTCTATAGCTGTCTTTAAAGCAGCATTTATAGATTGCTTACCACGTCACTGAAGAATGACAAAATTATTGGCCACTTCTTCCGCATACCATGCATCCGTATGCTAGCTTCATAGTACACATGTTACTATATAGAACTGAAAAGTAAATTGAAGCCTTACATTATATTATTTATAACAACTTGCATAAAATTGTTTAACATATAATAAATGTGCAATACACATCCAAAGCAAATGAGCATAACAACATGCAGAAAAAAATTACCTGACCTTGTGAGAAAGCGGCTTTATTGACTAATAAATATAAAGGACATGCAGAATTATTTTACAAAAATTTTAATACAGTAGAAAAGGTGACCACAGAAAATAAGACATAGCTGCAGTAACCACAGCAATCCAGGTCCCTTCCCTCTTGGATACCGCTGGCTGCCCACAGAAGTTCGCTCTGTAATATAACAGTGAAGAAAAAAGTGGATAAGCCATACTTGATTGATAAAGATGTGCGATTCGGTATTTAAAATAGCAACATATGTGTGCCGTTGTTTTACCTCGGTCACATTTACTTTATAAATTTAAGCAATACTTTCTCTCAAAATCTTATGTTGTACGATGACGTTCAGAATTATGTTGCAGATATGATATGAAAAAGCTACTGTAGAGTGAAATTAAACTGGCAAATGGTTTGATCCACACACGACTTCCAGTAGGTCATTAGCAGTTAGATGGTTTGCAAACAAATCTCCTACAAGATAATTTGCAAACAAATCTCTTACAAGAGTATGCTACGTGCTGGTGAGTTGTAGCAACAGGTGGGCTTAGCCTGACAATCAAGGCCGGCAACTGATCCTTCCGAGTGTCTCTTACAATATCCCTGCGGTATTGTACCACATGTCAATAAAACCATTCTCGTCCTAAAGGGACCCTAAACACTTAACTAATCATAGAATGACCTCACTATATTAAAGGACGTCGTCTTACGAATCTCATGCGGCAAAATGTTTTCCAATCCTCCAACAGTGAAGTTACCACACCAATGCAATACTATTTTCCTGCCTGCTAGCGTGCTGGAAGCTACGCAGAGGAGAAGCCAAGAGAGCAAAGTCCCGGTATACTACGCAATGCAGCACGCTGCTGCCATCTTAAAGGCCACACGCAGTTAGAATTTCTGTAATCATTCAACCAATTATGTGAAACTCCGGCTTTACCTCCCAGATCACAAAAGAACGTTCTGCTACATACCGTGCATGCAAATATATTCGAGTCTAAACTTCGCGCCAGCACGGGCCGGCCAAAACAAAAGTGGCGTGCAAGTTGTAGCAGGCAAACGAATACGTACCGTAAGGAACTGCACCGTATCTGCAGGCGCTGGTCAAGGCTTGAACGTGAGCAAAAGACTTGGGAAGAGAAGCATGAGCACTGGTGAGCGAACGCTTGCAAGCATGAGCAGGGCCCCTTTGAATCGCTCGCGGATTACTCGCGGAAACTTCAGCGCGCCCCCCTGGTGCGGTCCAAGACAGGTGGTCCAAGAGCAGATAGCAGTTCGCTCAAACGGAGCGCACGTTTGCGACTGCGCGCGGCCAGATCTGTTGGTGATATCGCAATTCCGGCTTCTTCACCGCTTGTTCACGCAAAGGGAAAGGAAGGCGCGGCTCTGATAAGGACGCTGAACGGGCGCGCACGTGTGCGCCCGGCCGTTTTCTTTTATTGCGATAGCAATTATATGGACACTTCAACCGGATTTCTGCCGTCGGCGTCGCCGTCGCCGTAGCCGTCGTCGTCGCCGTCGCCGTGAGGTTCCGTATAGATAAAATCTTCACCGCGCGCCGTATGCCCGAGCGCCAGCGTGCTGCGACGCACGCTATCACGGAGAGCGAACGCACTCAATCCCCCACGGCGCAAGCAACGAAGCAGGGAAGCCAGCGCCGGAGGGAGCGGGGGGGGGGGGGGGGGCACTTCTACTGTGCCAACAACCGCGCTCGTCGCTCGGCCGCACGGTCTCTTATCTCTCCCGCGCGCAAGCAAGGCAGCGGGAAGCCAGCGCCGGAGGAAGCGGGGGGGGGGGGGGGGGGGGCGCACTTTTCTTCTGCCAACAACCGCGCTCGTCGCTCGCCGCACCGTCTCTTATCTCCACACGGCTCTGACCTTTATGAGCCGTGCATTCGCGGCTCAGTTCCTGTTGAAGCGATAGACCGCACGTACCTTCGCCCGCAGCGGCGTATGCTTGCTGCCAGCGTTTTGACCGTCGTGTCTGCAGTCATTCAGTGTGATCTCTTCATGTTTGTTTGTGCGCGCTCACACCACGCTTGTTCATTCAGTTAGTAATAGTCGGGTCACATTTTCCAACGCACGCTACACATGTAATGCTGCCCGGATCGGCAGTGCAGCGCTACAGGTGTGTCCCTTCGCACGCGCGCTGCCCACGGGAAGCGCTTCTCATCAACACCACCGTTTCACACGCGCCTTCTCGTGGTCATCGAGTCTCTCTTCATGTCGGTCTACTTACGCCGCAGCACACCTGCTTACTTAATCAGCTCATGTTTACTACAATTCATATTGTTACCAAAGCCGCTCACCTTACTTCGTATGACATTGCTGTGTTGCTATCGCATTCATTGCTTCGCCCTTAGGGCGAAACTGTGACATTTTTTTCTCTAAACTTTGACTGTCGTGACAGACTCATCGAGTGAAAAAATCGGAAAGGAATCAAATAACCCCGCAGGCTTTTTCTGCTTGTTCACCCAAAGGGGGATAGCAGCGAAAGGCTATATGATGCGACGTTAACGGATTGCATATGGCTTGTTAAAGTCGCACGGAATGTAACGTTGCGCGTCGGGCACGCGCATTTTAAATCTTTTTCACTTTCACGCGCACGCCCAAGCATGTCGCACATTTTCCGACAAAAACATCTAAAAAAGTTCTTCAGTTATACGCTCTCAAGGCGTTCATCAAAGTATACTCCGGTGACGCCAGAGGTGGGCTGTTACCACAGCTGAAACACAATAGCATATTTGATTAACCGTACTTCCTGCTACATAATGTTTCCATCAATATCTGTTTAACGTCTTCGCGTAGACTAAGACGTCTATAGCCGTTTGTAGTCCTTCCGAGAAGTTTTCAAGACGTTTTGTGTTTCGTGGGAAATTATTGCAATGTTTACGAGAGTTCCGCAGCTGTATTACTCAGCGCTATATTTCATGAGCTTCAAAGGTTTCGTTAAACAACTTAATGGCATAAATTGAGAATCGACTTCCTGCATTTACTAAACTTCAACTTCTTTCGAATGCAACTAATATGAAAATCAGTCCAGTGGTTGCCGAGAAAAACAACTTTTTCGTTCATCTGTCGTCTAACCAATGGATGCATTGCCAGATGCAACACCACTTAGAACAGGAAAAAATGCGTTAAAATTTGCTGCAGTCTGCAATTTCGCAGGCCCCTTGCTTCTATGTAATGCAGTAACACATTGCTTTATGAAAAGCAGTATAGTAGTTTTTGTTGTCCAAGATCTCGATTTATTGCCTTCAATATTCCCAGAGTCCTTCCATGTATGAGTGTGAGTGCTAATTGCCTCTGGTTGTGTAAAAAAAAAAAAAGAGCAATACATTCAGTACCTATGAAATTCTTATCAACGTTGCATACTGTCATGCTTAGCTGTTTAAAAAAGCTCGTTCCCATACAACGAAGAAGTAGCGCGCACCTGACGTACGTGGAAGAAAAGCCCTTACGAAGCGTTTTTGTAAGGCAGAAAAAATGTCGCAGTTTCGCCCGAAAGGCGAAGCATCGATTGCGATAGCAAATTAGTAGAGCGCTATTCGGAGTAGGGATAGTAGTTTTATCGGCTGCATAAACTTGGACACATTGGCTTACTTACTAACTGAATTAACAATCGTGGTGTCAGCGCGCACATGCAAACATGAATAGATCACACTGAATGACCGCAGCCAACGACTGTCAAAACGCTGGCAGCAAGCGCAAGTTCTCGCGGTCTATCGCTTCAACGGAAACTGAGCGGCAAATGCAAAGCCCATACAAATGTCAGAACCGTGTGGAGATAAGAGACGGTGCGGGCGACCGCCGGGCAGATAAGTTGTTGGCAGAGGAGAAGCTGCCCCCCCCCCCCTCCCTCTTCCCGTTTCTTGCTTTCGCGTGGGAGATTGAGTGGTAAGATACGCCTTTGGCGCCGGAGCACAGCGCCGCCTCGCCTCCCTCCCTCCCTCCCATACCCCAACGGCTTTTCGCGGGATGGTCGCGTTTGTTTTCCGCCCGTGCGTTCGCGCCCTCCGTGATAGCGCGCGTCCCCCGCGCGCTTTCGCTCGCGCATACGGCGCGCGGCGATCGCCCTTGGAATCTATACGGAACCTCACGGCGACGGCTACGGCGACGGCGACGGCAGAAATCCGGTTGAAGTGTCCATATAATTGCTATCGCAATAAAACACGTATCATACAGGCGCTCAGAAGTCTGTCTGGCGATGCTTATTGCATAATTTTTTTAAGGCGAAAGCCTAGATCTCTATGTTTCAAGGTAGTGTTCTGAGGTAGAGAACGGAATACGCCGGGAAAGCGAAACAGCAGCGCCGGAGGAGGGTTCTGAGAAAGGGCGACGCAGCGCAGCGCAGTCGGAGAGTTGAGGGAAAGGGCAACGGCGGCGCAGTAGGAGAGTTTAGGGAAAGGGCAACAGCGGCGCTGGGGAGGAAGAGGGAAATGTCAGCAGCAGCGCAGTGGAGGTACAGTGTACCAGATAAGAGGCGTTGATGACAAGCGCGGTGGCGGCGCTGGGGAGGAGGGAAATGTCAGCGGCGGCGCCCGTAGAACGTTATGGAAACGGCGGCAGCTAGGGTGCCTCGATGTCAGCGCCGCCTCCCGCCGTACAGGGTGGTGACACTCTTTGACCAGGCTAGGACACTCTTTGACCCTAACCAGGCCCGCGCCGCACCTCCGCCATATTGTGCCGGAGCTGTTGAAGTGGCTGTACATGTGCATGCTTTCAGTGCAGTGCCGTCGTGTTGCCTGGTGTTTGTTATTCAAACGATGCTGCGCACGTGTTCACTAAGTTGACTTTTCGGGCTCGCGACGTGAGATGAAAGGTGCTTGACTATTTTATCGCTATAAATATTCCGCCATGCCCGTTTGCTGCGCACCTTTGTGCACCAGTTCAACGGAAAAACGACACCCACGTCTTATATTTCCCCGCGACCCAGAACGCAGCATAAAGTCGAAGAACCTTGCTCACCTCAGCCATGATGTTTAAATTTGTCTTCATGTGAGACGGTCTTCAGAAAATTTTCTGATTCACTAGGCGTTTGCCGTCTAAATCATTTAATCGAGGTGATGAGAAGCCTGCTCAATCTCAATGTCTCATTTCCAACAGTCCCTTGCACTGAACATCCAAATGTCAGGAAAATGTTCTTGGGGAGTTCTGTCTTGTTGCGGCTCAGCATTTATACTTGCACTGATTGTACCAGCCAGATATGTAACGAGGGAGATGGAATATGGAAGTAAAACCGCCGCAGGTGTAATCTTTGAATTATCGGTTTTCATGTTTGTAAGAAGCATGTATAAACTTGAGCTTTTCTTTGTCAATGCACTCGAGTTTGTGTGCTTGGCCTCCTGTAGCTTCAGGCAGCCTGAACGTGTTGGTTAGCAGCCTAGAACTACATTCCGGGTTGTCTTCCTCTGGTTTTCCTCGAGTGACAGCTATACGCGGCGTGAGCATTTCTAAGTATTTCGGAGTTTTTAAAAATCACCTCAGGCCGATAGCGTACTCCTTGTCTTTGAGCTGGATTATCCGAATAGGCGGACAATAATAGCATGAGAAATCAAAACACGTATTCAAAACTTAACATTCGCTAATTAACTTCATAATTGGTTACCTTACGGCACATATTGCAATTTTTGAATTGTAGCCGGTGAGATTGAAATGAAACTTGAAATGAATCTCCAGGATGAGACCAGTTCCAAAATATTTTCCAAAGTGTGGTACGAAATACATGGGCGTTCCAGTCACTTTTGTGCTTCAATGCAGAAAATAGCATTCTGTTGAAAAAGTAAGTGTCATTCTGGAAATTCATTCCAAGTAGATACGCCTTGCAAACTCACGAGCTACAATTCGTAAATTGCAATTTGTGCCGTAAAGTAATTAATACAGAAGTTAATTTCTGTTTTTTAAGATTATTTGAATATATGTTTTGATTTCTCGTGCAAGTAATATATCCGCCTATCTGAGTAATCCATCTCAATTACTAGCGTCAAACAGACAGTTTTTAAAGGCGGCATTACAACTTAAACCGGACTCGAGCTTGGAAATGCGGCATATATATTCTCGGCCCATGGCAAAGCACCACCTGCGCGTTACGCGCTGCTATATATTCTTGCGGGCCACGAGCTTTAACGAAACTTTGTAAATATTGTAATATGTACGTGCGTGTGACTGTACGTATGTACTGTTAAATACCGTATATGTCATAATCATCACCCAGCAACTGGAGTAGCATGTCAGGCGAATAGCCAGGCTAACACCTCCAGCATCACATTATCGCGTTTTCTCTCTCTCTCTCTCTCTCAATGACTAGAATTATGTTATCTGCAACCGGCGAACTTTAAAAATTCCGCAAAACTTAAAAGCGATCAACCACGTACATTTTGGCAATAAAAATTCCCTTTCTTTTAGTGAGATGTGTTTCTCTTTCTCAAATTGCTGTGCTCATCATGGGTCGCTGCATAACTGAACTAAGACAAATGTGTATTTCAGCAAAATATTTGGGCGCTATATATAGTGATTTTGCTTTTCACTTATTAAAAAGAATAAATTTTGTGGTTTAATTTACGAGCCAGAACTACGATATGATTATTATGCGTAGTGAGGGACTTCGAAATAATTTTGACTACCTGTTTTTTTTTTTTTTTTTTTAAGTGTACCTAGGTACACGACCGTTTTTGCATTTTGCCCCGTTTGAAATTCGGCAGCCACGGCCGTGATCGAAACCGCCACCTCGAGATTACTTTTTGACACTCGCATAGTCTGCCTCTGATGATGTAAGACTGTTTCCGACCACTTGTTCTTTATCATTCTTACCTTTCACACGCACGATTTCTATCTCGATGAATAATGTACGTTCAGATGCAACACTGCCGTATTTATTCACATTGTTTTGTCCTACATCTTTGCACGGCAGAACACAGCTGCGTCAGTCTTCTTGAAGGACAACCTCTAAGAACTTTAGTGCACACACCATATGCGTGAACTTTGTATTTGAAAAAAAAAAAAAAATTGTTAGCGTAAGCGAAAGCGCGGCAAAAACGACTTATCTGCTGGCTTCGAAACTTATTCTAGTACTACATTACTGTAAACGTTCAACCTCCGTTCTTGAAGTGAGACGTAAATATTGCAATGCACGTAATCGTACAAACTGCGAAAATTAAGAACATTTTACACTGTCAGCGAGCGGAGAACCTAAATTCCCGCTGTCCGTCATACGCGCCTTTACGTGTTCCGACATAATATTACGGAGAAGCATTACGGAGAAGCGTTGCATCGAGGTTACAATTCTAACCACTGTATCGAGGTAGAGTGACCTAGAATACTCTAATCCAGGCACCATAGCGACAGCACGCTTGCAGCGCGCTCGCGCGCCTTGTATACGTCATCGCGTGGGCTCAGAGCTTCATTCCACATCGCTATATATGGGTGACGACGCACCAGGCCCTAGTCGCGGGTGGGGAAGACCGAGAAAGTACGCCACGGCGGAAAAGGCTAGAGCGGCTCGAAATACCACTCGTCGTAACCGCTGCCGTCGGGATGAAGCGGCTATGGATGAAGCTAAAGTTCAACAGAAAGTTCAACAGCAGATCACCAGAAGGTCCAACTATAGGCTTTCGCCTTCACATTCTTCTAGTTCTAAGCATCCCCCGTAATTTTTCTCCCATGCACGAGAAGAAATACCATGACGTTACCGTGAGCGAATGCACCAATCACTCAACGTCTTTCCTATTTTTTTTTTCGACAGGAAAATTTTTTAAAAGTAGCTGCCTCTTCTTGTAAACCAATTTATCATGCGGGCGCACCACTCACTCGGAAATTATGACAGCGCGCTAAATTAACTGTATAACGACATTGTGCTGTATAACTTCATTACACTCACTCTATTCTATAACCACGGCCGCTGGATAAAAAAAAAAAGTTTTTTCTCCTTTTTTTTTTTTTTTCACCGACTGTGCTATAACTTGTGGAACTGAGCTCGTGTAAGCCGGAATTAATGGGAGCACTGGGGGCCGCAACCATCTATTGTAACATTATTCAATACAAGCAGCATTTCTGAAAAATTCACCGCCCAAGCACTCCGTACAGATGGTTAACCAGCGAAGCTGAAACGTGCGGCCCCGACGTTTATCCCCGGGGTAATCCCGAATGTTCATTAAACGACGGCTTGGTAGGCTGCCGTATACTCGGTACGCAGTTGCTGCGTTGCGCTCGGCCACCCGGGCCTGTTCTTGTGCCCGGACTGTAGCACCGGCACGGCGAACACGAGCTCTCTCACGGTGCTGCTGTCGGCGCTGTTCTTCGTAAGCTGCCTGCTGTTCGGGAGTTCGTACGATGCGTGGCCTACCCATGTTGAAGTCGGAGAGAAACTGCTGCACGCGCGCTCGGCTGCGACGGAGAGAACGACGTCACTGACGCCGCAGCCAATGGCGCGCCTCTCTTTCTCTTTTACGTGTGACGCGGGTAGTTCAAGGGCGCGTTACAGGTCCCGGAGCCCACCACCCACAGGGGTGCCATTGCG
Source organism: Dermacentor silvarum (assembly GCF_013339745.2). Taxonomy (NCBI): domain Eukaryota; kingdom Metazoa; phylum Arthropoda; class Arachnida; order Ixodida; family Ixodidae; genus Dermacentor; species Dermacentor silvarum. The sequence continues at coordinate 86,200,711 of NC_051164.1, forward strand.
CTTGGACCCTTTCTGCACTATCATCAGGATCGGCCCACATTTCTGCGCACGTCGGACGGACGGATTTTGGTTTCGCTTAGCCATATACAGCTTCGCTGTAAGACACATGGACGAAATATGCGGCGCAATTCATTTTTTCTTTATGTTAACAAGGCGCCCAAAAACGCGCCCCGTAAATTCTGAGCACCGTTTCTGCTAACTACTAATATAATCAAACTACTAATAGTATCAACTCATACTCGAGCGCTTTAGAAGTGGCATGCCTTGGAAGTTCGTAGGCTTCAAGTGTACAACTGCAATATTTACCTCAAAGTTAAAAAAAAATTAAGCGCAACGAAATCAATTTTGTCAAACGGCAAATTTCGCTCGTGAGTGTGGTGGACATGGCTCAAACACTTCAAATTTTCTGTACAAAAAAAAATATTTTTTTTCTTTGCTTTAGGTGCAAAATCATTACCATCGCACAAATTCAGAGCTTGTTGCACAGCACAGTTTGCCTTTAATTTGTGAAGTAATACGCCAACACGCGCATATTCATGTGCGATCAGACAATCCATTGTACGTATAATGCGCTGCTGAAGCACTTCACTTTCACATACTTCTACCACTCGCTGTGTTAATCCAATTGAGCGCCAGTTGTCACATTGCACCGTTGTTTGCAGTAATAAATCATGTCCATGTGAAGGCCAGAATTTATCGATTACATTTATATCAGCTGACAAAACGCAACATGCACGTGTTTTCGTAGGATCATAAATCACGTTCTCTCGGCACGACCGTTACATAAATTTAACGTATCTGGAGAAGCCCTGCCCCGTCCTCCCCCCCCCCCCCCCCAAAAAAAAAAAAAGAGAGAGAGAGAAAGAACACTTTTGAGAATACAATACAGCAGTTTCGCCTTTTTCCTTGTAGTGCAGACTTTTTCACGCACTTCTGGCTCATTATTTTTTTCATGCAATAAAAAGTGCCCCCGTCCCCATCACTACGTCAAACTTTACAAGTCTTGCTCTCACTTGCTTGTTATGCGTGGCTCGTTACAGAGACGATATACCGGCTTTTCCTTGAACATGTGCAAAAGAGATCGCTGTCTACAGTGCCGTTATCCAGGACCTCCAGTGTGTGAAACGCATACTGATGTAAAGTCAATATACGAGTGCAGATCAAAACCACAGGTGAAGAAACGCTAAATATAGGAACACAAAGTAAAAAAAGAAGAAGAAAAGAACGTCGTTTTGTGGAGGAGAGGATCGATTTTGAGAAGGTGGAGATTGCGCTGGTCAATGTTTATTCTTGCACAATTTCGGAATATTTCTATTATTTACGAATCGCCCGGAAGCCATGGCTGGAGAGACCGGTCACGCTCGAACCTCGAATTTTGTCGGGGAGGCCCACGGTCGCATTTTGCGTGACCCCGCGTCGTTGCTGGACTGCTCTTCCAATGCTTCTGATGTCTATGTTTTATATCATGTGACGCATCTGTTTCCCTCGCCCTCCCACTCGACGCTGTGCTCCGCATTGTCCAAGTGGAGACTCAGCTGGACCTTGAACTCGTACACCTGCGCAGACGAACGCAGTACGAGTAGCGTTAGAGTTTATTTTTAACAGCGGAGTTGTTTGAGTTCTTGGTTAGGCCGCGTAGTCCGAACAAAACAACTGCGCCGGGCGATGACGTCACCGCGCTTTGCTAGGCGACGCACGTGACGTCAACGCTCGGCGAGGTTACCACCATAGAGAAAGAAATTCAGTTGAATTCCTTTCTCTGTGTTACCACCCTCTCCCAGGTTCGCCAAAGCGCGAGGCGCGGCCGACGTATCCGGCGTACGTCGGCGTGCCCTGGCTGCAGCCGGCGTCGAGATGCGACATGCAGCATTTTGCGCCAGCCTCCTATGGACCGCGCGAAACCCGACCCCTCTATAGTTCAACGTGTGCGCCGCGCCGCCTAGACGCATGCCCATTTTATACGAAACTAAGAGTTACGAAACTAAGATGATACGAAACTGCGAACTCGCTGCACGTGCCGCGACCAGTATCCATCAGCCTATTTTGCTTGACGAGACGCGGATGCGGTGCAGTCTGGGTGACGAGGCCGGCGCGAAATGTAGCATGTCACATCTCGACGCCGGCTGCAGCCGGGGCACGCCGACGAACGCCGGATACGTCGTCCACGCATCGCGCCGGACTATAGTGCTGCGCTTTCGCTGGCATGGGGTCCCCGTGCCGAGCGCGCTCGCGCGTCAACGCTACGTCGGACTATAAAGTGGCCTTTAGAACACGAGCACTGTAACACGAGTATCGTCCCGATACTCGGGGTCGGCTAAGTTTGGCTAAGAACCAGCCAAGCCAAACCAAGTTAAGCAAAGGAAAGCAATGACAAAGCTAAGAACCAGCCAAGCCAAACCAAGTTAAGCAAAGTTAAAGCTAGCCAAGCCAAATCAAGTTAAGCAATGTTAAAGCTAAGGAAGGGCCACCAGATTCGCTGTTTTCCCAGTCTTCGCACCACTTAGTGTGGAGCTGCCCCTAATTTTTTTATTTATTCAATACTGCAAGTAGCTTTCTGACGGCCAAGAAAGGAGTGGTACAAGTACATATGAAATACAAGGTTACCACAAATCATACAAGTCGCAAAGTACAGGAATATGGTAACAAGAAGACAGGGTAACAAAATCGAGGAATAAATACAGGCGCATGAGATAGCTGACAAGAATGAAATCGCGTGCGTCAATCCGACAATCAGAAAAACCAAAAGTCTATATTAGAATAACTTGCAGGGGGCCTAGTTGGTGCATACTTGAAGCAAGAAAGGTGTTTCCGCTGCCTCACCATGTCATACAAAAGCCTATCAGATGCAGACAAGATGTTTATATAGTTTCTGATTTAGAAACACGACTCTTTATCAGGGTGAGACCAATAAATCACTTGTTTTTCTCTTTTTTTTTTCTTTCGGTTCCGGCTTTAAGTTTTTCTGGTTGAGTAGCTGGCGCATGTGCTGTAGTGTTCTGGTGGCTTTTTTGATGAAGCGTTAGTTGTTGGTCCAGCCTTTGTCCCTACTTCTTTAGCTCCGTGCTTTCGTTTAAGTTTGCCGGCTCCTCCCGCACTGGTGCGATAAGCCAACTCGTCCAGCAATGCCTATAAAAATGTAGTCGGCCCTTATCTATCTCTAAAGCAGGCACATCTGTTAATGTGGTGGAACACGATGTTCAGTGGTTTTATTATCGAGGTGTGACATTTGAGTGTTTGAGAAAGTATACGAGTTACTCGTCAAACTCGTAAAATGGCACCCGAACAAGCGCACTCCGTTTCAACTTATGCGCATGGACAGACAGAAAACGGTCGAAGACGCTACTAGGCACGAGGACATACGGTGGCGCCATCTACCGGGAGCGCGCCGCTGACGTAGTAAGAGGGATAATACGGCGCGCTCCTCATATACTTCAGCTGCTAGCACTCAAATAAAGCAACGCGCGGGCGTCCCCCTTAGGCATTTCTGTAAGTGCACTGAAAACAAGTAAACTTGGTAACAAACAGATAACTGGTCCTGGGCAAACTGCAAATACAGAACCCTACACGCCGTATCTTCACAAAACGCGATACACGGCCTGTGCGTGGTCGTCGGAATGGAGTCAGCTGAGCCGAGGTTTCCGTTTTCTTTTTTTTTTTTTTTTTGCCGTAAAAGAATTGCAAGCAAATATATTCGCGTTGAGCACTGTCTGTAAAACAGTGGCCAATGTGGTCTCAATGCCGCGATCGGACGGATTCTCAACTAGTGGTTGCACTCGCGCATTAGCTCCTAACTTCCAACCCAATTAAGAAGTAAGACTGCAGGCGTGAAATGAGCGGTCACAACCTTGTTCCCGGTTAGGGCTATGGAACTTCGCTGCTGCTTCTCGTCCACGTAGAGATGGGTGGGTGGAGTCTCCTGGCCCACCATCACGATGCTTCCGATGATGAGAGGCACAGGTGCAGTGTTCTTGTGCAGCCGGCTAATGGTCATGTGACACTGTAAAAAATGAATACTGGCGATTAAGCTTCCATCGTTCGGGATGGCTCATTGGCCTAAAGGTATAGGGGCTAGCGAAGACATCGAGAGGTGCGCTTCGCACTTAAGACCATGCGGAGGATGACCGACTCCACGGCGAACAGTGCGAAAAGACGGGACGCGAAGAATTCTTTTCGCACTATTCCATGAAATGATCAACAGCAGCTCGCCCAACTTTCAATAACAAGGCGAAGGCGTCGGGCATTCGCAAGGCGCTGCCAACTTAAAGACGGGCAATAAAAATTGGCTGAGGTTTAACTCTTGTAAACCTAGTTATCATGAGCGATAGGTCTGCTTGGCTTGGTTTTGCAAATACCATGCACACAGTGTTTCATTAATGCACGCTTCAGCGCTTGGTAATTGCTTCTCTATAACGTGCTAATCTAGCCTCCCTTTGGTCCCGTGTTTCAGCAGACAACTTTGCCTTTGCTTGAGATTTCACAGGCTGCCGTCTAGCTATATCTACTGGATGACTGGATTCAGCATGTCGCTTGCCCTGAAGCACACGCACAGACGACCCAGCTGGCGCGCCATCCATGGCGAGACTGAGCGACCTAGCGCCGGCAGAGCAGCCGTTAAACCCTCGCCTAGACACGTGGTACCGCAGCGGCGTGGCTCCGAACGAGCGCAGCTGCGACGCATCTGCCATTGCATTTTGCCTCTCCTAAGAGGATCACGTGGCGTGACGTCACACCTGCCACACTTGCGCTCCGGCAGCTCGCGCTCCGGCAGCTCAAGGTCATTGCGACGCGATGAAAGACCTTGCGAGACATGGGGAGTAGAGCTTTCGCTCTAATACGTGCCACTTCTTGTTTGTACTGTGAACAAGATTTTCTTTTTTTTTTAAGTACCGCCTATGACAGTTAGCGCCGCCGTTGCACCTCTTCCTGTGGATTACTCGAAGAAGCTACACTGATACTGACGCGACAAATATCAACGTTCACTTTTCTAAGTCACAAAATTCAACCAGCAAACCTTAATTCTAAGTAACTTCATAGCGAGGCAATATATGACAAATTTCCCAAATGCGGTTATTTACACACGTTACGTGCAATGCAGTAAATGCAAGGGCTCTTGTAAGCCAGTCAGTGACGAGAGCCTGCTGCCCAGACAAGACTCGCCCATTGTGTGCTTCTAATCCTCCTTTTGATCGGCGATCAAAGGCGATGGAGGCGCATTCGTTTGGTTTCCTTTTCTCGTTGGCTGAAGAGACCCAGAACTTTCATTACACATCACGGAGTCATAGAGACGAAGTATAAGCGAGGTGGCGGACTTCCAGGCTAAAGAGGTAAATATAAGGCGTCCACGTACGGGCTGGTGCCACCGCCCCTGGCATTCTCCGTTCTTCTCGCTGTGCAAGATTTCAGTCGCGTCCCTCAGCTTCAGCGCGCCACCAGAGGGAGCGCTACCATCAATCTAGATAACACAGCGGGCAGTGCATTGCTATTTGAGGCTCGAGCTGGCTGCCGAAGGACAAAGACATCCTGGAGAAAATACTCGCAACAAGATTAGGCGTGTGTCCGATGAGGCTCCATGTGTCTGCTGCAGCAAAAATCCGGAGACCACTCAGCCCATCCTAATGGAATGCGAGACCCGTAGGTAACGTACACCTTCCAGAAGCGCTTGATAAGTGAAAGTGGATGGGAGCATCAACCGATAAGCTGTCGAGATAAGCAAGATAAGTTTAGAGTATTGGTGGAGAAAAGCAGGGGAGAAAAGCAGGGAAGAGATTGATAGGACCGGATCCGTTACAGGCATGGGTAGGGGCACAAGGTATAGAGAAGTTAGAGAAAAAAATATATATTAAGGAGATCTATACAAAAATGCTAGAATGAAAAGCATGTATAGCATATATACTTAACTCAAGCAGGCTGGGCGACTATTTCTCACCGCACCGTTTCAAAGATTCCAATAAATCAAGGCAAGTTAGATGTGCGGGAAAGCCTGTAAATGGAACTTCGTGCATCTTCTGTGGGCGCTCTAGAGAGCATGGCCCCGATCTGACTATAAGTCACGCCGTGGTTGGGGACTCCGGATTAATTTTAACCACCTGGGCTTCTTTAAAGTGCACCTAAACCTAAGTAGCACACCTATTGCGCCCTAAAGCAGAGCTCTGCAGACAGCACCAATGTGTCCAAGAAACAAGACATTTTGAAGAATACATACTTGGTTTTCTTGAGCGATTTAGAAATGTATGACAAGTGCAACTTTCTCAACTAAGCTATCTCTTGGCACACAACAAATAAAGATAACTTTCAGGGGCGTAATCTACTGTCTGGCTAGTCATAATTTGCTCTAAAAGCACATCTTAAGGCCCCCGGAGGGCCTTCTAAAAAGATTACGCTCACGAAAATAGCAAATAAATGAATTTGCTTAGTGCAGAAACCGGTGGTACTAATTCTGGTCACTGACAACATCCACCATGTTGTCGAATCCGCCATCTTGTCAGCTCTGATTGGTCCATATGGCTGCTATGGTCTCTCTGATTGGCTCCAAACGCCGTGCCATTGCATAATTCTACAAGAAGATGGCGGAATTTGACGATGTCCACAAAATCACCCCAGGTGTACGATAATGCGAAGCAAAAAGCAATGCACGAGTGGCGCTGTCACGTTCAGGGAGCACTAAAGAGAAAAAAAAATTATTTCAGCTGTGTTAGTAAATTAACCCTTCCACAATACAAAAAAAAAAATACACTCCTACCCCGAGAAGACGCTTGGAACGCGAAACAAGAACGAAAGCCGGGTGGCGACGCCATCTTGAAATTCTCGCGCAAGCTCGCTGTGACGTCATGGATTTTGACGCCGTCTTCTTGGGCCTAGCTAATTTTTTATCGTTAAAAATGGACTACATCGTATTCTAAAACATCCAAAGATTGAACTTAGAAGTTTCAATAATTTTAACTGAACCACAACGGCCGAAATGCGAAAACAAAAAATGCTTTGCAATCCGTGACGTCACATTGACGTACCGGTCCTGGAGTTTCGGCGCGAATTTAAAAAAAATGAAATCCTGACGGTCAGTTTTCTATTCTGATAATTAATCAACATGTACGTATACCGCGAAATCAACGAAAGTAGAGTTTTTGAAAAATAATCTATCAATCTAAGCTGATTCAGTGTTTCTACTTACGTTCCGCTTAAGACACGAGCCCGTGAAGTCCAGCTGTGGCGACGTCTCGTCGATTGTATACCCAGCTACATCTTTTATTAATAAGGTCTACAAAACGCTAAAGGCTGATCGCCGGCTCAGCATGCTATGATTGGGGTATACTTTCTGCAAAACACAATGCAAACAAGTCTGAATAGCGCGAGAACTTCACCTTAATGACACCCTGGGGGGCGGCGGTTCGTGCGCATATTTCATAGAAAGTTCAGCTTCTATTCTTTCTGCTGCTAGGCATTTTTTTTTTCTTTTTCCCGACACAACCAACACCGACTTCAGGACAGTGGTCCGTACCAGTGTATTCTGAGTTCGTGTTTTCGTTCAGAATCAGCCACGTCTTGTAGTTTTCAAAGGAGAATACACGAAGTCTTGCAACCGGCATGCGTTCGTAAGATTTCTAAAAGACAGTTTCCTTTACTTACAGCGGCGATGCGGAAGCGGATGTAATCGTAGGCACCAGTTTCGATGTTTCCTGTTGGAAGAAAGTGTTGATCCGGGTAAACAACTGGACAAAAACTGACTATGTATCAGTCCTTGATTTCCCAGAGCGTTCGCTTCCTATACAGTGAATTATTGTTATAGCAATGTGTCCATTGACGCAGACAAGAGCTGCGGTTAATTTCATTTTTTTTTACTTAGACGAATACTGTTTGCGACAGTATGCCCTAACAAAGCGTAAACCACGTACGGAAAAGTAATCCTTGGTTACTGCGTGAAATTGAAGAAAAATTCGCAAGACTAAGACCAGGGGACGTCTTCTGCGACGATCACTTTCGACGATAGTATCGCCGTCAGGCGCGCGCTGATTGGCACGCTGATTGGTTGGTTGAGCAAAATCGGATGCGCTCATTGGCTGGTTGAGCACTACGTCACGCGAAGGCGATAGTACCGCCGAGGCGATCGTCGCAGAATATACGTTCTCAGGCAAAGGCTTAAGATCAGGTTCTCATTAACTTGCTGTGCGGCCTAAAATTGGCACTAACAGTAGCGAAGAGGAAATACCTAGGTGTCAGCGTAACTTATTTTGTCACAACGGCGTCATACAAATTATGACAATACATTTATAACGCAGCACGTACACCTGTATTAAAACAACCTTCACAAGTAAAGCTCCAAATGAACCAACCCAACAGTTTTATTGGATACCTTAATGGAATATTAACTTCGGAGCTTGTCGTCGAGTACGAAGAGTAGTAAAAAAATATTTAATTATAACATAATACGTTCATTAAAAATATCTTGCGGTCTTGACGCACTCGTATGCTTCCCTTCGAAGCTATGCTGAACGGACCTCGAAATATCTGACGCCTATTTAAGAGAAATCGTTTGAAAGCGTACATGCAGCTAGGTTCCTCGGCAGTGAAAATTCTTTTAAGTCATTCTCAAGACCCGGCGGCCCTCAGCTTATCGTCCCATCTCACATGCACAACTTTCAAAATTTTCAAACATAAAATTTTAACATACATAGAATATACTTGCTACAAAAATTAGTAACGGTCATTTGGAGAAAACATCCAACTTTAGTTAGCAAGCCAATCTAAATGGCTGGAAAATTGGCTGTTGCGGTACAATGCTGTGATGGTTTACAAGGACCCTCGTTATACGTACACGATCGGTTAATGATCACGATATACTAGCGAATGCAGAAGTACAACCGAAAATTGATCGATTAAAACTAAGACCATCAAAACTTCCGTATACGCTGCCTACTCATGTCACGAAGTCGTGGACATGTTCTTAGATCCACTTACGTTTCCCGACGCCATCGTCCCAGAAGAGAGTGCCGGAGGCCTTCCCATTGTGTGGGTACACCATCAGGGTGACGGTTTTGTTCAGCCTATGCGCGGAACAAGAAATTAGATTTCGTAAGACAGAACATCACGTTAACGTACACGATAGGATTTGTGCTGACACTGTGGAAATGGGGTATCGGCGCCCCATGCGGTTTGCAGTTATAACACGCAGTCAACGGCTGATAAAAGATAATTTTCTCCACAACTAAGCTGTCTCTCGACCATAAAACAAGCCTAGCAACGTCTGAGAGCGTTAATCTAAGCGACAAATATGCTATTGCATTGAGGTGCTCCAACTGTCGTCTGCCTGCGGTGCACACTGCCATCGCCCAAACGGCGGCAACGAATGCTATATAAGCTATTGCATTGAAAATGTTCCGGCGGTCGTCGACCGCGGCGGTGCAGACGAAATGGTACAGCTGTGCCCACAAACGCTGTTACATTTAAAATGTTCCATACCTTTCATGGGAATCATGGAATTTGACGCCAGTGCGCGTCCACCTAGGCGGAATCGCCTCTACAGCGCCTACCTGTCATGCGTGTTCAGCCCCGGGGTCTGCGTCGGGAGCACGGAACCTGCCCGGACGTACAGTGGCGTCGGCGTCTTAAGCGTGAGCCAGTTGTGCACCATGTACTCGCCCGAGCTGAGGAACGGCGTGTTCTGGGTAAGCGGAAACCATTATTATTGACGTAATCGACCGGCTCAAAATTTAATTGACACGTTTAGGCACGTTTATGACATCTACACTGCAACTAACGCAGCTGTGACCGTGCTGCCTGCGTATGTGAACGTGTAATAGTATATCTACACTGCAGGTGGCTCAATTCTTTGAGATGAAAATAAATTTGAATGTGACGTGCTTTGTGGGGCTCGCTCGACCTACATTCAAGGCTAATCATAATCTAGCTTTTCCACACTGCGGCAAGAAATTGTAATGACACGCTAATAACGATCCTAAGATCATAGGTTGGTTAATGCACGCCACTCGAAATAACAGAGAAGCTTAACGGTTACGAAATGTTTTGCGCACAATGAATGATCTGGTATCGGAATACAACTTTCGCTTTTTACCGCGGCGGCCCATTGCTTGCAACGGTTTTCATCAACAGGAATCCTATGAAAACTTTAGCCTCTTGCGTATTTCGACGCAACTCAGCTCGTCGACATACTGCGTTTCCTTCGCTGTAAAATCATAGAATAAAGACCTCACAAATGTAACCGCACGTACAAACACCCGCGAATCCCAGCGGCTGCTGTGGTAGGCGCGGCATGGGCGGCGGCTCGGCGGCGGAGTGCCTACCAGGCGAAACTAAATTCCGACGACAGCGCCGACCGGTGGCGCCTTCATGCGGTGGCGCCGCGAATGTAATGGCATGTGGCGGCCGGGCCGCGCGCAGCAGGCGCTGCCGTGAAACCAAGTCTGATCGAACATGTTGCGTTTTTAGGTGCACCAACAGTTACTGAAACATGACTGAAGATGGTTAGGCCATTCAATTCAACGTTGTTCATCGCGGCATCGCGTTTTTCAGGCGGAAAGTCTGTATATGTGCGGTGTGTAGGCAACAGCACGTACAGTGCTCAGCAATTGAAACGCGATACTCGAATCGCATGGTCGCCAGCGCTTTTTGCACTGACTGTAAGCGCTGGGGACGCCAAACTGATGCATTGTGGTGTATAGTGAAAGCGAGAACCTTTCTAACGCATTATGACTGCATTTGGTCCCACGGCGCTCACCTGTGGCACGAAAAAAAAAAAAAAACGGTGGCAGCCACGCGCTGCCAGCGCTTCAGTCGCTGGGCACTGTACATTTCCGACGCTGATTTGCTATGGTCTAGTTGTTCTAACGTTAATAAAAGAGCCGTTCATACGCAAGAGCTTCGTGTCCCACTTGCATGTTTTCGCCTCTGCAGTGTAACGGCTCCGGAGCTTGGGAACCGAAGGTGAACACTCAGATTTGTGGTCATTTTGCCGTCTTATCAGTCTATCAGTCTTCCTTTTAATGTACATTTTCCTTTCTAGCAATTCCCAACTCTGGTTGTGTCCGGCACACGACTGTGCTGTGCATCAACGGCGAACGCCAACGCAGTGGCGTGTTCACACTCACCGCCACCGACGGCTCCCGTCGCGCTAAGCTATATAAAATGAGCCGTGTCTGAAGATTGGGCTAGTTTATAAGCAATTAAGAATGGGGAAGCATTGCAAAAATAAAAGAACTACAACGGACAGAGAACGGGAACTTACTGACACATGTGCGATCGGCGAAGCAGCTCAAGAAACAGAATAAGGAAGACGTATGTCTCCTTTTTTTTTCTGTCCATAATTTTTGTGTTCTTCGCCTATTTACATGATTAAATACGCGAGAATGTTAACGCGCACAGCAAAATAACATCTGCAATATAACTGCTGGAATTCCACGTCTTAGCTTGCCGCGGAGGTCCGTTCGCGTGGTGCATTTGCATCACAATTTGCGCTCGTTTTCTGCTTTATATACAACCTGATGCCACGAATGTGATCTGCCTCGTACAAGTGACGACCTTTCTCAAAAGCAGACACACGAAAATGCGTTTTCCGGCGCGTCAGCCCTTAAAACCCGCAGTGCCAAATCACTGTAAGCACCGAGCGCCTTCGTCCCGTCGTCTGCTTCACATGCCAGTGCTCCGACAGCTGCCGCTCGCGGCGCTGTTCCCCAGCATATCGCCACAGATGAGACATACACAGATGAGACATGTGTATGCTGCAGTAAAGATCCAGAGACCACTCAGCACATCCTAATGGAATGCGACGGGATCCACCCAGCGAGAACCGTAGGTAACGTGCAACTCCCAGAAGCGCTTGGGTTTAAAGTGGAAGGAAACATAAACAGATCAGCCGTAGAGATCAGCAAGAGACGATTAGAGTACTGGTGGAAAAAAAGTAGGGAAAAGATGGATGCGACCTGATCTCTTAAAATCATAGGCAGCGGTACAAGGTAAATTTTTGAAAAAGAAAAATAATGATAGGTATACAAAAATGCAAGATAAAGAACATGTATAGTATACCTGATTAAATCAAGCAGGCTAGGTGACTATTTGTCGCCGCCCCGTTTCAAAGGGGATGCCAATAAATCATCATCATCATCATCGCCGGCGCGCCGCTGGCGCCTTACAACGGCCGCCCGGTGCCTATACCCCGCGGGACTCTGACGTCACGGCTTAGGTCCGCCTCTGCGCAGCTGCGGCGACCAATCCGAACGAGAGCGAAGGCGAAGCGATGCGGTGCGCGGCGTTGCTAGGCAACGCATGTGACGCAATCGCTTTGCGAGGTTTTTCGGCCTACACCTAACGGCGCAACCACCGGCTTAAACAGCTTCGCTGTTAAAACGATTTCTCCGTTCCCACGTATTTAGATAAGAGACCCCGAGCTAAATCTTCCCCTTAAGCATGCTCGAAAGTCACCCGTCTTGAGGCTCTATCTGCAGCGAGCGCGACATGTACGAACTCAATCACGCTCGAAAGTGCCCGTGTTATAGGGGCCGATACGCTTTCATGAATCTCGCCTATAAATACGTGCATCACAGAACGTCAATAAGATATTCTCGCTGACATTCACACTAACGAAAGAGATAGAAAGTTGAAGTGATCAACGGTGGACAAACATGGGAGGCCTCAGCCTGGCGTTCTGAGAACGTGACTTGATGAAGACATGTTTTCTTGTCGAAGCATTAGCTCCAGACTGAGGCCTCCCTTTGATCATGCACTTTTGATCTAGCGCTCTCTCACTGATAGAGTCACGAGCTGTCCTGTTGCTAAACACGCGGTCGCGGGTTCGATTTTTAGCAGCAGCGGCTGCACTTTGATGGGGACAAAATGAAAGCAAGAAATTGGAAAGAAAAAAAAAAACGTACCGCTCGTGCATTCAGATTTAGATTCACAATAAAGAAGTCCATGTGGTTCAAATTAATCCGGAACCCGCCACTACGGCATGCCACATGGCCCCAGGGTTGCTTTGGAACGTTAATCCAAATCAATCGATCGATCAATCAATCAATGAATCAGTCAGAGTCACGAGCTGTCAACACAAGCTCCGTTTTTTCCCCCGGGGCACGTCCTGCAAGATGGCAAAGTGAATTCGCCCAGGGTCAGGCTCAAAATGTGCAATGACTTACGTCGTAGTACTCGTACCACAGTCCTGCTGGCAGGTAGAAGGACATGTACGTGTTCTGCGAGAGAAAAGCGGTGGGAAGACAGGAAGCTCATGCATTGCAATTGAATACACATTCAGCTTCGCCCGTTTCCCTCAACATGGTGACAGTCACTGGTTATATAGTATAACAAACAAACAAACAAACAAACAAACAAACAAACAAACAAACAAACAAACAAACAAACAAACAAACAAAGCACGCTGGAAGTGTTCCGCACCTGTGCAATATAGTTTGGAATTACAGGTGCCGGCAAAATTTTTTCCTCGCCGTACAAGCACCATAAGGCCTGCAGCTGACATAGCCTGAACACTGCCTTATCACTTTAGCATATCACGACTCACTATACACTGCTGGGCAGCACAGAGAAGCCAGGTGGGAGAGCGCCATTGCAGTCGCGCGTGCGCAGGCAACTGGAGGAGGCGCCACATCGTGCCCTGCTAAGCTGTTCTATACACTATAGCGTACTGTGTGCAGTGCTGGGGGCTGAAGAAGTCTACAAACACCTCCAAGCTGTGTTTTTGTTAAGGCAAAGTTTTCTTTGCTGATTTCACACGGGTTTCGTATATCTGGGATCTGGCTATCTTGTAACCAGTTCAAAAAAAAAAAAAATGTCGCAGTTTCCCCCGAAAGGCGATGCATCAATTGCGATAGCAAGTTAGTAGAGAGCTATACGGAGTAAGGATAGTAGTTTTATCAGCTGTACAAACTTGGACATGCAGCAGCACCAGCAACGCGCAGAACTGTTGTCGGCGTTTTGCCCGCGTTCGCACGGAACGCGCGCGGCGTTGGTGACTGTTGCCGGTGCCCCTGGGGGCGGCTCGGAGGCTTTCGACGGGATCGACATTCGTCGAGCAGCGTCCGAAGTCTTTACCACTTTCTCACCTCGCAACGTTATATAAATACACATTTGGTGCAGCAGCTAAACGTCGTTTAGCTGGGGCACCAAATGTGTATTCTCCAATGCGTATTGCTCTCCGCCGTGCTAACGTAGCCGTGCGTTCGCTCCCCGTGATAGCGCGCGTCCCTCTCACTATCACATAAAGCATACGGCGCGCGGCGAGGATTTCATCGCCGTTTGACGTCATACGGAACCTCACGGAGACGGTGACAGCGACGCCGACGGCAGAAATCCGCTTTGATTGTCCATACAATTGCTATCGCAATAAAAGAAAGTGTCGACACTGAAGAATGAATGAATTAATTCTATTATTAAGAAAAGGGAGGACCGAAGGTCGCTGGTGGGGGAGGAGGGACATACGAGGAGGTAGACACCCACTAAATCGCGCGAGCCAGGCCGCTAGCAACGCCGAAGTGGGCTAATTTTACTCGGTCATCGGGGTTTTCGAGAATGTCGTTCTGTAAAGCTTCAATGTGGCAATGCAGAAAGATATGCGCAATGTAGAAAGAATGCGCAAAGCTCTTTGGGTACAGTGTACAAGAAGGGTACACTGTACTTTGGGGCCCCAAACTTGGAGTTAGCGTTGGGGTAGAGTGTACTAGAACTATTCTAGTACACTCTAGTAAATATTCTAGTACACTCTAGTTGGGGCATGCAGGAGTGAAGAGTGAAGTGCGTTTGCGGATAGCAACGTTGGCGGATAGCGGGTTTAAGCGGGTTGCGCTTGTAGCGCCACTACGGCGACTAAGAGAAGCTGTTGTAAATATTAAAATAAGATATGCCATTTTATAGGAAAAGTAATTTTGACTTCCGTATTTTCGCGTTTCATTACAATTTAGAGGTTATTCTATTATGAGCAACCAATTTCTTGCACTTAGTTTTAAGTAACCAACTTAACGTGCCTTCACCAGCCAAATTAATCCAGAGTATCAGTCGTGTTTCTTGCCGTGTTAGCGACGTCAACCCTAGTCAAGTTCAGAATCTCACATCACCCTTCATGCCGAAAATGAATCGATCGCGCGTAGGCGTTCTTTGTGAGCAGCTGCTTTATCTAGACCTTAGTTGGAGTGACCTGGAAGACATTTTCCTTGGATATCGACAGCGCACACCCCGGCAATACAAATCGGTGAACGGCCTATTTAACATCGAAGAACTACAGGAAGATGCTTTTAGGCGAATGTTTACATTTGAAAAGGAGCACCTCAAGGACCTCAAAACGTATCTGCTTATGCCGGACACTGTAATAAGCTCCCAGGGTGTCTGCGTAAGTGGCGAGGAAGCCCTTCTTATAAGCCTACGCAGGCTGGCGTGTCCCAACAGGTGGCGGGATTTGGAGCCACTGTTTGGCCGCCATTGCTCCACTTTGTCAAGCATTGTGTCAACAGTGCTCAGACACATCGAAGACAACTTTGGACATCTGCTGGACTTGACGAACAACAAGTGGCTGAACCTTGCAGAACTAGGCCGTTTTTCTCAGGCAAGTACAGTGCATTCAAATACTGAACAACGTGAACTCATGTGAGTGTATAGATATGCTTGGCTAAAACTGTCTCGAAGCTTAACCACATTAATCCCAAATTCTTTGAGCATTTCTTGAGTGGCAAGGTAATTGCTTATGTTATCTACTTTTATTTACAGGCAGTGCATCGCAGAGGTGCACCACTTAAGAACTGCTGGGGGTTCGTGGACGCGACAGCGAGACCGATTTGCCGGCCATCGGTGAACCAAAGAAGTCATAAGCGGGTTCACGCTGTCAAGTATCAATCTGTTATGTGCGCCAACGGCATCGTGTGTGATCTTGACGGCCCCTATTCAGGTCACAGACACGACGCCGGTAAGTGCACTATAGACAGACTTACTATAATGCAAAATGTCTTTTTATCACATAATCGTATTTTCATAGAAACAATGCATATCTAGGTCATTAAAAAATATTTTGTAATGTAGCACAATGCTGCACACCTTAAGCTAAGACAAAGTTAATACACAGGACGTTTACTTACAGTGCATGTTTGTTCAGCTTAATGCTGTGTGCACCTGCACCCCTGAATTATTATGTATATAACTGCTTGGAATAGTACCAAAGAAGGCCTTCTGTTATTTACTGGCCAAGCTAACATCACGAGACACAACGATTGAAAAAGAACCATTCTGTGTACCACTTTGTTTTATAATATTCTTGTTAAGGCACTTCAGCCATGAAATGTCTCTCTTAGTGCTCTTAAAATATTTCTTGGGTGCCTGCTGAGTGCTGAAAATTGTTGCTTTCGTTGTAGGTATCCTGGGGGACAGTGGCCTTTACAGCAGGCTTGAGCACTTGGTCCAGGGTTCCTCATACACCCTCTACGGGGACCCTTTGTACCCACTACGTCCACTGCTGATGCGCCCATATGCCGGATCTTCTCAGACAGAGACACAGCAGAGGTTCAATTCTGGCATGAGTACAGTCCGCCAGGCCGTAGAATGGGGGTTCGGCAAGACTGTTGAACTGTTTGCCTTCTTGGACTTTGAAAAAAATCAAAAAATACTTCTACAAAATGTATCGCAGATGTACAAAGTAGGTACAATCCTGACAAACTGCCATACATGTTTGTATGGCAGTCAGGTTTCTATGTTTTTTGGCTTAAAACCACCCTCTCTGCAAGAATATCTCGTGCCTGTCACTGCATGAGATGCTCAATCCTTGGATTGGGGATCTCGCGTATATGTGTACCCCACAAGAGCATTTTGGAGAGCACATTAAAATTATCAATTTTTGGCTCAATTTGAACCACTAAACAATCATATTTGCAGATGATACATTTGGTATGACCTGTTAAAGCAAGCTTTATTCTTGTTTACGCAGTACTGGAGCAGTGGTAGAGCACCAGCATCACAGCCTTAGTTTGAACAAACTTTAATTTGCGAAATAACTATATGTTCAAGTATTTAAGCATGATGTTACAAGGATAATGACCTCAAAACTTCCTTTTTGAAGAAATAAATGCATCGAAGTGAGCTTCAAGGATGTTTATTTTTTATTTTGTGAAAGCTTATGAATAACTTCAAGGAGAGCCCTCTGGGTTACAAGGGATGCCTCTCGTTCTGCCCTGTACTTCGAACTCGTGCTGTGTCTGTAGCCTGTGTAATTCTGCAATCCGCAGCTGCCGGTCTTCATCCAGCATTCGCTGCTGCCCCTCCCATTCCTGCCTTCTTTGCTCAAGTTGGTCTTTTGTGAGAGTGAGGCATTGTTCAGCGAAGACAATTTTTCGCTCCTCTATGGAGCACTCAGTCACTTTCATCGACTTTTCATACAGTAGCCTCTTTTTCAAAGAAGGCGAGTTTGCCACCCTTGGCAGCTCTTTTCGCACCTGCACAAAAAAAAGGGGGTCAAATGAGACAATATGAAATCTGTACACTGTTTCACCTTCGTGCTGATCTGTCGTGCATTTGTATTAATTGTGGTGCAGTGGTGTCTGTGTAATCCGTGTTGCGTGAATCAAAATAAATCTTGACAGACATGTAATTCTTGCTAGCACTATTTCTCTTAACTGATAAGAGCAACTCATGTTGCCAAAACATGTCTTCCCTGCTGCTGTAGTGTAGTGCAAGCCCTACAGAGCATAGTTCTGCCTACTTGTTGTAGTGGCCTAACTATGCATACTTGAGCTAAAACAGCCCCTGAGTTAGGTGCAGAAAGATGGCTGAGCAGCATTTGAAATGAGCGTGGTTTTCACTATACAGAGAGCAACTAGTGTTGTAAAAAGCACTAACGCGGAAC
Source organism: Dermacentor silvarum (assembly GCF_013339745.2). NCBI lineage: Eukaryota > Metazoa > Arthropoda > Arachnida > Ixodida > Ixodidae > Dermacentor > Dermacentor silvarum. The sequence goes on from NC_051164.1 coordinate 86,218,547, forward strand.
ATTGTATGACAGACACAAAGAAAGTAAGGCATTCTGTAATGTTGACATGCATTAAATATACAATCACAATACGCTATTATGATGTTCGACCTTCGAACATATTTACCACAAACACTGCTTCGCATACATGTGTAGCTGTTACTGTGTTGGAAATAGCAATATATCATGGCCGCATTGTGGAAAGAAACACAGCGCATATACATTTCTCCTGGAACGAAAAAGTATGTTAAATGCAAGCATAGGACATGGTGAACGCGGGGTTCATGAAGTAAGTGCATGGTGCTGTCTGCAGACCCTAAAACCTTACATGTGAGGTCGGCCTCTTCAACAATGATGGCATCTGTCAGGTGCACCACATGCGTTGCCTAGGCAGCATCTCTCGCGTAAGAAGTGGCACTACGCTCCTCAGCCGAGATGGAAGACGACTGCGGACGCGCACAAGCCACTTTTCGCGCAGCCGTCAGTCTGATATTGTGGCCAAAATCGTCGGCCAACTGGGTAATCTCCTGCAGGAGCTGATCTTTTTCTGTGTACTGCTCCTCAGTTCCAGACCTGCGAAGCGAGCACTATAGATGAATACGAGTACACCTGAACCACCGCAAGAAAGAAAAACAAATATAGGCGCTAGGCGATAAATGGACATTACTTACTTCCTCATGTTTGCCCTGTCGTTGCGTCGGTACTGGGCGAGCAGTAGGTCCAGCCTGCCGTGGAGTGCGTGCTGACTGAAGTCTTTTTCAGTTGCAGTTTTCACGTTCGTGGCCACGCTTGCCGGTCCTGCCTGATTGGCAAACGGGTTCACTGCGCGAACATCGCGCAACAAAGCGAGGTCGTCGTCCTGCGAAAATCGCATTCGTGACGATGCAGCCGTCTTCGCTGGTGCCATTTAGAAAATGGTCATCTGAACAAAGTGCCGTCTTCGGCTAAGGCACGCCTTGGCTGCGTTTGTCCTCAAGTTTGGCCTTTCCAGTGGATTCAGCTGTCTCTTCTCGCCTGCTTCTCGCCCAGCCGAAGCGTTTCTGTGTTAGGCCTACGAGCCATGAACTCGACAATCTAATTCTGAATCAGCGGCATCTAATGAATCAAACTTCATTACACACGTTAGTTGAGAGAAAGCAATAACCGTAGTCACTTTTCCTAGCTTAGTAACTTCACGCGTTACCACGAATCAAGCCCAGTTTGGTGCTAGGTTGGAGCCGTCGCTTCGATTGGTGCCGCCATGTTTGTTGATGCCAAGTTTTTGGGGCCGCTATTGGGGCTCCCGCTAAATCGGTGAAATAGCGTGCCCGATGCAAAACCCAATTGCAGTTTGTGTCTCACGCATGCGCAGTGGCGTTGACGCTATTTCTTTGGGGCCCCAAAACGTTTGGGGCCCCTATTCTAAAACTCTCTATTCCTGTCGTCTCAATAAATAATTAAGGTGGGACAGTGTAAAATGAGATGCTGCAAGTTGGCTTCGCATACGGAGTGGCAGAAGGTGCGTATTGTGGGGGGGGGGGGGGGGGGCAGAGGCGTCAATGCCCTCTTTTGGTCAGCCAACGTCTGCCATTTGTGAATTCTGTCATGGGTACTAGCTGTGTTGGCAAGTACTTTATTTATGAATATTTCCTGGGATCGGCTGAGGGTGAGGTCCTTAAACATGTGAGGAGGAGTGAGATATTTGAGTCTCTTCCTGTTAGCGTACTTGAGGAAGCGACGTATTCGTGCCATTTCAAAATGAGAGTTCGGCGGCAAATCTGCATAGGGGTGGTCACCAATGTCGGGAGACCCGCGTAGTAGAGGTTGGAGACAAAAAGCTCCAGATTGTGAGGTGGCAAGATCATGCGCCACCTCGTTACCTGCCCCCTGGGTCCCCACGTGGCCCGGCGACCCTAATATCAATGCCATTCTTCTGCGTGTGCTGTAGAATATGGCGGATGCGTAGAGCAGTGATATCTTCCACACTGGGGTCCTCAATGTCGTTTAATGCTTCGAATGAGTCGGTGTAGATGGTGGATGGCGCTGCATTGTCTTGTAAGGCGGTCCAGATGGCCAAAAGTTCTGCCTGTGCAGGTGTCGCGTAGTTTATTGTACAAATATAGCGCCTGGCCTCACCGGTCGAGGGTTTGTACCAGGCCAGAACTATGCGGTCGCCATCGAGTGCGGCGAGAAGACAAGGTCAGCGTACTTGCGCGTGAAATACGATAGAAATATGATACGAAATTATGAATAATGAACATGAAATAGAGACAAATAGACAGAATCAAGAGATATAATCAACATTTAGCCATGGAATAATTTGAACTACCATTACGTCGACATTAGAAAGATTCAGCGTGTCCTGTATTCTGTTAAGACGCAGGCAGAGCGGTTTGCGCTCCCGCTCCCCAGCTATTCCACCCAATCGGCCTGCGTTTAGCGGAATACTGGACTCGCTAAAACTCTCTATTGTCTTCTTTAGCGTCAACGCTTGTTCGACACACCCTTATTTTTCGGACACCATAGAAATATAACGTTACTTGTGGTAACTAAAGGCTCAAAAAAAAAGAGCAAAAGAAACAAAAATCTTACATTTCGTGTGATGGGCGAGATGAGCAGAGACTTGCCCCACATGAACTGCGCATCGATGCCGTACGTATGGGGTTCGTGTGGGAACCTGCACGCGTGGCAGGACGTCATCAGCGGCAGTGCAATTACGAATATCCAGAAGGCGGCACCCGCAGTGAACGCATATACAACATATCTTGCATCCTGAACAAGCATCCATCCAGCGATTTCTGTATAGTGCCAATGTGCATGGATCGCAGCAAAACCACCACCCAATCCTTTTCCCCCGGTGACCGACTTTGGTCGTCAGGAGAAAGGGCGCGGGCGGATGAGCTCCTTATAAAGATGCACCAAACTGTCAACAATTTATTGAAAAAAAATTTTTGAGTATGAGGACATGATATTCTTGTATTCTTTTTTCTGCCGTTGTTTACATGCATGCACTTTTCTTTGCCCTGTGTGTATATATATTTTCACCCGCTTCTAATAAACATTAGATGAAAGTCCAGTGCTGCCGTGTTGTACACCCTTGGTTCTTCCTGCTCGGTCTAAGGAACCACCCACGTATATGAAATGCGGTGCTCACTCGAAGAACAGTGGCCTGACGACCGGCGTGCCGTTGTTGTGCGCCTCGTAGAAGAGTGTGTACAGGTAGGGCATCAGCGTGTAGCGCACCTGCAGTGCTTTCCTCATCACGGCCTGCGCGGCCTCGCTGAACACCGCCGGGTCTTGGTCCTGGACGCAGCGGGCATATATGGGCTTGGTGTCACAGCGTGTGCGAGCGGACATGCATTTCACAGTATTTCTTGCGTTTTTGGGTCTTTTATATTTCGGAAAACTGAAGTTAATGTCAGCTTAAGCTATTGATTATTTTAGTAGGGAATGTACTATAATTTTTTTATTGAAGCGAAGGACTTTGCTGACCGTGGCTGCTGCTGTTGAAGTCCTGCCAAATAGCTCACACACAGGACAGCACTCGTATAACAACTCGGCATATAAGTGGCCGCATCTGTATTACATATACACTGGCAGACGTGCCGGCTGCCTGCTCTGTTCTCTGCGGATTTACGCAGTCAAACAACAAACGATACCTAAATATTCTCATAAGAAGCCAACAAACAATAACACCAAGGACAACATAGGGGAAATTACTTGTACTTATTAATTGAATTAAAGAAATGATAAATTGATGGAAATGAAAATGGATGAAAAAACAGCACGCGTAATGCGAAACTGTGGGTTCGTTTCCCACCTGCGGACAGTTGTTTTTTCATCCATTTTCATTTCTATTAATTGATCATTTCTTTAATTCAATTAATAAGTACAAGTAATTTCCCCATATGTTGTCCTTGGTGTTATTTGTTGTTTGTTGGCTTCTTATGACATGCTTACTAAAAATCGGGCCCCTCGGTTCCCTTTATTCTCGTTCACTAAATATTCTCAGTGCAACAAATGTACGCCTTAAAGGGCCCCTAAACCACCTCAGATATTTTTTGAACATTTCAAGTAAACTCGCATCGAGTTCAGAATGCCGTCACAATCAACGATGCCAAACGCTGCAGCGCTACGCGGCTCGGGCGCGACAAAAAAGAAAAAAAAAAAAAAAAAAAGCCGTCCCCTTTTCGTGGCTTTTCTGGTATCCCCAGCGGTCGTCACGATGTCAGCAGAGTGAATATGGTGATGTCAGCGTCGGGGACGATGCCCATTGGTCGAACAAGAACCTACGACTTCCGGTTTGTCTGCTAGCAGGTACGCGCGCTCCCTGCTCTTCCTTGTGTTTCTCGCTTGTGCGCCCTTGCGAATCGGTAATTACAGCCCGCAACGCAAGTGCCAAATCGCTCGCGCTCCAACACAGTCGTGCTTAGCGGTCTGATTAGCTGCGCGAACAGAGTGCGACAATGTTGGCCTTTCTAGACGAGCGCGCAACACAGGCACGCTTCGCATGAACACGGGCCGGCACCGCAGCAACAGCAGGTAGCCGAGAAGCGCTGAGTCCACGTCCCCGTTACCAGCACGGTAACTCGCCGCGTGCCGTTTGCCATTCGCTGGCCGCCGTTCGACGGCGGTTTTCCTCGCGAACGGCGAGATTTCCTTGACCGTAGAGAGGATGAGAACGGGATCCATTTGTGCGGTAGCCTCACCGCTGCCGATCGCTCGAAGGCGCCGATATCGTCGCTAGGCCTTTTCCGGCTCACTTCAAAGCTAAAACGGACGGCGCTTCGGAATGAATTACCGACGCTCTTTGCAATAATTGTACACGAAGAAGAAAACACGCTTAAGTTATATTAGCGGCGCCGTCGGCTGCGATGCGAGCACAGCCGAGCCGGTCGTCTCCCGTCGGTAGCCGAGTACGGCAGCTGAGCTCGACAAGTATCGGAGCTCTCGAGTTCGTGTTTAACGTTTGACAGTGGATATCGTTCTTCATAAAATGTACAGTTTACGCATCACTTTATCTAGGGAAAATTATTTTCTTGGAACAGAAGCTGCAGCCGATGTTTTCGTCGCCGGTGGCGGAGGCGCGCAGCTTCGCAGTTGTCGATTGGCCCGTTGATCGTGCTGCGGGCGGTGCGACGGCCGAACTACCGTCTAATTTGGACACCTCTCGCGCGGCAGACGTTCTAGGGCACGGGAGGCCGGTTCGCCGTCGGTACACTTGCCGCTAGCGTGGACGCGTGGACGTGCCTTAACCGGAAGTGGGAGGTGTTTTGAGAAGCGCGTTGACGATGACGTATATGTCACGTGACATTTGAAGCAGCACTCGGCGAGGAGGAGAGAACAGTCGACGAGGAGAGTAGCGAAGGAAAGAGCGAAACGAGCGAGGGCCGTTTTTCAATTATCAAACGCGTGTAACTCCGCTATTACCGCTATTACGGCACCATTTCGAAAAATTCTCGCGGATACGTTTTCGTTGTGGACTCGTGCACAACTGCAACACCACAACTAAATTTCGACCTCTGGGTGGTTTAGGGGCCCTTTAAAGGCCCATAATAGGTGGTGTCCTAAACCAGATGTCTATGACGTATTTCCGGCTCCCGCAATCGCTTCCGCCGCATGCAACCAGTAAAAGAATAGCCTTCAAGATCCGATCCGCATTTGTTTATCCAGAGGGCGCCACCACTGGGATATGGTGAAGTCCTCTGACTCAAGCAGGCTAGGCGATTATACAGGGTGTTCTTTCTAGCTGCACAAAATTTTTAAAGATTGCTTATGGCAGATAGCACAATTCTAACCCTTGATCTAAATAAATTGCTCGATGAGGCGGCCATTACTTTTACGAAAAATCAAAATGCTTAATTGAACAATTAAACACTTTACGGCAGATATTTCAATGTAAGAATTATAGGCGGCGAGTTCGCAAGACATATCCCCTTGGGAACAAATTCTCAGGACTGCACCAGTTTCGAGATAATAGTTTTCGGAATGCATATTGGCGTTCCACTTACTTTTTTTTCTTTTTTTTTTTGCACTGAAACACAAAAGTAACTGGAACACCAATGCATTTTGTCGGACAGTTATTAATATCTCGAAACAGTCCAGAGAATTCCTTCCAAGCGAATACGCCTTGCGAACTCACCGGCCATAATTCGTAGATTTAAATATTTGCCGCAAAATGGTAAAAAGGGTCATTATGTTAATTACTCAAAAGGCATTTTGATTTCTCGTAGTAGTAGTGGCCGCCCTATAGAGTAATTTAGATCAACGGTTAGAGTTGTGCTATCTGCGACAGGCAATTTTTTAAAATTGATATAGCTAAAAAAGATAGTGATGTTTCACTTCGTGAACGTGGGTTACGCGCATTCGTATGAACGCCGCGAACATGCACAGCGAGCACCGCGGCGTCGAAGCACAAACGCAAAGTGCGCGAACGCTACACTGATCTCGACGATGCGACGCCTGGTGTGCCACAGGGAAAGCTCATATTGCTACACATGCAAAGAGGAGACGCCGTGAACATGCACAGCGAGCGCCGCGGTAGAGTGTACTAGAATGGGGGAGTAGGTCCAGCGGACGCCTTAGCAAGCGCCGAGAGTGAAGACGCGGAAAATGTGGCGGCGCTGCCGTCGCCTTTTTCTGAATCTCCGGCCAATAAACGTTGGCTCCGGCTGTTTCGACAGCGCTCATTGGCTGAGGCGTGCTGGTGGGCTGCGTAGCTGTCGTCTGCTCGACGCACCGTCGTTGTTGCGTCGTTTGCATTCTTTCCGCCGCTCTTTTTCCATTTTATTTACGATGGATCGGTGGGGAATAATCTCAGTGTTACCGCCACCGAGTATCCGCCTGTCAAAGCTCCATGCAGCTGCGGTAGGGTCTCCGACCCGACAAGCGTCCGGTCGGCGAGAGGGGCCGCTCATTCGGGAGAAAAAGACTTAGAGATTGACTCCAACCAAATAAGGAAATTTACTAGCCCGACGTTTCGGAACCAATTCGGCTCCTTCTTCAGGGGGTATTCTTCGGAGGTGGCGGTGTGCCGCTTTTAAAAGGTCCGTCTTTTAAGCGGCACACCGCCACCTCCGAAGAATACCCCCTGAAGAAGGAGCCGAATTGGTTCCGAAACGTCGGGCTAGTAAATTTCCTTATTTGGTTGGAGTCAATCTCTAAGTCTTAATCAATTTTCCCAACCAGACAGGTAATTCTGTAGAAATATTTAGCTTCAATTCGGGAGAAAGTGACGGTGGCGCCAACTGGATTTTAAATTAAAAAATGCCTCAGCGCAGAGCCCTCGTTGGACCCACTCCCCAATCTAGTACACTCGAACCACGGCGTCAAAGCACAAACGTAAAGGCCGCAAACCCGCGATTCTCTTCCCCACCTCCAGGCGCCTTCCTCCTCCAGCGCCCGCTTCCCTCGTGGCGAGTTTCACCGATTTCACAGACCCGACCGGGATCTACGCTTGCGCGTAAAAACACCCTATATGTCACCGCCCCGATACAAAGGGAAAGTGGATGCCAATAAATCACAGGGTTCGTACACAATATTTGGCTGGAAATTCAAGGACATTTCAAGGATTTCAAGGATGCAAAAAGGCAGAATTCAAGGAGTGTTAGCGTAATTTTATTTCCTCACATGACTTAGGAAAGGAGCCCTATTTCCGCATTAATTTCTCTTTCAAGAGCTGTTATCTCCGCTTCTTTTTCTTTGGCTGTTCGACGGAAACTTCGTCGCCTTTCGCCTTTCTGGTGGCTCTTCAAGGCAGATTCCCCCATCGTTGCAATGTCGACCGTCTTCTGACATAATGCGCACATTGCTCGATAAGGATCGCTTGGTTCCGGTCTCACCCAGTGACGATAGCCCGTATGTTGCAGCCACGCAGGCTGAAACTTGCACTTCCCGCCTGGCATCTTGTCAAAGTAAACACACAACGCAAACGCGAACTTCACTGAAATGGCGCGCACGAGGCCGACAAACGGCCCGACTATAGTACCTAAAAGACACATACTAGTGTGCCGAGAGCGGGTGTCGCGGTGGCACCGAGTGTGATGCCTGCCGCCGCCGGCCGCTTGGTGCGCTGCACTTCGAGACTGTGCCGGGCCATGCTGAGACATGGGCGGACTTCAGGCAAGACACGACGCGAGTCTCCCCATTTGCCAGGCGATCTGCCTCTTATGTTCTTGTCCCAATCCGCAATACGTTCGGGGTCTGCGGACGCGCTGGGTAATGAGATGAGCCGTTTCTTTCCGCGTCTCTGGGAAATCGCGGTTTCGCGACCAGTTCAAAGTTTCTTTAGACAGACGAGTGCACACATAGATGCAAAAAACCCACTCACAATAAGAAAAGACTGCAACGAAAGCGGCAGCAAGGCGAGAAATGAACTAAGCATTGCAATCGACGCGTAGCAATCAACGCATCGCAAACGAACGCGAGTCGAACACCGCAGGATTTAGCATGGTGCCGACAGGCATCGCCGTCTGGTGGCCCGCGGCGGCAGGCATCACAGCCCGCGCCACCGTCCCGCGTTGGAGACTCTCGGTGGACGGCACACTAGAGTATATTCTAGGCACTATACGCAAGCCGAGCGAGCGATATGTCTCGCATTGGATTGGATTTCCAATGCATATTAGTTGCCAGACGACGTAGGGGCTGCGAGATTTAAAACCGAAACTTCCTGATGTTGCCCTTTAGTCAACACAGCTTGTTTTCATGGGCATTCGTAAGCGAAAGGGCCTTAAATATCAGCATGACTTGCGGAGGTACATCGTTAATTTCCTCTAGCGGAACAAATCCCACGGGATTTTCAAGGATTACAAGGAGCCCACGGGTATTCAAGTAGTTTCAAGGGCCCTTGAACTTATACTGTCAATATCAAGGATATTCAAGGATTTCAAGGGGCTGTGCGAACCCTGATTATTATCATCATCACCACCACCGGATTTGGACACCACCTGCTCCTTCACTAAAGCAGATCTTTCTGTGCCTTCTTTCCAGGGGTTTGGCACGTCTGCCCGGTCGGCGTCTTGCCGAGTAAGGTATGTGGCCCGAGCAAAGTAGCAAGAAGTCGCTCATAGCGCTCTTGTTCACTTTTTAATTAGAAACATCCTCGTAGTTAGCCTTGTTATTACGCAACGCTCAGAAATTTTGCTCCTTGTTGTGACGTCACAATGTCGATGACGCCAATTAAATATTACATTTGCTGTAGACAACTTAAGTATAAAGTATCTCATAAGTGCTTTGCACCCTTTGTACTTGCCAAGTGTCATCATTAACATGCCCGAAGCATGTGGTAGAGTTTCTACAATTTGTATTATGTGTGTCCGTACTCCTTTAATATGTGGTGTCCAAATCCACGTGCCAGCGACAGCTCTCACAATAACGGGTACCGATCTCGAAGGCTATGCGTTTGTTAAATGTATGCACCGGAAGCAATTCCGTAGCCGGAGACATTTCGTAGACGGTCACGTTTTAGGCACCACCTGTACGGCGCTCTTTCAAACGGCACATGTCTTGTGAGACGACATCCGTTAACATACACCGACAGGAATAGCGGGATCGAAGTGCGCATGCGCAGAACGCTAACCGACCTATACCGTTTACCGTGCGCACGCTATTTCTCAGAGTTAACGTTACCGTGTTAGCGTGGTGTACGTAGTGTACGTAAAACATGGCGGCGGTCCCGGTCGCCCGCTTCGAACTGAATTTGGCGTTGTTTTTGTAGAATTCACTTTGTTCGTAGCAAATGACTGCGTAAACGGCTTTTGCTTAGTCGCATGCCGCTTCGCCGAGAGAGTGTTATGGCTAATCTTGAGGAATTTTCGAGATCGCTTCTCGTTTCGAACGCGCCTAAGCCTAACGAGAGAATTTTTTTCTGAGATGCGAGCGCCATCTGTCGCTAAAGTCGGGAGATAGGCGCGACGACGGCATATGGCCTCTGAGATGGGAGGATTTCGGAGGCTATGGTAGACAGCTTGTACTGCTTGTCTGTTTCGTTGCAGATCGACGGACATGTGAAGTAAAAATACAACGCGCTCCTGGCTTCCATTGCGCTGAATGGTGACTTGGAGATGGCGCACTTACGACTGCCCTGATGTCGTTGTGGGATCTGCTGAACGGGTAGAAGGCACCCAGCTGCATCCACCGGACGCACAGGTCCTCTGTGACGTTTCCGACGAAGCCGCATATGTCAGCGCCTACCTGCAACACGACCGGTTCGGGTCCGCTGCACTTCCGCCGAGTACACAGCGCCTCCGTGCGCTTTTGCCAAGGTTCCGGAACGCTCGTTATGGCGGCCATTGACTTTGCCTAAACTGGCATTTACTTACGTACGGTATGCCGAACATGTTGAACTCCAGCATGCCTGAGAAAGAGAAGACCATTAGAAGACGGCCTGCTGGAAAATATACGGCATTCGTGGCAAGTGCATGTTTCTAAACGATGAAAACGCTGCGAAGCATAGCGTGTACATAAGCATGTCGAAATATAACGTGTCCTTTTCGATGCCCACGGAAGTCGGAGACCGGCGATGGCCGCGTAGTCAAACTTTTTTTTTTTTTTCGGTTTGTCGTGCCGAGCTGCCCAAGACTTTCCGAGAAGCTGCGTACACCAACTGGCTGTGACCGACGTTTCCGGCAGTCCTGAGCCAGTCCAGGACGTCATATCAAAGAGACCTAAATGCGGGTATACCGCTACGGGACCAAGACTCCGCTCATTCAAATTTCCTCGCATTCGTCGTTAGTAGCCCTTTGTGGTGGTTGGGGCACCGGTGCAAGATACTTTTTTCTCCGCGGGTTGGGGAAATTATTCGGGATATTACGTCAGTTACGTTTAGCAGGGAGCTCAGAAAAAAACAACAACAATACATTCAATCTTTCATCTCTGTTCTTTGAACACATACCTTTGGCAGGGACACTTTCAAAACTATCACGCAAATATTAATCTTGTTTTCTAGGGGTATTAGGTTATCATGAGCGGAATCCCGACCCGCGTTCCTGCATAAGTCCTTCTCAGAAGTGAAGAGCGAATGGAGAAGGAAGTGGCAGCTAGTAGCAGTAAATACCGATGATGGAGCGGCGGAGGTGTGTCCAGGTGCTTTGGTTGTCCCCGAGCCAGTGTCCTCCGTAGCGGCCGCTCGAAGGATACGTCGACCGGCTGATAATCACCTGCCGCTCGCCCAGCACTTCGTCGAGTGCGCTGCAAGAGTTGCCAAAACTTGACGTTTCGGCTTTGATCTCGCGAGCAGGGGGGATCTGTACATATACTCCATTCGACGTTGTATTTTTTGGCATTCGTTCGTCAGCGATCTGTTCGGCTGATGATGCTTCAGCCTGCGGACTAGACGGTGTCCTGTTGAAACTATCGATTCCATGAGTGATTTATATAGGTAAAGCACATATACAGGAACACAAACGCTAAAATGACGAGGCCGCCTGACGGGCATGGTTTCCGAGACGTAGTCTCGATCTCGGAGGCGATGGAGAATCACGTTAGCATAAATGCACCAACTAGCCCACGAAGATGACCAAGATCGTGTTTTGCACCGGCTTTCCGTAACCCTATGGGCAAAACTTGCTTAGTCGGTTATCATCTACATATTTTGTCAGAGACAAAAAATGGCACAGAAGCATGACTAGGTAACAACTAACGCCCTTAGACATGACGCTTCGAGCGAACTAACGCAGACATAACATACGAATACATGGCGTGCAATGAAAATCTGTAGTACAAGCTAAAGTCAGTGGCGAATAATGGAATTAAATGTGGTTATTTCGTATCCCCACGAGCACGCGAAGGCTACGTCATTTGACCCATGCAACGTGATAGCGTGAAGTGCACCTGTGCGTGGCGCGCATCTCGCTCCAGCCGTACAGGTTGTGCACGTCGTAGTGCCAGTAGGTCTCCGTGTCACCCAAGCGTCCGCTCATGCACAGGGTACGGTCGCTGAGACGGGCCTCCGGGCCGTACTGGGTCGCCGCCCCTGCGCAGGAGAAGCATACTGGGTGTTCGAGCGAATGCGGATACAAAAAAAAAAAAAAAAAAGCGGGTCGAATCGGCAGATACAGGATATACAGGGAACCTCGATATAACGAAGTTGTACTTGCACTGAATTAACGTACGTACTAATGTGTACTGAATTAACGAATTTCGTTAATTCGAGGTTTCGTTATTTCAATGGAACTATGATCGGGAAATAGAAATAGTTCGTTACATCGCGAGTTCCGTTAAATCGAGGTTTGACTGATACGGTTGAAACTGTCTGTTCGGCTCGTGTAAGCGCTACCAAATTAAGCTGAACGAGCGTCGCGTGTGGCTGGCTGAGCCGGCCAAGACTGCACAGGGATCAACCAACGGGCATGCAGCCGCGAAGCGGCCGACCGAATCTGCAGGCAGAACTCTTTTCGGCGTAGATCGACGCCTCGAAATCCATGATTGGAACACAAGACAGAACAGGCGATATAGCGGTGCCGTAGTGAAACTCGTGAAATCGGTCTATACGCAGTCGATCGCCTTTACTAGCGAAGTGCTCTGGGCCTTCGAAATCATTCGTTGAACAGGTCGTTTCGCTGTAAAGGTCTCGCACAACACAACTCCCAATAGAACCGAAGCACAAATTATTCCTCCGTTACACAGGTCATTTCGTTGTATAAGGCGCAGGACTGTATACAATATAGTAGTATTCGCGGGTACCCTTGCAATGGTAACACTGCGACTCGCTCTCTGATGACGCGATCGAGATTCCCTAAAGAAATGAGCGGCAGACGCGGTTTCGCTCACTGGTCGGGTATGGCGGATCGTCGAAGATGGTCACGTGGCACTCCAGCTTCCAGTCCTTGAAGCACTTCTTGCGCACGGCGGCGCTCAGCGCACCCCGGTTGGTGCTGAACTCGGCCGGCTCGTTCATGTCCTGCGGGGAACACCGATGCTGATATAGGTAAGCCTACAAGCTTTAGTACAGCCCTTACCTGCCGTTTGCGTGAATGTGCGCATGGCGCCTGCCGCCAGCCATAATAGAGAGCTTTAGTTTGCCCGGTAATCGGGTAAACTAGAGTGTACTAGACAATATTTTAGTACACTCTAGGCTAAACGCAAGCGGACCGGGCGTTGGGGCGGAGGCGTATACGTGAGCGGCCTGTATGGTGCTGCCACCTGGTGAAGTGGAGCTCAAACACAAAAACGGCTAATAATGCAGTAACCAAGTGTATTCTACTTCTCTGCTGGTGTGTATTTTCGGCGGCAACACGATTACGCCACTGTCGAAAATTTACACCAGCAGTGAAGCAGAATACACTTGGTTATTGCAATATTAGCTGTTTTTGTCTGTTTAATCTCTGCGCCACCAGGTGGCAGTACCATACAGGCCGCTCATTATACAGGCCGATGATTATATCGAACAGATCAGCCGTAGAGATCAGCAAGAGACGATTAGAGTACTGGTGGAAAAAAAAGCAGGGAAAAGATGGATACGACCTGATCTCTTAAAATCATAGGCAGCGGTACAAGGTAAATTTTTGAAAAATAAAAATAATGAGAGGTATACAAAAATGATGGATAAAGAACATGTATAATATACCTGATTAAATCAAGCAGGCTAGGTGACTATTTGTCGCCGCCCCGTTTCAAAGGGGATGCCAATAAATCATCATCATCATCATCATCATCTCACGTTTACGCCTCCGCCCCAACGCGCCAACGCTCGGTCCGCCTGCGTTTACCCGATTACCGCACAAGATAACCTCTGTAATTTCATACTACATTCGAACCCGGATATATCGAACTCAAATTTAACGAACTATAGTATATAACAAAACGAAAAATCCTCTTGGGAATCTTTGTATAAAAATTTTATTTGATATATCGAATTACCTATATATTGAACCTTTTTGTGATCCCCTTCAAGTTCGATATATCCGGGTTCGACTGTACATCAAACTCTATACAGTCAACGCGTGTGTATGTCCTCGGAGGCATTTAGTATAGCCAGGGTTGTTCAATACTTTTTATTGAAGGACCCTGGTATAGCTTTTCGCATCGCAGACGCGTGGTCCACGCGCTTAATGCTGTAGCGCCATCCGGTTGACAGAAATCAAACCACGTTCGCGAGAAGCACAGCGTCCTTCGATAGGTCCAAGGGCGTAGAAACCAACCAACAACTCGTCAAAAGAAAAGAAAGAAGAAAAAAAGCGACAAATCCCAAGAAAATTAATTGCTGCGAATTGGATAATACTACGTGAAGTTAATTTTACTGCCTATCTTCTTTTTTTGTGATCAATACGTAGTCGATAACAGGAGCGCGATGAGAGGCTTGACAGTTTAATACGACAGAGCAATATTTTAATATTTAACGACAGGCTATGTGTGCAACATAGCCGGTGGCGTAAACGTGTCAGCAGGAACATATGGTGTCTCTTTTCATATCCGACAAAAACAGTAGAACGCCTATTAGTGTTTCTGACGCACTGTGGTTCGACAGACCCTGACATCAGAGACATGGATATCCAAATGTCCTCACAAAGTTTTCGGCCCATTCTCCAGCTCACGAGGCTGCCTCCGTTGGCCGTGTGTGATCTCATGAATGAGCTTCTGATTGGTCCCAGCTTACAATGGCTTCCCCTCTAAGTCTTGGCACCAATCAGGAGCGTATTCACGAGATTCCACGCGTTCCACGGATGCAGGCAAGTTTCCCTTCTCTTCCAAGTCTATCCCCACCGCGAGAAAACTTTCAAATTATGTCCTACATTTTTACATATTACGCAGCTGAGTATGAGTATACGTAGAGACAGTGACATAACTACGCATTTTCCTTTAAACGAGTGAGCTAGCATTCTGCCAAAAAGTCATGTTTTTCCCACTTTTCTGTCTTGTCTCCTACTGAACTGGTCACGTTTCTCCGAAAGCAATTTCCCTGAAAGCTCAAAACTAGAAATAAATGGTGTCAGAACTGTGCGTTACGTCGATTTGTTTTTGAACTAACGACTCATTTATTGTTTTTCACCCAAACTCAAACCTTTTCTGTGAGGAGCGCCGTTGTTGAAGGCTGAGGGCAAGTTAATTTCGACCATCCGGCAATTGCGCGCTATGACCTCTACAGTGCGGGTGGAATTCATTCCTCGCCGGCGCGGGGCTGTAAATCAAACCTGCGACCTAGTGCTCAACGGCAGCAGCAGTAATGGAGTGCTATTTAAAAGTACAACCAATAAATCTGAGCGGAAACCATTGATGATTTTCCATGTAAGCGAACGGCCGAAGTGACCTTGGCAGGAAAGTGTAGACGAATGGCAATAAACAGGCCCTCCAGTCCAGGGCTCTTTCGTTTCAGCAGCAGCAGCAGCAGCACAAGGTTATTCTGTAACCTTTACAAAACTCATCACGCACGTAAACCGCGACTGCTTCTGTGTGATAAGAAGCCGTCAGACTATTTTTTTACAAGAAGAAACTAGTCTTATTCTAAACTCTCGAATACTCGAAACAAAAGTAGGTGTACGTGTGCTGCTAACAGTTTCTTCGGAGAAGTAGGCGTGACAAAAAAAAAAAAAAAAAAAACGAAATCCGGTGTAGCTTGCACTAGTGGCGCAAGGCTAAACACACAGCGGAGCTACACTGTAGCGGAGCTAATCAGTTCCTAGCTGGTCCTGGCTGTACGAAGTGACGCTAAGTTATACGAAGTAATGTCAAGTGATGCTAAGTTATACGAAGTGTTTAAGCATTTCCTCGTGGTCCGTGGCATCGGGGAACGCCTCGCGAAGCACTTGCAGTCCAAGCACACGCAGGGGAAGTGGGGCGAACGCAAAGCACAGTGTACGGGCGGCGCGCAGCAGTCAACACGCCGGGATGACGTCACGGCGCATGCACAGTAGCGCGCGCAGCTGATGGAACCTCGGCCGAGCCGCCGCCAGAGGCGCCTGCTGCAGTCACGAACACCGCGCGCGTTCGGCGCTAATGCGGGGAAACGGAGAAGCGCGGATGGCGTCGGCAGCACCTCTGCGCGTTGCCTCGTTGGTGCTGCTACAATTTGTTTCTCTCTCGCACTCTCATTTTCTCTTTCTCTCTCCCGAGCTTAGCGCGCGACGCGCGCACTCTCTCTCATTTTCACTTTCTATCTCCGGAGCATAGCGCGCGACCCTCCGCGAGGTGGTTGCAAGGTAACGCAGCGGCAGGCGGCACACATTACGGCCGGCTTAAACAGCTCCGCTGTCAAAAAAAAAAAAAATAGGAGAACCATACAACCACGGATGCTATCTAAGAATGGGTTTAGCCAATTAGGAGGCATTGGTTTAGCATGCCTTGGGAGGTGATGATTTGTGGCAGCCATGTGGCACTACGCGTTATGAGTGGCGTTCCCTTACAATTGTGCTTGCCTTACCCCTACGCGGGAGCCAACCCGGTACATCGAGCGCTGCTTCCTCAAGGACGACTACAGTTCGGAACCCCGTGCATATGTCGAACGCCTTTATAACGAAGTGCTCGGGGCCTCCAAAATTATGCGTTATACACGTCACTTCCTTGTAAAGGTCGCGTATACTGCACCACTCGCAACAGAACTGGGATAGAATTATTCCTTTGTTATAGAGGTAATTTCGTTGTAGAGGACGTTCGCCGACGAACCCGCCCCGCTACTCGGTTACTTACGCACGCGCGCCCTTCGCCTGGGCGGTCAAAGCCCTCGAACACCGCGAAAACGGCCGAGAGAGTGCCAAGAAGCTATTTGCTTAATAAAAGGTAACAGAAAAATGCGCTAAAGAAATTCTTGCCAGCCAGATGCCGTCGAAGGGCAGCTTCTTTTGCAGCTCCGCGAGTTCACCCTTCCACCAGAGGGCGGTGGAGTTCTTGAAAAAGTCCACGAACGCCACGGGGCTGCAGGGCCAGAGCTGAGTGGTGAAAGAGTTGAAGGCTGAGCTTGAGCACAAGCATAAGTCCGCCGCAACGACTTAACACAAGGACAATACAACTAGCACAGTAAGGAAAAGGAACGTACGGTTCGTTTCCTTACGGTTTACGGTGGTACGTGCGGTTTCGTTATTGCGCGAGTTATTGGCCATCGTGTAAGTCGCTGCTTACACGATGGCCAATAACTATAGACAGTGCCACGACCAGCTATGATCGCTCGGCACCAACAAATAGCACAGAACACTGCTTGATCTCATGCACAACATTGGTCTCGCGGAATACATACAGGGTGTTTCATTTTGGCTGCACCAATTTTTTAAAAATTGCCCGTAGGAAATAGCACAATTATAATCATTGATCTAAACTACTCGATGAGGCGGCCATTACTTCCACGAGAAATCAAAACGCCTAATTGAATAATTAACATAATTACGCTAACTTCGTCGGACACTGAAAATTAATAACTCGAAACTGGTTGAGTCCTGAGAATTCGTTCCAATTGTGGATACTCCAGGCGAACTCAGAGGCTATAATTCGTAGATTGGAAGATATATATGCCGTAAAATAATTAATGAAAACTTTAATTAGCGTAATTATGTTAATTATTCAATTAGGCGTTTTGATTTCTCGTGGAAGTAATGGCCACCTCATCGAGTAGTTTATTAGATCAATGATCGTAATTGTGCTATCTGACACAGGCAACCTAAAAAAATTTGGTGCAGGTAAAATGAAACATCCTGTATAATACATACTCAACGCTATGCATTGAGGCAAGTCTTGGTTTGAAATAATAATTAAAAAAAAAGAAATATGAAGGATCGTTGCAACACGCCAAGTTCAGATTAAAATATAACATACGATCATCGCTTAATCAAAGGTTCCCTGCTT
Organism: Dermacentor silvarum; assembly: GCF_013339745.2. Classification (NCBI taxonomy): domain Eukaryota; kingdom Metazoa; phylum Arthropoda; class Arachnida; order Ixodida; family Ixodidae; genus Dermacentor; species Dermacentor silvarum. The sequence goes on from NC_051164.1 coordinate 86,236,271, forward strand.
TTCAGTGGAACAGGACACGATGCGAAATATCGATACTCGAGTGACCTTCCGAGGGAGAGGAAGAAAGCTCCAGTCTCCCCAGTTCCCGACCTTGAGCAATAATTCAGGCTAATTCCTGTGAAGGTGCGCAAAAAAAAAAAAAAAAAGGGTCAGTTTCAACCCGAAGGGCAAAGTCTTGGGAGCGATAGCACAGTTTAGCATTGCGCTCGAACTCCTCGGACGGTGTTCCAACTATATGCGCGGGTGGGACATGTGGGCCCGACGCAGCCGCGCAAGGCAGCTCCTGCTGGGCGCAGAAGAAACAGCGCCATCGCAGAGCTACCATGCGCCTCGATACGCAGGCGTGTTGAGGAGCGCCGCCGGATGACGTTGCAGGCGTCGCAGCCTCGATTAATGAGATGTATACAAAAATGCTAGATAAAGAACATGCATAGTATACCTGAATAAATCAAGCGGGCTAGGTGACTATTTGTCGCCGCCCCGTTTCAAAGGGGATGCCAATAAATCATCATCATCATCATCTCCATGGTACGACACGAGACCGACGAGAAACCGTCCGCGTTATATAGTCAACACCTAGGGAAATATAGCCGAACCCGGATATATCGAAACCGTATATGATGAATTATTGTATATAACAAAAAAGCTGTAAAATGCCCTAGAAAATTTCTTGCATAAAATTTTTATTTTATATATCGAATTACCTGTATATCAAACGTTTTTGTGATCTCCTTCAGATTCGATATATCCGGGTTCCACTGTATTTGGATAATGTTGGCTTGACGTGTACTGTCCGTTTTGGCTCAGACCAGTGCATACACACGGCAGCTCAGCAGGAACGCTGCATGTGTGCCTAACTGTGTGCGTGCGCACAACGCACACGCCAGGAAGGCACAGCGCTGTGCCGATAGAGCAGATCGTTGACGGTGCGTCCACTTCGCTTCGTTGTATTTGCAGCCAATCGCAGTCCGCGTCTCCAGATATCCTCTAAATCTCCGCGCGCGAGCTGCGCGCATGCGCCGTGGATAGCGAGACAGCACGTGCTGTCTCACTATCGACAGCGCATGCGCAGCTCGCGCGCTGTGTCACGATGATAACGCGCATGTCATTCGTGACCTGGAAGTACCGGGCTCGCAGCGTTAAGGATAGGGTACGACAACGGCGACGCTGCGCGAACGGGTCTCCAGCGTCCGTGAATCTAACTGCAAGAAAACTGAGCTAAGCAGTGAGTTCACAACACCTTTCGGTGTACCTTAAAGGGACTCCAGAATAAGTTAGGACTGGCGGAGTACATTTTTTTTTTCAAAACCATGAGCTTCGATCGAAAAATATTCACACCCCCCCCCCCCAAAAAAAAAAAAAAAAAAAACTTTACACCTTTGAGGCGTATCTTAATTGTCTTCCAAGAATAATCGTCAATAATGTTTTGTGTACTTCCTTTATATAACGGTCCGCGTGTGATAATTTCCTGTCAGTAACACTATGTCACACTGATATACGCGCGTGCCGATCGTGATCTTAAGAGTACCGGGACCGCAGAGTTAACAAAACAAACAAAACAAAACAAAAATCACGCAGAAACTCCCTTGGGAGTTGTCTAAGTATGCGTAAGCATTGTGCCACTTGCTCATCTCCACGCAGCCCGGTGTCATTATCAATGTTATGACACTTAATCCGGCCAGTACAAAAGACAGCGCTGCTGCGACACGAACTGGTGCAGACTGTGGCGCAAAGTGCGTTGATAACGCAAGCAAAGTACTGCAGGTGGCGGCACCAGGTGAGCTGATGACGTTCTGATCATCATTGGCCGTTATCGCTCTTTAGCGCCTTGTCGATTCGTATCGAATCATTATGAACCGTGATCAAAGGCCTCCGGCGGCGGCGCGGACCGAACAAACGTACTCTGGCACGGCCGCGCGGACCGTATCTTGAAAGCGATCTGCGAAGCGGAGAGAGAGTGCCGACTGCTGATAGCACCGCGCGCAGTGTTTTTGCCGCTTCGTTCGTGTTGAAGCGACAGGCAGCACGAAGGCAAAGAAGGAGCTCCGTTTTCGAGCAAGGACGGACGGACGGACGGACGGACGGACGGACAGTTTTCTCGTTGGGTAAGCATAGAAATGCTTACGCACTTAAAATGCACTCTACGATGACGATTATTGTCGGGGTTTAATAAGCCGAAACGAATGCAACTTTTCTTAAAAAGTGTATTAGCGTAGAAAACAAACGTCAGACTCCCCTTTTGTTGAATTTCGGGCATAAACTGGGGCGATGGTGACGTCAGTATAACACCGACGTCACGAATTTCAGTTGTCCACCCCAACTATTTACAAAGAATCATTGCGCTCACTCACTATTCCGAACATGACATTGCGCGTCTTGAAGTTGATGGGCGGCATGCTGCGGCGCTCCAGCGGCGTTATGCTCGGGTACTCGACGAACGTCTTGAGGTGGCGGCCGCGCAGGAACGGCCGGTAGCCGCGGAACGTGCTCGGAAGTGCTGGCGTCTGCGCATGCGCGAAAGAAAAGCTGCGCTTATAGGCGACGCGCAAACAAACCGGAAGTACCCAAACACGCAGCCACCATTACTCAGCGTCGACATGCTACTCGAAATGAAAACGGCCTGCAAAAATGGAAATCGGTTTTGACAAAGCGCGTACTATACAACTGCCAATACTACTACTTGCTACAAACTTTACAGTCTGTTTCTTCGTGTGTCTGTGACTAACCACAATTGTGACGAACCACTAACCAGACAGAGGCGTCGGAACGCGTCAGCATGCGCCACGCTGCACTCCCAACGAAAGAAGAGGACACCCATCTACACGATCTCAAAACGCAGGGTTCTCCCAAAACATTTATAATTTACTGGCAGAAGTCGATACTCGCACAATTAAGGGTGACCGGCGTCGATATTGCAGCACGTCACAAACGCGTGACAGGATGATCGAGGTATGCGTCATGCTGCAGCAAAAGTACGGAGACGATTCAGCGCGTTGTAATGGAATGCCAAGATGGCCTCCAATATTTGCGCACGCGATATTGGAGGCCACGAAACGATGCGCGAGTTGCCGCGCCTCGCCCCCCCCCCCCCCCCCTTTCAATTTGTGTACCAGGCTGCCGCCTTCCCCCCTCTCCTTCGTGCCTCTCCTGTCAACCAGAGGGCACTGTTATTCCGTATTGAATCCCAACTATCTTGTTCGAGTGATAGAATACACATCGAGAAGTAGATGCAAATCTCGTCTAGTCTCCATGAAGCCCTACGGTATAAAGGCAGTAATCCGAAGGCAAACGATGTCGCGGTTAATATAAGGCGTTTATTCAGAACATCGGTGGCGTATTAGTAAGGAAGAATCAAAGTGACGTCTAATAAGAATTTGTACACGGCCTGCGGAATAGTGTAATCATGCGCTTAGTACAGGCCGCAAGGAGTGGAAATTAAAACATACCGATGACATTAAAGTTGCAAAAAGAACTTGAGCAGTACGCTGGAGTGGTGGTAGGCGACACATTCCACCACCTCGTTTCAAAAGAGAACTCGGCCAGCATCATCATCATCATCATCATCACGCGTGCGTCATACCAAGTTGACGACGAATCGCAGACCGTTCTTCTCTCGCTGCTCAGCCATGAAGCCGACCAGACCGGCGTAGCGCACCGGGTCGACGGTGAACGTGGTTGAGTTTTCCATGTAGTCGATGTCCAGGTGCTGCACGTCCTGCGCTGACGAAGACGGTGCATATAAACGAACGAACTAATAAGGTCCATTTTCACGATACTATAATCGTTGATGAGCGCGTCCCACATAGGCATAGACTTGAGTTCAACACAGTCAGTCGGAAAACGCAGGGTTCTCCCAAAACATTTATAATTTACTGGCAGAAGTCGAGACTCGCACAAGTGTGACCGGCGTCGATATTGCAGCACGTCACAAACGCGTGACAGGATGAGGCATGCGTCATGCTGCAGCAAAAGTACGGAGACGATTCAGCGCGTTGTAATGGAATGCCAAGATGTTCACCCAGTTAGGACGATATGGAACGTCCACCTTCTAGAAGCGATGGAGTTTGCAGCTGATGGTAGCGTTAACTGGTCAGCGGTCGAAGCAAACAAGATACCGTTTAGAGTATTGGCGAAACAAAAAAAGGTCGCAGTTTCTCCAGAAAGGCCAAGAATTGATTGCGAAAGCAAATTACTAGACAGCTATACCAAGTGCGGTTAATAGTCCTAGCGGCCGTATAAATTGCAGTAAGCCTTCGCTTAATAACTAAATTAACAAGCATGGTGTCGCGCACGCATTGCCAAACCAGAACAGATCACGCTCGATGACCGCGGACACTAGTTGTCAGAACGCGGGCGTGATGAAGAGCGACAGCAGCGGCGAGCGAACGCTTCGTACTGCCTCGAGCTTCAGGGCGTCTCCAAAAGTTGAGATTATGCGACTCCCAAAATTAGGCGCGCGGGAACAGGGCGCACAGGAAGCCACAAGCCATCTTGGGTCGCATAGCCTTTATACCCGACGCATATTGCCTCCGAGATAGCGCGCGCACGGCCGCGCTCAGCCGCGCTACGCGCAGCAACGGCCGGGCCAGAATTGGAGATGCATGCTCACATGCCCCCCCCCCTCCCCCACCCACCTTTCGCGCACAACACTGGACGAACGGGAATACTGCGCGCATCAAGCCACCATCCTTCTCGGTTCACCCTCTCACGCTTTCCCTCGCACCTACAGCATACGACGCCGCGGGGTGCGATGGGATCTTGTCGCATTTGGACTTCATGCGAAACATCACGGCGACGGCTGAAATTGGCCTGAAGGGTGCCTATAATTGCTATCGCAATAAAATAGCAGGGAAGAGATGGACAATTATACAACTTACAATGGACGCCAATTATACAACTTTCTAGAGACGGAAGTCGTTAAGAAGTATATCTCTCTGACTGAAGTTCCAAACCTCTTGCTTTCAGAATGCCTACAGAAAATAGACGTCAGAAAGTGTGTCGGCACAATTCACAGGCAACACATATACAGCCTATTGACTTCATCGAAAAAAGAAAGTCTACAAAATGTCTACACACTGTGCGAATAAAGTTTAGTAAAGAGCGTGAGCTCACCACGGGGAATCCGGCCTTCTGGTTCCTCTCCAGCACCTTCCTGAGTTTCTCCAGCGACCCGTAACCGTAGCGCGACAACTGGAATCCCAGCGCCCAGTAGGGGGGCAGGAAGGGCTTGCCGATCACCTGCAGCCGCGCACGCCAGGACCAAAAATGTACAGCTTCCTTGGCGAAAGCAGTAAGTCTTTACAGCGCGAGCTTATCGGTAATTCGTATACTCTAATTTTGCGGTGCTGACGACACACGGAGGCAAGCGGAGTGACCGACAGTGGTCGAACAAGAGGAGCCTTAGATTGGGGAGGGGAGAGGGGGGTATTCTGTAAGAGTCCACCTAGCGAGCTGTCCATTTCGGCTGTCGCTGATTGGCTGCAGCTGCCCGAGCGAGGAGCCTGGCGGGGGGCACCTTTCTCCTCCTTACTCGTGCGGCTGCAGCCAATCAGCTGCGGCCGAAATGGACAGTCCACTAGGTGGACTCTTACAGAATACCCCCTGAAGCCGACGTTTCGACAAAAACGTCTTGTGTGCTGCGAATAGTAGCGGTGGCTTAGCGGCTATGGCAGTGCGCTGCTAAGCGCGAAGTTGAGGGTTCGAATGCCGACCCCAGCGGCCGCATTACGATGGGGGGCGAAGTGCAAGAACAGCAGTGTACTTAGATTGAGGTGCACGTTGAAGAACATCCAGGAGGTCAAAATTAATCCGGAGTCCCTCACTACGGTGAGCCTAATAATCATATCGCGGTTTTGGCACGTAAAACGGCCGATATTTAAAACAAGATCTTTCAGACCGAATCGAATACGAATCGAATAGATGATGCCAGATGAGAATCGAATCCCATTGCTTACGAAAAACGAACATCCGTTTTATCATTAGTATTATAAAACAATGTTCACATCTTAGTATAAATATCGTTTGCAAGTTCCCGTCATTGTATTGCACGTTATGAAGCCTTGCGCATTAAAGGCACAAATATAGAGCATTAGAGCAAATGTTTATTTGCATACCGAGGACTCTGGCTTCCCATGTTTTATGCCTACAGGATTTTTTTTTAGCTGCACCAAATTTTTAAATTAGAAAAATATATACCTTGGTTACGTTATGTTTAGCATTCGAGTGTACGGATTGGCGGCCTCTAGAAACAGAGCAATTTCCGCACTTACGTGCGTAATTAGCGAAGTTACAGTAATTAACTTTTTAATTGTCAACAGTAGGTGGCTACAGTAAATCAGTACTTTGGGGCCTGTCCTCGACACTATCTATCCCAAACATCAAATGTTGAATAGCGCAGTTCATGTGGGAGCTGCGCGAACAATTAGTTCCCCTTGGCAGGCTCCTTGAAACCGAAACTGGCCGCAAAAAGAGCGTCTGTGTCGCCGCCGCCCCCCCCCCCCCCCCCCTTTGCCTTTCGTCACGTCTCCGAAGTCACTGACGGTCCGGCCCCGCTAGCAGCTTGCGTTATCTCCTTGCTGTCTGCGGCGTTCGCAGTCGACGCTACAGACTGATATGACGCCGTGACTGCGGTATCTAAAAGCCCAAGGAGCGGTGTTGGCGCTACAGCGCAACGTGGCGCCAGACGGAATGACGAAGTAAATATTGGCGGCCCGCCGGCATTGAAGCGCTAGGCCAACGCCACAGACAGCAAGGAGATAACGCAAGCTGCTCGCGCGGCCGGACCAGCGATAACCTCAGAGACGTGACGAAAGGCGGGGAGCGGCGACATCGACAACACAGACGCTCTTTTGCGGCCAGTTTCGGTTTCAAGGAGCCTGCCAAGGGGAACTAATTGTTCGCGCAGCTCCCACATGAACTGCGTTATTCAAAATTTGATGATTGGGATAGTGTCGAGGACAGGCCCAAAAGTACTCATTTACTGTAGCCACCTATTGTTGATAATTAGAAATGAATTACTGTAACTTCGCTAATTACGCACGTAAGTGCGGAAATTGCTCTGTATCTAGAGGCCGCCAATCCGTACAGTCGAATTCTAAACATAACGTGACCAATATTTATATTTTCCTAATTTTAAAAATTTGGTGCAGCTAAAAAAAAAAAAACACCCTGATACTGTGTCCGCGGGGACTAAATTTATCGCAAGTGTACTCCAATTGCATGTTTGATTGAGAATTGTTCGCGGCTCCGAAATATTTGAAAAACATTCGAAAAGTATTCGTATTTACGAGCAGTGACTACTCGATTCGAAGACGGAATCGAGTAAGATAATATTCAATTCGCTATCGAAACGCTTCGAGTATTCGCACGCCCCTTGTGTTTGTCAGGGCACAGACCTGAAGAAAGGTGCCCTTTTCAAAAAGATGGCTGTCATTTGAGGGTTCCCTTGTTCGGTATTAATATCAAGTAGGGTATACTAGAATAAGGCTCTAGTATACTCTAATTTAAAGACAAACGGAATTCTTCAATTAATACCAGTTTATTGAAGGGAACTACGATGCACACATATAGACAAGCAAAGAGAGAAAATAAATAAAATGCAGCCCGTAAGATGTTTCCGGTGAGGTGCCTAGATTGCGTCGATTGTTTTACTCCTGAGCACAGCAAGCTGTCGTAGATGACGTTCCGGTGGCTTCCCTCTCGGAAGTATCCAGTCGATCGTTTAATGTAACAACTGATCTCTGTAGTCAAGCAAGGTATTGGGCGCTGAAAGCACGCGTGATTGCCATGCCGGTGGTGCCAAGACACATAGAAACACTGTGTAAGCGCTTGTACCATTTCCACGTGTGTTCTTGTCTAGCATCATGACTGCAGGGCGCTAACACAAAGAAAGGGATTACCACGCAAGAACACTCATAGGACGCAGCGTGGAAGTGCTAACAGCGTTTCTATGTGAGTGATTGTGTGGCGCCCATTTCCTTGCATTATAGCGCATGCAGTAATTCCCTACAATAATCATGAACCACCGAGCACATCGAAGATGGTCTCAAGTGCACCAGCTTAGTCTCCACGTTTCAGAATCCTGGCAGCTTCGTTATGGTAGCTCAGTGGCCATGGCTCTCTGCTGCTGGACACTAGGTCACGGTTTAGATTCCCCGCCGCTGGCCGACAGCAGTTAAGGGGTTTTTAACGTCTCCCGCGCCCACTGAGATGAAAGCGCGACGTGAAAGATCAGGGCGGTCACGTACGCTGGCGTAAAGTTCGATGACTTGCGTGGGGTTGTCACCCACGAAGAGGAAGAAGTCGAGCACTCCGCCGATGGTGGCCAGCCGCAGCGCAGGAGCCTTGAGAAGCGTATACTCTGCAAGAGCACGTAGAAGAAGAGGACGGTTAAGCTTCGGCTGGCCCAAGCTATCGGGCCCCGTTCGCATAGAAGTTTTCTTTATGAGCACGCTTCACTGCAACACACACATTGTGGAAAAGCCAGCTTACAAAGACCAAGCTTACGCCAATCATCTTAAAGTCGGCTTCACTTTTAAATACAAAGCATTGCTGGAAAGACATCTTTCCGGGGACAATATAAGCCGTCTTGTATGAAAATATGAAGGCCCTTGGGACCTTTCTTTATTATTTTAATATAATTGTTTGCTGTTGCCTCGAGGCGCGCGGGTTTCCAAAACGCATTAGGCAGGCTAAGAGCCAGTTTGACCTAGGCTGAGCTTGAAGCTCAGATTTAGGGAACCAGGCGTTTTCTGGGTTTGTACCTGGAGTAGCAGAGCTATCACTCTAAAAGCTATATGCGACTCATTGCATCTCGCCTATATAGTTAGCAACATTCGCACGTATATCGGGTATAACAAGATCGAGAAAACAAACAGGAAACATCTAAATGATATTCCGTGTTTGTAGGTGCCAAAAGCACGATCTGATTGCGAGGCCTGCCGTAGTGGAGGGGACTCTGGGTGAATTTGTCGGAATGCGGCCGCCGAAGCAGGATTCGAACGCGCGACCTCGAGCTCAACAGCGTTTGGGGCACCCAAACGCTGAGTTTCTCAGTACGGTAGCCCTGAGCCAGTAGCCCAAACACGGTAGCCCTATGGGACACCATATGGCTACCGCGGTGGGTAGCAAACAGAAACGAAGCCAGCGAAGCATAGGGGAAATTAAATGTTATGTTTAATTGAAATGCGTAAACATTAAGGAAAACGAAACCGAAAGTGAACGAAACGACAATTTCTATGTTTGGTATGGCCGTATACTGAGTGCGATACTTTAAAAAAAAAGTTTACGGCGCCCTGTCACAAACGGTCAGATTTTCACGACGAGAAGCACGGTTTGCAGACGCAGTGATTAAACAGTCGATTGTATACCGGCACATTCCGATTCGAAAGGACCCAAAAGGTCGAAACACGCTCGATTATGCTTTCGTTGAATGTGCTTTTCTGGAAGGTCAGTATAACGAGGAACACGAACTCAAGCTGTATCCGCAACCCGCACATCTGGGGCCCTGCGACCACATCTTACCCGCTAAGTTCTGTATCCCACCCCTTTGCAAACTCACCGATAGCATTGCTGTTGAGAAGAAGCACGCCGTGCGCTTTGCCACCGTCCTCTACGCACATGTAGAATGGATGGACGCCGTACAAGTTCTTGCCGTCCTAATTTCGTAGCCGAGAAAGGAAAAAAAAATCATGCATACCCAACGCAAATTTCGGAATCTACGTGAAGCGAAGCTTTCATGAAACAGTCATTCAAACGACACGAAGCTTTTTTTTTTTTTCCAACACGTTTTGCAGCATATATAGCGATTACCGTGCCAGCCCGGCAAATGAGCAAGACGCGGAAACCGTGAAACACGTGATCCACGCGACCGGTGATTGAACAGGCTCCGGGATCCGCCTACCTATAATCAAACCCCCATCTCCGGGGTCAGCCCATTTTACTGTACAGCACCTGCCCCACCTTAATCGGCAAGAAGCCGACCGAACCGACGCTCCAAAACCTGGAAAGAAGGCACAGAAAGGTTCGCTTAAAAAAAAAAGGGAACTATGCACTACAAGGAGTGTACAATTGTTGCACTGAGGATATTTAGGCACCGTTTGCTGTTCGACTGCATGATTATAAGAGAACAGAGCCGGCCAGCAGCACATCTATAGAGGTGGTTAATCGACAACTGGAAGTCACCATTCGATCACTGCTAACATTTAAGGCGCAGAAGAGAAGTTGCCAGATCACTTCTGAGCTATAGGGCGTCTGCGCTTTACTTTAACGTTTTTAAGACGGCTCTTCGCAACACTTCTAACAAGGTGCCCCTGTTCTTCGCCCACTTGAAGTCGCCATTGAAGCACTTGTTCTCCCGTCTGAATGCGCCGTACGAAATGCCCCTCACCTTGAGCACCTGATCCCTGGCGAACATCACGTGAGTGCTGAAGTCGAACTCATGCCGCAGTCTCTTGTGAAGCGTCTCGCCGAAGCCGTACAGGTTGGTCGACGGCAGGTACGTGACGAATTGCAGGTACTGGTCGGTCATCACCAGGCCGCCGATGCTGGTGTCGATGCTGCGTTCGTCGTGAAAGCGTGTAGTTCGCTCAGATTTCGGAAGAGGGACGCCCGTGTTCAACAAAGCGAGGTAACGCATCGCTAAAGTTCATTTGAACAAACTATTCATTCATTCATTGACACAATGACAAACAAGGCCCTCTCTAAACCCGCTTCAAATTACCCGCTTCTAAAACATACCCCGCAAAAATTGCGATCGCAATAACTACATTACAGTTCGAAGAAGCGTAGTGCAACAACCTGCGGAACATTTTCCCCCCACATTCAGTTCCGTCTCCTGGGTCATTATTGGATTTTTAATGTATTCTAAAGTTCAGTTCAGAAGGTTCGTTCATCATAAAACCCGTCTCGATCCATACAATCCTTCGGGACATTGTGATGGTCGCCACGTTGACTTTGAACTAAGGCGGTATGCTCGGGCGATCACTTTCAGTGATGCCAGGGTCCTTTTGTAGTTTTGGTGATACTTTGACTTCGCAAATTTTCAAGCGACTAGCGCCGGACGCGTTCGGCTCCTACGGACGACGGCGTTCATGGCACTTTGCCAATTGTGCTACTACGACAGCGTGCCTGGCATTGTGTAACGAGGTACGCTACACAATGTACGTACCTCGTAGTTTTAAAACCACTGTGCCAACTGCTCGTAGTTTTAAAACCACTGTGCCAACTGTGACAAGACAGCGTGCCTGGTATTGTGTAGCGTACGTACCTCGCTGCACAATGTATGTACCTCGTAGTTCAGCGTGCCTGGTATTGTGTAGCGTACGTACCTCGCTGCACAATGTATGTACCTCGTAGTTTTAAAAACACTGTGCCAACTATGCCATGACAGCGTGCCTGGTATTGTGTAGCGTTCCTCGCTACACAATGCATGTACAGCTGCAGCGGGAAAAGATTAGCACAAGCGACCGATCACCCGATCAGATAAATTGCCGCACGCGACGCTGTTGTGTCCTATAGCACGCGGAGAACGAGAGTGCCAGGCGCCCCCTCTATGAAACATGATCATATGGCACTTTAGATACCAGTGTGCACGAGAACAACAGCGCCGCGCACCGCAATTTCCCTGCTCATGTCATCGGTCACTTGCGCTAATCTTTTTCCGCTGCAGCTGTATCTCGTAGTGTAAGAACCGCTGTGCCAACTGTACTAAGACAGCGTGCATGGTAATATGTAGCGTACCTCGCTACTCAATGTATGTACCTCGTAGTTTAAAAACCACTGTGCCTACTGTGCCATGACATCGTGTCTGGTATTGTGCAAGGTACCTCGCTAAACAATGTGTGTACCTCGTAGTTTAAAAACCACTGTGCCATGAGATCATGTCTGGTATTGTGCAGCGTACTTCGCTAAACAATGTGTGTACCTCGTAGTTTAATAACCACTGTGCCTACTGTGGCATGACATCGTGTCTGGTATTGTGCAGCGTACCTCGCTAAACAATGTGTGTACCTCGTAGTTTAAAAACCACTGTGCCTACTGTGCCATGACATCGTATCTGGTATTGTGCAGTATACCTGCTAAACAATGTGTGTACCTCGTAGTTTAAAAACCACTGTGCCTACTGTGCCATGACATCGTATCTGGTATTGTGCAGTGTACCTCGCTAAACAATGTGTGTACCTCGTAGTTTAAAACCACTGTGCCTACTGTGCCATGACATCGTATCTGGTATTGTGCAGCGTACCTCGCTAAACAATGTGTGTACCTCGTAGTTTTAAAACCACTGTGCCTACTGTGCCATGACATCGTATCTGGTATTGTGCAGCGTACCTCGCTAAACAATGTGTGTACCTCGTAGTTTAAAAACCACTGTGCCTACTGTGCCATGACATCGTATCTGGTATTGTGCAGCGTACCTCGCTAAACAATGTGTGTACCTCGTAGTTTAAAAACCACTGTGCCTACTGTGCCATGACATCGTATCTGGTATTGTGCAGCGTACCTCGCTAAACAATGTGTGTACCTCGTAGTTTAAAAACCACTGTGCCTACTGTGCCATGACATCGTATCTGGTATTGTGCAGCGTACTTCGCTAAACAATGTGTGTACCTCGTAGTTTAAAAACCACTGTGCCTACTGTGGCATGACATCGTGTCTGGTATTGTGCAGCGTACCTCGCTAAACAATGTGTGTGCCTCGTAGTTTAAAAACCACTGTGCCTACTGTGCCATGACATCGTATCTGGTATTGTGCAGTGTACCTCGCTAAACAATGTGTGTACCTCGTAGTTTAAAAACCACTGTGCCTACTGTGCCATGACATCGTATCTGGTATTGTGCAGTGTACCTCGCTAAACAATGTGTGTACCTCGTAGTTTAAAAACCACTGTGCCTACTGTGCCATGACATCGTGTCTGGTATTGCGCAGCGTACCTCGCTAAACAATGTGTGTGCCTCGTAATTTAAAAACCACTGTGCCTACTGTGCCATGACATCGTGTCTGGTATTGTGCAGCGTACCTCGCTAACAATGTGTGTACCTCGTAGTTTAAAAACCACTGTGCCTACTGTGCCATGACATTGTGTAGCGTACTTCGCTACACAATGTATGTACCTTGTAGTATAAAAACCACTCTTTCAACTGTGCTAGGACATCGTACCTCGTTACACAAGGTATCTACCCCGTAGTGTAAAAACCGCTGTGCCAACAATATGCGAAGACAGCGTACCTGGCATTGTGCCAGGAATGCTGTTGCCCGACGCATCCGGCTAGTGGCGCGAAATCTCGCGAAAGAAAGTATGTCAGAAAGTGATCGCCCGAGAATACTGCTCCAAAGACTGCTACCTACATGCCCTTCTAGGCACAACAATAAAACCCGACTGAACTAGCTTTCTGAGTCCACGTCGTAGGGCGTGCCATCCTGAGAATTCGTTCCAAGTGGATGCACACCTTGCGAACTCACCGGCTACAATTCGTAAATTGCAATATGCGCCGTAAATTAATTAATTATCAAACTTATTCAGCAAATAGTTTTATTCATTAGTCGATTACGCCTTTGTATTTCTCGTGCAAGCAACGCCCGCCTCAGAGTCATCCAGCTCATGAACTAGAATTGCGCTATTTGCCACAGGTAATTTCAGAGAATTCTGTACAGTCTAAGCCTATAGCGCCGACATTTCTGTGCTGTTCAATGAAGTTATATTAGATTTAACTTGGGACAGGCGGCGATTTCATCACGGCGCCGAAGCCGCACGCAAGCGTTGTGTCCACTCACAGCTTGACGTCCGTGTGACGACGCATGAAACTGAACTGGAAGTAGCCGCCACGACTGCTGCTGCCCATCTTGAAGGAGTACCGCGGGTTGTACACATACCGAGGCTTGCGGAGGAACTCGAAGGTATCCTGAACGGGCACCTCGTAGCGCTTCTCAGCAGCGTTCACGAACTGCGCAGCACGGCAGACAGAGGCGCATAAAGATTACAGACCCTCATCAATAGACCAATTTGACGACTATATAGTTTCACTAGGCCACCGCTAAACGCTGGTAGCAGTAGTCCGTAGCGGGCTGAAGGGCAACTGTGGTAAGAATCCAAAACAAGAGAGCGGTTCAGGCTCGTAAGTGATTAACAGTGGTGGAACGAGGAACATCGCTGAAACCGCGACGCTTCGACAAGGGTATACATGTCGGCAGGGCAGCGACTGCTCTCCTTAGCAGTGTTTTCATGCATGCGTAGCTCACTCTCTCTCATCCTCAATGGGGCAGCGGGAGGAGAATAAGCCATCCACTTCAAGACTCCATCTTCCTGAGAACCGCTCTCTTCCGACCACTGTTAACAGCAACGGTAACTAGTGTGTTTTCTTTGTGCCATCAGCAAAGCCCCACAGCCATCCATATCAAAAATGCGGGGAGGTGAGAATAAAAAGAAGATTCTACAGGGAAGTCTTGTTGCGTAGACATATCGCCCAACTACCCTCTAAATTTCACTGGTAAGATATTCAAGGATATCCTCGTTTGCTTTCAACCTCAACGTTGCCTTGAACCCGAGTACAGCGAGAAAGCGTCGAAGACTATTGTCATCATGGCGTCGGCAGGGCCGCTGCGCGCATACGCTTTGAATGTAGTGAAGTCTGTCTACTGGTTACAGTTTTAGCTGACCGTCTATACGTTACGCTTCGCTCAGACCAGTGTGCCCTGCCAATTTGCGCTGCGCCGCCCAGCGGGAAAACTGCGCGTGCGCACAACGCTCATACCGGCAGCGGAGGGAATAACGCTGCCCTCGCCCTGGTAAAGGATAGATTGAGTGGAGTGTGACGGTGCGTCAATCATAGCGTAAAGCGTAGGCAGAGACGTAATCTTTAACGTGTAATTCTTCCTCCATTTCCCTCCGACGAGAACACCCATGTAATACAGACATTTTTGCCGAACAAAGCGTCACCAGCGTTGTTACTGCCAATGTTGAAAATTGGGGAAGTCGTCGTAGCAGACTTGCCGACAAATAGCACGATTTCTGTACAACACAAGAGAAGAGGTGCAATGATTATGTGGACGTATGTGCCTCCTTTGTGTCATGTGCTTATTGCGCCACTTGTCGGCAAATATTGTTACTGTCATCCACGTTTCCGGCACCTCGGTATTCCGTGAAGGGTAGTCTATATACCGACATGCGAAAAAGAACAGGTTAGTCCGTGCGCGCACCCTGAATCGCACGATGCGGTTGCTGTACTTGATCATCTCGAACTGTACGTTGGGTATGAGACCGTCGGAGTGAGGGCTGTACGGACCGCCCGCATAGGTCAGGTTGAACACGACGTGGTCAAAGTCCTGCGCCGAGTAGCCGAGCAGCCGGTAGCCGTAGTAGTCCCGAGGCTGGAAGCACCGAGGGTACGGTGCCTCGGCCTCCTTCCACAAACACACAGCGGCCTCGCAGTCCTCCCGGCGCTCCATCACTGTGCGAAATGATTATTATTATTATTATTATTATTATTATTATTATTATTATTATTATTATTATTATTGATGATTTCTATTACTATATTCCTAATAGTCACCTAGCCTGTGCAAATAACGCGTAACATTGTGATAATTAGAACGTTGACTACATACCTCTATTCATGCAACTATAATATGGACCCTCCAGGCGAATTTCTGCCATCGGCGTCGCCGTGAGGTTCCGCATTAAGTCCAAGTGCGATAAGATCCTATCGCGCACCGCAGGCTGTAGGTGCAAGGGGAAGCGTGGGAGGGTGAGCCGAGAAGGGCGGTGGCTTGATGCGCGCCCAACGTTGAAGGTCACGTGATAAAGCGCGCGCAAGGCGGCGGGAGGAGGCCTCCTCCTCTAGCACGGCCGTCGATGCACATGTCTGCCCGCGCGGCTGAGCGTCTACACAGCCCGCGACCTGTCTTGGAGGTAATCTTAGGCAGGTGCAAAGTTGGGCGAGCCGAGATGGCTTGTGGCTGGATATGTTCTGTCATTCTGCGCGCCTAGTGCTGGAGGTGGAGTAATTTCAAGTTTCAATGTCGCGTTGAAGCGAGAGGTATAGCAGAAGCGTTCGCTCCCCTCTGTTGGCGCTCTTCAGCAAGTTAGCATTGTGACAGCAAGTGTTCGCGGTCATCGAGTAAGATCTGATCCCGTTTGACTGGGCGCGCGTGACCCCATGCCTGGTAATTTAATCAGTAAGTGAATGTTTACTGCGATTTATACGGCCGATAAAACGAAGAACCAATTGCTTCGTATAGTCTAATATTTTGCTATCGTTATCAATGTTTCGCCTTTCGGGCGATACTGCAATTGTTTTATCTCATAGTTACCCATAGAGTTACAGCTAGAAAATGTCCATGCCCATGTTTCGCTTGAATTAACTTTCACTTTAGCAAACTCTGTGTTCCCTGAAGTGCATTCAAGTGAACCCTAAAAATTTATTTAGACAGCCATGAGGAAGTCTACTGACGTTTTCCTGTGAAGTCGACCGTAAACACGACCGCTGCTGAACACAAGCGCTGTTTTTTTTTTTTTTTTTTCGTGTGGCAGCCGCGGTTTGTTTGAACCGCAAGGCTGTGGAGAAATAAAATAATTATGGCCGCTCACTGGAAGGCACGGCAGCGCATGGTATTCTCTCGTCCAGCGGCGGCTCGAAGGTGTAGAAGCTCACACGCTGGCGGTTGAAGAGGTACGCGCCAAAGATGGTGAACACCACGAACACAACTTGCTTCCATTTGCCACCTACGAATTCAAAACAGCACAGGCTTAGCACGCGTCCCGTGTCGTGCGTCAAGTCCGTTCCACGCCAGCCATACTCTATGCGAAAATAAAATGGAAAAATGGCATCCACCCGAGAGTATACAGCAAGAAGCTACTAAGGAAGCCCACTCGAGTTGCCGATGAATTCGGCTTCACTCTACAACCTGCTAGCGTCCTGGTAAGTTCAACAATAGAGCTCGAATGCCTCGGAAAGGCAACGGTCTCGGTTTCGACCCCCTGACCAGGATGAATTTTTCTTTGCCGTGCGAAGCTTTTTTTTTTTTTCCGAGACACTCGTACGGATTTCCTTAGTATAAAATTGCGCTAGCATTTCCACAAAACCCATTGCGATCTATACAATCTCTTCAGGACATTGTGATGTACCTCTTCAGGACACCACGTTGGCTTTGAGCTGACGTGGTGTCCTGAAGGGCAGAGAATTGCTATAGAGCGGTGGAAGAAATGGTAGAGCATCCGCTTCATATGTGGGAGGTATTAAGTTCGAATTCCGGTGCCTCCGGAAACCCACCGGTTTTTCTACTGGATAGAGATGTTTCCCGGCCTGGTGCTCGGCTATTTGAGGGTGTTCGCATCTCGAAAGCTTCGTGCAAACTCTCCGATGGATGACAATCTTTCCTTCCACGTTCGTTTCCACCTTGCAGGCATATCCGTGACACTGATCTGCAATTATCGTGGCGTCCGAGATCGCACAGGCAAATGTGCGCCGTTGTGATCTCGGAGGCCACACCATCCAATAGGAACGTTTTTCAAAAGTGTGTATAGCGATCCTACGGCGATTGCGAGAGGCTGGTACACCGCGAAGCGGCTCGGGAGATTCATTAAATAAGAAAAGAAATAAGCAGTTGCCGAGGTTCGACCAAATTTCAGGAGTGTCCGTTGCTCAGTATGAAAACCCCGTATATATCCACGTCCTTTTCATCAGTACATTTACTTATCTAGCTTCTGTGCAGACCCGTTTGTTAATGTAGGTACAGCTTGACACTCACACAGAGCAGCAACTAATTACGGTGGTGGTCAATCTTTCTTGTAAGTCGTGTTCAGCGCTGCTGAGCAGGATAATGTCATCTTCAAACCACGGATTGCTGAGACACGTTCTATTAACCCTTACACCTAATCGCTCCCAACGTACATATAGTTTGCCATGTGAGACTGAACGCTTACTCCATTGATGGTCAAGTTAACTCTCGATACAATAGAGTTCAACGAAGGATCAAGCAAAAGCAGTAGTTGTCTGTGGAAATTTCTTTTTTCATTACCTCCTCAGCACAAGAGCTTTCACACTGAAGTTATACTAAAGTTTCATACGAAGCTATGGAATTTCTACCGCGCGTTTCTTGCATATAAAAGGATGCCACTTAGTAAATGTGAAGGTCGATAAGCACTTCAAGATTGTTTCAAGCTAAAGTTGCTCCACGAATGCCGTACCTGGCGTCATCGACATCATCAAGACGTCATGAAAGAAACCATCCAGATAGCTCGTGATTAAGTAAGAAAGATCGAGAAATCGACGCAATATTTTCTATGATTCAAAGCAAGACTGGCCAAGATTTCAAAAGTTGCAAAGAAAAACTAAACAAAAAACGCTTAACCTTGCACTCGGCCGTGCAACGCTTGAAACAGCGAAGCTGGGCGATCGTATAGCCCAGCATTTTCTGGAAGTGCGCGCGAACATTTAATCTTATTACTCATGATGCTGATAATTTCTTTTCTCGCGTCTCGGAGTTACAGCCGTCACTGCGCGTTGCATAGCGCAGCTTGCAACACCGGCACCGCATTCCGATGCCGACACCGCGTTCCAGGAGACCCGCTCCGTGAACGCGTCTCTCTCTCTCGCTCTCATAGCGCGCAAAACCTCTTCACCTCGCAGAGCATGAGCGTACAAACGCGCCAGCTGTGGACAAAGACGCCGACGCTCGAACGCAATCATATGGCTCGCATAAATACATGTTCTGCAAGCTTGGCTCTATAGCCTAGTGGTTACGACGCTCGCTTTGGGACCCGGGGGTACGCGGGCTCGAATCCCGCCTCGGCAAGAAAGCTTATTTTCTTTCTTGGTAGTCTCTTGACATGCACCACAAATTACGGCTGGCTTAAACAGCTTCGCTGTTAAAAGAAACTGACTGTGTAGATACAACACACGTGTTGGCATTTACGCCAAGCGAGCCTTTCGTGCAGCGGTTAATTAAATGCTATAAAACTAAATGCGATGCGTATAAGCATACCTCCTGTCCCTCTGCCAACCTGTAAACCTCAGAATTCGAAAAAAGATCCCGCAGACATAAAAGGGAGGGAGGGGAGGAGGTAATGCATGTATTTTCGAAAAGTTTGCCCTGCGCCCACAGGTTTTGTGGGATACAAACACGCTTTACCAACGATGAGTTGCCTTTACCCGCCACGCATAAACAGCAACAAACTTGGAACAGCGGATACTGACAAGCAACACCGTAGTGCTCAGATCACAGCGACTTCTTCAGTGACCTTGCTATTTGGCCTGCCTCAGAAAATTGTCTGAATAAACTTGTTCGAAGCAACTATATATACCTACCGGCACATGGCGTCCTGCACTGCCTCAAGAGGACGGCGCAACTACCACCACAATTTATTTTATTGCGATAGCAATTATATGGTCACTCCAAGCGCATTTCTGCTGTCGCCGCCGTCGCCGTGGTGTTCCGTATAAAGTCCAAACACGATAACATCGTCGCCGCGCGACGTACGCTGTATGCGCGAGTGAAAGCTTGCGAAGGTCACACGATGATCGCAGCTCAATCTCGCGCGCGCGAGGGAGAAAGGCGGGGCGGAAGCGCGCGTCTTCTGTCGCGCGCTGTCAGGTTATCTTTCCCTTGAAACGCGACTCAAACGGCATGCGGCGGCGAGTTGTTTAAACGCTGCTTCGGTGTAATTGGACAGATAGGAAAAGTAAAGTTCTGAAAGTAATTAAAAGCAGCCTCACACTTCGGTAAACAGCAGCGCAGTCTCCTGAATTTCTTGTTTTTAACCTTTAGCTCGAGGGCTATACTATCTAAATACATGGGAAAGAACAAATCGTCCTTCTCGGCAACCACTGCCCCAAATTTGATTAAGTTTGTTGCATTTAAAAGAAAACGTCAAAATCTAGTGACTGTTGGTAGCGAATTTTTTTATTTAGGCCGTCAAGAAATTGTTGGAAATCACTAATTTTCAGAAAACGACACTACCGAGTTTACAACTCTAACTCAGCAATGAAAAACGATATCACAATTCTGAAAATTGCATCTAATAATACATCTAACGCGCACGAAATTGCCGTATTATAAATGGCTCTCATACAGACCACTAGTATGTGAGTGAGACTCTTGCAAAAATCGTGTAAAGAATTAACAAATTCACGTAAGCTGTAAATTGATATATCAAATTTGTCCGCTTTGGATGCTCTAACGGATGTAGTTTACAGAACTGCGATATCTGTTCTTAGTGCGGAGCTACGAATTTGTAAACTTCATGCTTTAATTTTTTTTACGCCTACCAATTATTGAAAGTTCCGTTTAAAAGCGTCAGGCCCAAAATCAAAACTCTGCTTCCAACGGTCACTAGAATTTAGCTTTCTCTCTCAAGTGCACCAAATTTCATTAGAATCGGCCTTTCCGGAGAGGCCGAAATAGGCAAAAAATCGAATTACCCGAGGTCGATTTAACGATAGTCGACTGTAATATGCGTGCGATTGTAGTCTAATAGAGCATCGTGACGTTTGCGTCGAGAAACCAATGTTCGATCCCACTATCAGTTCTGGAAGCATAGTGTTGTGTGATAACTTTTCAGCGCCCGAGAAGCAAATGCTACTTGCATGGGCGCTAGCTAATGTCATTATTCGTGGGTACTACATAAATGAACGTCATATCATATTGCTTGTCAGTATACCGGGTGTTCAAAATTAAGCTTTGCGGAAATTTCCAAAATCGCCTGTGACAGGTAGCATAATTCTTATTGTTGAGCTGGGTTATTCGAAGAGGCGGACATTAGTAGGACGGGCAATCGAAGCACATATTCAACTAATTAACAAAAATTGACTAATTTATTGGTTAATTACCTTATGACACATATTGCAATTTACGAATTGTAGCCGGTGAGCTCGCAAGACGCATCCACTTGAAATGAATTTCCAGGATGACACCAGTTTCCACATGTTATTTCCCAAAGTGTGGGACGAAATACTTTGGCGTTCCAGTTACTTTTGTGCTTCAATGTATAAAACAGCTTTAAGTTCATTAGCGATTTTTTGTTAATTAGTTGAATACGTGTTTCGATTTCTCGTGCTACAAATGTCCGCCTCATCGAATAACCCAGCTCAATGATAAGAATTATGCTACCTACTGGTCAGTGCGTATGGTGCACATTACACAACTGTCCCGTTCTCATTTAGTAGACGATGCTAAATTACAGTGCCTCCCGAAGCTGTGAGAAACACTGTATAATGTCTCCATAGTTACTTCTATTGTAACGTAATGTTTACTGTGCCAGATATTCTAGGGTTCTTCGTGTCTGCTCCATTTCTGCGTCGTCACTTGCCGCCTTCGGGCGCGCTCCTTTGCTCGCTGGCGGCATCACCACAGCCCGCGCGTCAGACGACAACACGGCAGGCAAGCGAATCGGACGCACCTTACAGTTACACTTACAGTCGTACGTGCATACGGAACATGTGCAAAACACTCACTCATCGCGAAGCGGTTGACGTTGGCGCCGTTGTCCATGCAGGGAGACCCGGCTCCGTGTATACAGCACCCGAAAGCTCGGCTTGTCGCTTCAGTCCCACTGCAAGCGCCCAGCGTCGCGCCGTCCCGATCCCTGGCTCGGGGCCTATGCGCGTATATACGAGAGGGGTTAGAGCCGGCGAGAATTTTGGGCGCCTGGGACGCGCGGGCCGCGCGACTGCGCCCTCCCACTCTGCCCCCCACTTTCTCAAGGGCAGAGCGGGGCTGCTTGCTCGTTCGACGCCCGCGGCGGCATCCCAGGCGTCGAGAGCGACCGGTTCCCGGACCGCGGGTTGATTTTGATGATGACGACGATTCCAATCACTGGCACGTACCCACAAAGAAGGATTGGCCGAAAAGCGGCCTGGTTTTTTTTTTTTTTGATAATATTATAACGCCGGCAGACAATCACAAAAATTTGGAGGATGCTTAAGCTTCGCCTTTAAGAGTGAAACGCGATGGCATTCCAAGATCCCTGGCTGCTTCTCAGGCTTTTTTCTCGTATATTCAAATTACAATCCGACACTATCACGTCTGTAGGTTGTGGTTAAGTCGTACTTTACGATTTTTCTGACGGATATTACTTTGAGAAATTCAATTTTTTGTTCACTAACGCCTCGCGCCACGCGAAGGGCCTGCCCAGTCGGGGTGGTTCGGAATGATGTGGTACGGCATGATTATTTCCGCCAGACGCCGATGCTTAACGCCGACGCCGGATTTTCTGCGACACGGGGCCCTTAACGCTATGGCGTTAAAAGGGAGAGGCAGAGGCCACGATGCTCAAACTTCAACAGTTTATTCACGGGAAATGCTGTACAACAATTTGACCAGGAGGTTGCGCATGGTATATAGACGTATGAATGGCGTGGCACGCGTCCAGTTGCACCTATCCATGCAGTGGCCCCAAGTTTTTGTATAATCGGCAAGACAGCGGCAACCAACAGCCACCACCCGCAAGGTATACGGACAGGAGACAGAGAAAACTTCACTTTATAAAAGATGAGTGTCACAAACCAGGAGTATACTTGAAAATGAATGAAACTCGGAAATCGCATACAGGTGTTGATGTCGACGCATTAAATCATGGCGCATACCCGCGAGACGGATTGGCCACGCAACGCCGAAATCAAGTGACCAGGTATCGACTATAGTTATGACAAAATTTGTGGGGAAAAAAGCATTAAAAAAGGATATTTGATCAGGACTGAAAAAAGCTTAACAAACAATGATTAAAAGACCGTGTGACGAAATATAGTAGCGGAGAGAGCACCCCTAGCAACGTAACCGTACTTCAGTTAAGTTGTGCGAATTGACCTGCGGTTGTAGTCAAGCTGTACAACGCTGAACAACAATATAACTAACCATGACGATATTGATGATGTTGGTGATGATTATGATTGCCCTGGAAAAAGCCACAAATCGTGGAGGACTGAACAAAATTTAGCATTTTTTTTTATTTCCACCATGGCACAATTCCACTGTCCGTATAGGTGATGGGCCGATAACTAGTACTTGCTAGTAGTAGAACAGGAAACATGAACGAAAATGCATAGTGATCCTTGCAAGAGAAATTAAAAAATATATCCAGAGGAAGGCAGACAAGAAATGACCGAGAATAGGTACCGCAAATTTCGCAAACAAATTCTATTAACATAAAATGGAACGGCAGGGAGAAAGAAATCGTATAGGGCTAACGGTAGATGAAGTCATGGAAATACGAAAACATTAGCTCCGAAAACGTTTGATGGTAATGTCGAGACGTTACAACCGTGGCACATACATAACCACGGGGCGATTAGCGACGTAGCGAAAAACCGAGAAACTAGATCATTGCAAACCACTGTCAAAATTTGTAAATAAGAGAGAGAGAGAGAGAGAGAAATAAAGAAAGAATCTCCTGTTTTTTTTATTATTGTCGTTTTCAACTTCCTTCTGGCCAACTATAGATGTTCCATCAGGTTCTCCGGTCATCGGTTCCTTCGGCGCGTCTGCATGGAGCTTCAGCCAAAGTGGCGTGCATGCAGGAACACATCGCCGGAACACAAAATTATTACCACGCCTAATTTTCCGAGCTAATAATTGAACAATTTTCAAAATTTCAGATTACATTCGAAAATCATTACTCACAAATTTGTTGATTTTATGTAAACCACACGTTTTCTTCAATAAGTAAGACATCATACGTTTCAATGTTAGTTGAAATATTTCCACTTTTACCACGTCTTTACTTTCTCTTTTATGTGTGTTTTTTAAGCACAACGTATGCATGCCTTGGCAAATGATGGCAACTAGTTTCTTGACAGTTTTACTCAATGCTACAAATGAATTCGGCCACGCGCCAAATAATACAGGAAAATGGATAAAGAAAGTGTCGCGCAGATGGCGTAGTATACGGAGCGTTGCAAAAGGCTTGACCTTGCTAAAAGAAGTTGACAGTAAATATCAGCAAAACTGCTTTGCTGCGTTGTTATACAGTTCGGAAGCACTTTAAAAACAGCATGCTCACACATCGCTTCATGATGTCTTACTATAACGAGCAAGCCAAATCGCAATCGAGAATTTTATAGTTACATCTATTTTCTTCTCATTTCCCTTGCTTTTTGATTGAAATAGCAGACAATCGCCGATTGCAACGCGTGTGGTTGTGAAGAAACCGTACACTGATTGCGCGTATGCTGCATGCCCTTGCACAAAGATCTAAGGGTTGCCCACCGCACCACCCTTAGCCAGACAGACCTCTTATTGAAAGCAGGATCAACTGAGATCTCGCAAAACTCAGCAGCAGGAAGTCACAAAAGCGCATCATCGAGTCCGCATTGAGCGACCGTCGGCGTGGCAGTGATGTACATTCCAGTTTGTCTGCGTCTCCAGCGTGCCTGAACTATGTGCTCCTTTTCATCCGTCCTGCGTTATTTCGCGCTGCCTAAGTCAATGACCCTTTTCATCCGCTGTATCATTTACTCACTAAAAGCAATTACAGCAAGTGTTATCACGAGTTCGTTCCGCCTCTTGTCTGAAGCCCCTTGTGTCTTATGTACCTCCGAGGCGTGTAATCGCGCAAACTTTTACGTGCGATAGTAATCTATACTTACCACTTTAGTGGCACCATGATGCTAATAGTCCTCAGACGTGTAGATAGTCGAGGACAGAAATGAAAGTCGCATGCGCAGAACGAGGAGAGAGACAAGTGTGGCGACAACCTCTGCTGCTTTTCGGTTCACGCGTTCCGTATTCCAACCTAGCCAGATCCCGCCCTCCGGCGCCTGGAAGTACGAGCTGCTCCGAACGAAAGTTTCTTCTCTCTTTCCAAACGGAGGCAGCCAGGCACTAACTGGAAGCCACTCTGCCAGCAAAGGTGTGTCGTATTCCGCTCCTCACACGGTCTAAGATTTGCCGTGGGTTACAGTGCACTGAGGGCGCCCTATAGAGGGGGGGAGGGGGGGGGGGGGGAGCTGTTTTGACGCTCCTTACCGTATTGCAGCAGAACCTGGAGACCGCGTCACGACTTTTTACTGAACTGTACACACCATTTCGTCATATACCAAACAAAAATACTGCACAAGTCCAGAACTACAGCTGTTTTGCGTGCCTGTACGACTGGAGATCATTACTATACCTTGTTACTTAGCTTTTGACTGCAACAAGAGAAATACGAAACGCAAACACCAATACACACACGTGCACACTGGAAAGCTGCGCGTACCCTCCTGCGCGAAATCATTTGTGCAAAAACCTTTGTGCAACGGCCTAAGACTGTCAAGGAGCGAGCATTCAGCGTCTAGTGCGTATAAACGAGAGCGTAATCTGCAACTCCAACCGGCAACGTCGGCAGAGGGCAGGGCACTTATGTGCCTGCAACTGAGAATAGTCGCCTTAGTTACCCGTCCTACAAACTTCACTGCGCCACAGCTCAACTCGACTCAACAACGGTATTAGCAGAATCGCTCTAGAGGGCTGTTGCACAACTTCAAATGAGGGCGAGTGTGCAGAGGTTGTGGGCCAGTGTGACATTCCCGACCAAATACATTGTTATATTTCATTACCGTACGACGAACAAAGCACCCCGTGCGCGTGCCGTTCTAAGAGCCGTTTTCTTGCTCGAGACTAAGCGTTGTTTTGTAAACCACTGGATACCTCTGCGATTGATTTGTACGCTTTTCAAGCCAAAGATCCCACACTGCATACAGAGGTCCCAAAAGATTTCAGTTTTCGCCCTCTGGAACAGCTCGCTAAAAGGGGATCAATCGTACTCACCGAAGAGTCGCATACGAACAAACTACATATTTCTTCCTGATCCATTTGCAGTTTAATAAAGCAATTAAGGCTTCATAACGTGCAATGTTATGTCAAACTTGTTAAAGTTATTAATACTAGGATGTGAACACTGTTTTATAATAATACTGAAAACAGATGTTCATTATGCGAGAGCTATTCGAAATGTATTCGAATAGCTCATTCGGTTCATTTCTAGCACTATTCGACTTCGATTAGATTCGGTCTCAAAAATTACTACTCGGACACCGCTACTTGTTAGCCTTGATTCAGGACGCTAAACACCCAACCCAACTGAACTCGACCAAGGTAAACCAAGGTAAAATACAAAACGACGCTGGCAAGTTTCTCAGTATATACATTTCTTTCGCTTGTTTCAAAGTTCTTAAATGTGTCTAGAGTTGCCAACCTGACCACTGTTATACATCAAGCAACTTTACTTAAACGACCCCGTATCTACGCGTCAGAACGATATCATGCAAATGTGTCGTCGTGTTGCTGTTGAGATTCAGGAACTTCCAACAGCGACTCGCCATACATGACGACACTGCATTCAACATCGCTACCAAACATGGTCGGTGTATACAACGATCACGTGAACTCTAGAACGGGTCCAACGCAAGGACAATCGCGTGCCGTCCCGATGGCGAAGGAATGGCGGTATGCGTGTTGTATGCAAATACGAACACCGGGTGCGCCAGCCAGCGCGGCGAATTTGACCGGAGAGGCGGGCCACTCGTCAATCGTGGATTTCCTTGAGGCTGTGCCCGAGGACGGGCAGCCTCGCTCGCTGGGAGGACCCGTTCGGCGCGTCCTCGGCTTGCTCCTCGATGGACGTGGACAGTTTCTGGAGGGCGCGCCGATCCTCCAGGTCGGCGAAACAGGGCGGCGGTTTGCGACCGTCGGGAGTTGCGTCGCATACGACCTGCAGCGGCGAGGTAACTTAACAGCTGCATGAAACCTTACATTGCATTTGTAATTTCCTCACCTAACCTAAACCAGCGAAAAAAATTGAGACGCAAACAGGAAGGAAAGAAGAGACACCACATGACTCTATGCTCTTCGTGTATGCCTATAGTTTGCACAGATCTACTAACGCGTTGTTTTTCCCTCGAAACTACTGTTTGAACTTGGCACGAGAATTTTACCGTGAAGCTGATACCTCAGTTCGTAAAGCACCACACAAATAGCTACCTGCGACCTCGCCTCCGAGATCCCCACCCTGGCGTGTTGCTTGGCGCCGGAGGCCGCGGAGGCCCATGCCTACTTGGCTTCGCGTTAACTGGATGCTACAGCGATGCGACTCGGGAGTCGGCAGAAGTTGAAGGCCTTCAAGCCGCAGCTCGCCGTCGTTGAGCGAGGTGTCACTAACCTGCAGCAGGTCTGTCTGCGCCATGGCCTGCTGTTCGTCGTTGTGCACGCCGTTGATGACGATCCAGGGCACATAGTGGTGTGGAGGGTTCAGGTTCCACGTGCGCTCGCTCATCTCGTCCTGCACATATCATATAGTTATGTCGCATTATCGTATTGTTTTCGACAGTCACACGTTAGGCACGAACGAGGCGGCGTCCAATATGACTTGCGACGCGCCCTATATGTGCCGTTGAAACATGCAGGAACCCGATAGACGCTGTTAGAATCTTGCGTTTGCTGCTACGACAGGTTGCACGATAGATCGCATGATGAATCGCACCGTGCACCTGTCGCCTGCTTTTTGCAGACGTGAGACCGCGTCTAAGAGACAGTCGCATACTGTCGGAATCTGATCGAACCTGTTCGTAATCTTCTTGGGTGCCACTGTTCGCACGAGTGCGCCAACAACCGGGCATCCAGAACAGTCAGAACCTGCTGGAAATTTGCTGGGTGTGGCTGTTGGTATTATAGTCGTACTTACAGCCTTGGTACGACTTTGTCTGGTGCGGCTGTTAGTAGTAGTCATCATCATCATCAGCCTATATTTATGTCCACTGCAGGACGAAGGCCTCTCCCGGCGATCTCCAATAATTGTAGGAGTAATGAGGGAGGTAATGGCCAAATACTGCACCAGGGAGGCCAATTCTTGTTCTGGTGAGGGAGTGACTTTGTTGAGGCTTAGAGGGCTTTCTAATTTGGTTGCACCTGGACTAGTATAGCCCCACTAGCTCTCGGCAATATATATATATATATATATTTCCCTTTATCAAGGGATATATATATATATATATATATATATATATTGCCGGTGTCAGGCGCCCCTCCATGCCTGAAAATGTATTGGACTAGAGGAGGATTCGAACTTACGACCTTCAGATTAGAGGCCGGGCGTTCTACCTCTGCTCCACGCCACCGTAGTAATAGTAGTAGGCAACCTGATTTCGGAAAACCGTCAGTTTCCTACGAGGAGATGGCTGTCAGGCCATGCCTGGTCGCCCCCTCATCAGCGCGTTTGATAGCCCGGAGCTGGGCGTCCAGGCTTGTATATAGCCATTAGGGTTCTGTCCCAGGCTTCACTCGACAGTGACTGTCCTAAGAGGTCTGGTGGGGGAGGGTCCTTGCTGTATCACCAGATGATGTGGTCCAGGGTGGCGGTCTGCGTCTTGCAGAGGGTGCATGTTGATGTGAAGAGGGCTGGGTGGATGTGTCTATATAGATGTAGGTGGAAGGGAATGAGTGGGTGTGAAGTCGTCGCCAAGTTATTTGTTGTGCTTTGTTTAGTTTCGGGTGCGGGGGTAGTTTGGTTTGCCTCGCTAGTTTGTAGACTCTATAGTGCGGCTATATACCAGTGACTATAGTCCTATCAACAGCCGCACTTGGCAATTTTCCAACAGGCTCTGACAGGGTGCGGGGTCTGTTAGGACCTGGCAGGGACTCAAGCCTACCTGCAACACGCGTCCCTTGCCGCCGTTGGCGCACCGCTGGATGGCGTTCCAGTTGCGAGCGATGCCCCGGGCGCACTCCTTACCCGCCTCGCTCGGGTGCTCGGCCAGCGACATGCACGTGACGAAGGCCAGAGACAGGATGGTGTCGTTGAAGATGTGCGCCGCGCACGACTGCACAACGTTCCCGAAGCACTCGTCGGGCCCGTGCTGGCAACTGTACTTGTACTCGGGCTCCTGGCGGCGGCCCACGGCGAAACGTTCTGCGCGAGTGCTGCTGAGAAGCCACGATTACAGGCGCTGTGCGATTGCGAATCGGGTTTCCACAGGGAAAGTTTAAAAGTGGTAACACGTCCTAGTGTGCTGGTTCGAACCAAGAGATGGCATTGTGTTGAGCCGGCACCTAATCGGCTCTTACTGCAGGCGCCGACCTTGTTACCTGTACAGGGTATTTGTCGTCGGAAACGTGGTTATGGAGTCGAGTCTCGTTATAACGAAGCCACATCCAACCCACAAATACATTCGTTATATCCAATATGCTCCGTAACCATTTATTCGTTACATACTGACATTAGCGAGAAACGCTTTAAATTCATTTAATTATATCCGTCGTAGAGAGCCTCCGCCCAAACAGAGATGGATAAGTATACTTGTATTTGTACTGTATTCGTACTGTATAGATTATCTGCCTAAATTGAGGAAGATATGTTCTTAGAGACTTAAGTAATACATAGGAATACATAAATTTCTAATACAGTGTGCGCACTGCGGAGTCGGACAAAACAGTCATAAGTGACAGGTAGAACGTGTAGTACGCGAACACAGGGAATGTACACGTATGTACGCCGTGGTTTGGTGCAAACGCCTTCTCACATTCGAATGAATAACCATATGAAAAAGAAGTAAGCTCCGTGTCATCCATATCCAGGACCACCAAGTGACCATGTAGATTATATACGAACCTCCCACATTCCGTACTGGAATATTAGATGAAAGGTTTATGGGGCATATGGATCTTAAGCGTAGGTGGTAAAAACTCAATTACCAACAATCACCAACAATGTTGGTGTTCAAGGGCACTAAAGAAATATACTCAGCTTAGAGTGGCCCACTACATGCTTTCAAGACTATCTGCAGTTCTACAGCAGGCTGTTAGTGGACAAAAAGCAAGGCGAAATTCACATTTCCGAGAACCGAACCATGGGCACATTGGTATGCCTTCATCTTCAGAACGAAACGTCAACAAGCAAGGACTCTGTCAAAGCCGACAAGCACTGGTACTAAACACCGGTATTAATAAAAAAGGTTAATTATTATTTTATTTAACTGCGTATTTCTTTACTGTAACTGCTCGCGGAAGTTGTGTCCACCAAAACGCATAAATCTAGCAGTACAAGAAGCCTTTGCGTAGCCTTCTTTGTCAAAACTACTGACAGTACAACTTCGAACGCACTGTATATGACGTCAAGATGAGTTGGTGTGAAAATTTCAACGTGGTGTCGCCACGCGTATTTCGTTTCGATGTCCTTATTCGCATACCAAGCCTGGTCATCACGGTCAGAATGAACTATCTGCAACTACAGATGCGTGATGTCGTTAATCTACCAATCTAACTTCACACAGTGTTTCTGTCCTTTTAATTTTATCAGGTATGATACGGGAAGCTCGGAACAGCCTGTAAAAAAGCTAGGCATTGTGCATAAATGCATCTCGTTCTCACGCAGATGCCTTATTCATGGCACACCACATTCAATGCCAGAATAACAAGAGCAACGTGAACGTTGTAAATGTCGTTATTGTAAAAAAGCCCGGCTGAGTTGGCCCACATTGCCGGTTCACCTACGGATTTTGTTGCTGCTGCTCCTTGAACGCGTTGCCGAAGGGCACCAGCTGGACGTCCATGAGGTAGCCGACGCGCACGTAAGTAGGCCACAGCTGCTCGGTGATGAACGCGATGCTGTACGGGCAGAGGGACTCGTAGTAAACCTGGATGTTCGCAGTCTTTGGAATTTGCGAGAAGTCGACGCGACGCCGGCCCACGATGCCCCGCAGCGCGCGCCCCCTGACGACGACCGCGCACAGCACCACTAGCCACAGCAGAAGCTGCGCCGACCGCACGACGACGCCGCCTTTACCGCGCGAACGTGGAGCCATGACAACAGGCACGCCGGTTTTGTCATCGGCGGCTCCTCACTGGGGCGGGCGCCGCGCACCACGATGATCTTTCGTGCCGGCCGGTCGCCTCCTCCCTTCTGCTCCTCTGGGATGACGACTACCGCTGCGCGGCTAGCGACGAGGGCCGCCGAGGTTGTGGTCGCGTAGCCGTAGGTCCCGGCGCTGGTTGGCGCTCCATGCGGGAATGTCGTTGTCAGTGTGGCTTCTGCGGCTCGTAGGAGCATCCATGTGCTGTGCCGCCGGCATCATGGCCGACTACTTACTTTGTAACCTGTCAACCATGACGTTGACCATGACACCGGTCCGCGTGTCACCATGACGTCACGTCCAAGCTATAATTGCGCAGCTGCTGCGAACGAAATGCGTCCTCCACCGTCCGAGTCGAGTGTTCGCCCGTGTCTATTAAGCCTCCCAACAGGCTCAATCAGACGCATCATGGCTCAAGAGACGAAGCGACCATCTTTCTCACGTTGAGTCGGAAGTCGAGTCGTACCGTTCGTCTCACCGAGAAGCTGTGCTGTCCAACTCAGCATTGCAGAGTGTCTTTGCTGCAAGAACTGCAGCAAGGACGCTGCTGCAGTTCTTGTACGATGCGAAGTTGGAAGCTTTTATTTAGCTTTATTATATTCTTTGTGACTTGTTGCAAATAAAATTAAAATTAAAAAAACTTAGCCCTAGGAACTCAACGCCGTATGATCCGGCGGGCCCATGACATTGCGCGGCTCCTCGCAGAAGTCCTGGACTAAGGGCTCCTCCCTCGGAGGAATTCCACACTTAGCACACTGTTTCTCTCTCTCTCTCTCTCTCCCCTCCACAGCGTAGCTATAAAATTGGTGGACGGTCACTGGTTGGTGGAACGCTCCAAAAGCAATGGGGTGCTGGCAGCTATTCAGTCGGCCCAGCTAGATATGGCGTAACGGTCTGGCATCCCAGCACGGACATGACGGAGCCGACGAGCAAGATGGGCAGACTAGAGACGTAGGAGACGACACGCCGACGCGTGTCGTGGCGTCCGGATGAAATATCAGTAAACAGCCATCATTGATTCTACGATGATGATATGCACTTTTATTGAAAACCAAAATGGGGCTTGAGTTACGGGAACACTGGTTGGTTCACTAGTCCGGGACACCGTCGGCAAAAGCCGCTGCCCGCGCTCTTCCGACGAGGGCTCGTTGCTCCTCGCGATCCGAGCTAGACATGGCTGCCTCCCAGCCCTCCCACGTATTGGCTGATTTATTATAGCAATAGCGCTGTTTTGCTGACAAGCCCATGCAATATGGTATAAGCCTATCTTCTGGCCTCAAAATTTGCAATGCGCCGAAAAAGACTCGGGCTCAATGGCGTGAAGATTAGCTGGATTATTAAACGACATAGTTTGTAGCCGACGGAGGTGACACTCTAGAAAACAACAAGGCGTTTGTCTGGCAAAAAAAAAAAAAAAAAATCGGCAGATACACTTAAGACTGCCTACGTGTGGGAATGCGAAAGCATTATACCGTTTGTAGACCTCGGAACGCCACGAACGCGCTCATTTTACCCACTCATGACGTGGCGCCATCTCATCCCCATTGACTGCGCCGTCAGGTCATTTTTGGTATCTTCTTTCGGTGCACGCCGACTACGACATATTTTCGCGTAATGGGGCATGTGATTTAAAAGAACTTTTGTGGGCCTAGTTGGTGCATACTTGATATACTTTTTAGAGCGCAAACAAGAGACAAGGCACAAAAGGGAGGTCAAACACAGGACAGGCGCCTGTCCTGTGTTTGACCTCCCTATTGTGCCTTGTCTCTTTGTTTGCGCTCTAAAAAGTTTATCAAGAGGCCTATGATGCTTTCGCATTAAAACTGCAGGTCCTGTGATCGCCAAACTTGCCATTCCACTTTATCGCAGTAGGTAAAACAGAAACCACAACTTACGCACGTGAGTTCCCACGTTTCCCTCTGGTGAACGTTTGCTCTGCTTGTACCCAGAGTAAGCGTACTTCATTATCCAAAAGCGCAAAAGTTATTTTTTTTTGCCAGCTCTGCCGTTGTTTCTGAAGCGCGAACGAAGGCCAAGAGAACGGCGTCGCGGCCTAAACGTTCCGCTAAAGCATATTCTGGTCACACATCTTGGAAATGATCTGCAGTGGCTGTCATATCGCCATGTCTGGCCAGAAGAAGACACTGGCTGCGCTCATGAGCGGCGACCACGGGCCACCCGAGGGCTCGAGTTTTGAATAATATAGAAATCGATGCGGAATTGAAACGTTTGCTATATACATCCGTGGAATAAAGACGTTTGGTTGCTCTCTCTCTCTCGTAGAGCGATGCAACTGCTAACTGTGATGCGGTTAAATTAACCAACGAGGAAGGATATCCAGAGTCACGCCCAAAGGGCAGTAGTCAGAGCCTCTCAGTTCAGGGCCCCAGTGCACTGGTCTCTGCCACCTGCCTGACCTGGCTAATTAAGGACTTTTGTCTTGCCAGGCCGGAGCGGGCGAGCTGTGCCCCCCACTGCTCCACTGTGGTGCTGGTATTTGGCATATGAGGGTGCTTAGCGCACTCCCAGGTTATATGTATTAAGGTAGGTATGCCACCGCGCCAAGGGCAGTTGGCCCTATAGCGAGTGGGATACATGGGTTTAGCAATTTTAGATGAAGGAATACCCCGGTCTATATTTTACGCCAATCGGCGGCCTCTTCTCCGCTAAGTTGTGGGTGAGGCGGCTGGTATTTTCTGCGGACTCCGCGCTGATGAGCACTGTTATAAGTGTCTATACGTATACAGGTCCCGTCAAGTGACACCTGCGATGTGGCTGTACTTCCGTTGCTAGCCGGAATAATTTCTAAGGAACCGTGAAAAACAAGAAAAACACAGAAGTGTGTGCAATCTTTTAGTTTTGTTCTCTCTCGTTGAGTACGAATAAAAAAGAAAGCTCGCAGATGCTCCTGTCGGTTAACTTCTCTTTGAATAATCATAATTGATAAGAGACAGGGTGGGAAACCGGCTCTCGGAAAACGCTTGTGAGTTTGCGACGGACCGACCTCAGTCCTGGACGGCAGCAGTCGAAACCATCACGCATTTGGACCACCGAAACAACGGTAAAGCCCGCAGTTAGATACCGCAACAGTGCAGTTGACAAAAGAAACTCAAAGACATATCTTCTATTCAACTGAGTTTCCTCCGCGGCGCGTTTAGTTCTCGACACCCTTTGACCATTACTACACCACGGGCATGTTCATCTTAGCTCTCAGATTTCCCAAGGCACCTGGCGGTCTCATCCTTCATCTTGTTCCCTCATTCCCTAGACTCACTCAAGTGCCCAGACACGGCGCGACCTTCTTGTTTCGCGGCTCTGCGCTGTCCAATCCTGTCCCGTCGCCTCTGCAAATACATTAACCTACGCCAGATGTCTTCATTACCTGCCAGTAGTCTCAACCATTGTAACGCAATTCCTTGTAACGTACAGTTTCAGACCATAAGATTTATGGCCACTTGGCGCAAAACCGAAACAAAAAAATGGGAGGGTACTGCTCACCTTGTCCCCGATTTTGCGCTAAGTAGCCATAAACCTTACGGTCTGAAAGTGTTCAGTACCAACCCATCCAGCCCAGCGAGACGTACTACTGAGTCCTTATAAATTTGTTCGCCAGCATGGATTTTCGTTCAAGTTTGTTAGCTACCCGTCAGCGAACAACCTATAAAGACTCCTCCAGCCGCGTCAGAAAGACAAAACACGTAATGAATGCAAGAAAACACACGACTTGTTCGCGTCGCTCTCCCCATTCATATCCGTTTCGTAGCGGTCTCGTTCATACTCGCCGCCGTCCACGCCTCTACCTCGACGCTCATCCCTCGCAGCTCGAGCATTCCCGTAGAAACCGTGGCGACCTCCGGCTGCTCCGACGTCTGCCCCGACAAGACGCAAGCGGGCGGCACGGGCTCGTCGAGCATAGAACAGACCAGTCCGAAAAAGTCCGAGGTCGCCTTGCCTTGCACGTCGTCGTCCTGCCTCCCGTTGACCACGACGAACGGGACGTACGGCACCGCCGGCCGGTGGGACGCCGTCTTGTGGCCCATCTTCAGCAGGAGCCGGGGTCCCCACCGGGAAGACGCGCAGCGTTCGAGCGCCGACCAGTTGACGCCGACTCGCGACGAGCACGACTTCACCACGCGGTGGGGCGTCGTCGAGGACTCCATGCAGGCGACGAACGCGAGCAGCTGGTAGGTGCCCTTGAAGAGCGCCACGGCGCACGCCTGGATCATGTTGGCGACGCACTCGTGGCGGCCGTGCTGACACGTGATCTCGGTCGTCTTGCGCCCATCGGCGCCCACGGCCTCTCTCCTCTGGGCCATGCCGTATGGAACCAGGCGGACAATGAGTCGGTCGCTTAGTCGCAGATAGGTCGGCCACAGCTGCTTCGTGATGAACTTCTGGCTGTACGGGCAGTGGGTCTCGTAGAAGAGCTGGACCTTGACGCGACGCGACGGTCGTACGCCTTTGGCGGCAGCGTCGTCGACGTCCGCGGAGGTGACCGCGGCCTGCTGGCACAGGAAGGCCAGGCAGAGGGCGGACGCGACCGCCGGAACGAACCGCGACTTCATGTTTCGTAGTCGTCGTCTTCCTTCTTTTCTCGGCGCCGCAGGCCTGCGCGCGCCGGATCCGGAATGGTTGTTTCATGGGCTGCTCACGAAAATGGAAATACACACTGTAAAAAAATCGCTGTAAATTTAAAGAAAATTTACAGAATTTTTTCGTGCCGCAAAATATTCTGTGAATTAACGCTCTATGACAGAAACCTGCTACAAGAAAAGAAAAAACAAATTTTCTGTTCTTGACCTCCAGCCTATAAAGTGAGTCAAAACTAAAATATAACCATTTTAAATTATCGCAATTGCATACAAAACTATAAAATGACATTTTAGAGTTTTTTTTTCTCTTTCAATTTTCATACATGGCGTTTTTTTGCATATATCGTACACGACGCTCTGTCTGCGGTACTGCTTTGATGCCCTGCGCCATATTCAAGATGGCGGCCCTTCGAGTGAACGCATATATGCTCTGATCCGCTCCTTCATTCGATACCGTTAAGAGGTGAGTGGTTTTCTTTTCAAGTACCCCCTCCCTCAAAAGTTTTCTGAACACGGGATCCGAGTAAAATCTACGTTTCATCGCAGCTTGGGCACAGGTCCTTCGACCGAAAGGTAGAGTTGATACTCCTCCGTACAATCATCACATTTCTGACGTAGTAATTTCACGCTCTGCGGTGAAGTCGCGAAGAAAAATTTAACTTATTCACATTTTGCGTGCTCCGAAATATTCTGAGGGCGGCTGTACATTTAAAATAGTGCACTACGTATTTTTTTACCCGATACTTTCCGCGTGTTAATGACACAGAACACGACTGCAATGCACGCAAAGAAAATTTATGCGTACAGCGACAAAATTTAGCAACAACGTGTGCCGATATTTCAGCTGACGTTGCGCATTGTGAGACCACCTGTGATATGGGTCTTAAATTTAGCTTTAGTATTTTGTTATAGCACACGTAAGGGCTAGCCAGTGTGCTTGATAAATGTCTCTTTGTCCATTCTCGCCTTTCCGATTGTAGTTGCTTTTGCGGTGGCTGCGAGAAAAGTAAAAAGAAAAAGCGTGCGTGAGTTGTCAACAAAGCTTACTCAGCGACGTTAGCTCATGTTTAGTTTCTTGAAATGACCGGAAAGTGCGACTTTCTTTTGGGTTGCGTAACATTTTGTTTTATTTCATTTGTTTCGATGTTGGCATATGAACCCACCCGATATGAAGCACTTGGCATCCAATTTTGTTGCTTCGTTTGCTGCGGTTCGAGCGTTTTAGAGCGTTAACGTAGGTAAAATATTTTGCCTGGCCACTGAATACGTCGTTTTATTTTGAAAGGTAGTTAGCGGGTTCATTGGACTGCGTGGCTTGGCGTACTATCAGCACATTTTAAAAACACGGTGCAGAATGTGCTAGTAAACCGAGCCGGGAAGATATGCTGCCATCACGCTCGTTGCCACAAAGAATTGCTCGCATGTCGTCTGCTAGCCTCACTTCCCGACTCTGACGAAGAATAACTAAATATAAGAATGACGGACCGCGGAAACGAGAAATAAACGGACATAATTTTGCATCAATTGGACTGCAGCAATACGTTTAGTAAAAGAAAGTCAAAAGACGGCATGTGTCATTGTTTCACGTAAATATTACTACACAGCAAACGTAACGTCCACCGTTATCAGGACTATTAGGGGCGAAGCTCCTTAGGATCGAGCCTTGTCCCCCGTCGCGCCGTTGTAGCCACGCTAGTACTCGCCGCTCCCGCTAGAGGCGCAGCTGTGCTCCTTCTCTCTCGTTCCCGACGCGCTCTCTCTCTCTCTCTCTCTCTCATCCGTAGCTAGGGGCGCTGCGGTGCACAAGAGCGTTCGTTCCCGACGCGCGCTCTCTTTCTCTCTCGTCCGTAGCTCTGGTTTTTCGAATGATCCCCCGGTGCTTCGCCCACACATCATCATTCACGTCGTGGATATGCGGTGATCTTTTTTATCCCTTGTGGGTCGTTCCACGTGTTTGTTGAAGTTCAAAACTCATTCCCCCCGTTTATTTTCCTTCGCAAAAAAAAAATGTCTAGCATTTTGGCGAAAACTTATTGTTCTTGTCCAGCTGTGCCAGAAGGCATAATTTTTTTTCGAAGGCACATTGTATGATCCAGTCGTTCAAATGGTGTGTATGGCAAGATAATGAAGTGATGTGACTGTCAAAATAACCAATATTTAAAATATTTGAATACTTTGGGTGCTTCTGGTACCGGCAAAAGCCGGTAAAATTTCTAAGTTTGAATTGCTTTTTTTTCTCGAATGCGGGGAAATCCAGAAGCCACAAATTAAATATAGAATGGTAGCCCGGTTGACATAGTGTAGCCGAAAAGTATTTGAAGCTTCGAAGGTTCAGCCTGAAAAATAACTAAAGTTATATTTTGCAGAAAGCTTCGTGTTCAAGGTCAAAAAAGTAGCTTTGGCGGTCGGCTTAAAATATATGGGATATATCATTAGATAGCTCTACATGTCTGCTAATCGTCTGAGAAGTTACAAAATATAGTTTTGTCTTTCTGCCGCAGGGGCGTCTGCGTGAGCAGGCGTTTGGTGTGTCGCGATACCACGTACCCGAGCACACGAGGGTCGGGCCCTCCCGCGTGTCGCTGTGCGCGGCTAAGCCATGTCTGGGGAAAGGGGGATCTTGGGAGGGTTGAGCCCATGCCGGGTTTTTGGACTTTAACCCTTTGTCAGGCGCGAGAAATCTACTCATGGTTTCAGCTATACCTTTTCCCAATTGAACTGTACCATATGGAAGAACAGCAAAAAAAAATATATTATTTCTTGGAC
Organism: Dermacentor silvarum; assembly: GCF_013339745.2. Lineage (NCBI taxonomy): Eukaryota > Metazoa > Arthropoda > Arachnida > Ixodida > Ixodidae > Dermacentor > Dermacentor silvarum. The sequence goes on from NC_051164.1 coordinate 86,274,444, forward strand.
AAGAATAGTATCTGAAAAATCTGCGGGACAACACCTGTCCCACAGATAACTTGAGGACACGAGCGAAGGTGGGACACACGTTGTCCCTCTGTACACCTTGGGATTCGTTCTTTCAGACTCTGAGGTGATTCTATATGGGTTCAAAGCACGCAATGCAAAGAGACACTTGGCATGCTTTACACACAAGTTTTGTGCGTGTTTCCTGCGAAGTGTTTGACCACCATTGGCACCTTTTGCGCGTAGTGGTGGTGCACGGGTAGTGCCCTTTCCCGTTGAACCGAACCTCTGTTGGTACCGCTTTCATAATTGAGGAGTTCTTGCTTCCTCTCTTGTGATATACTACACTGCGCCGGCACTTGCGAAAGCTCCTCCCATTGATGAGCTGTCTGCACAGTATCACCCGAAACAACAGGTATGTCATGCCGTTCCAGTAGTATATTGCTGGACGTCATCAACCACTACGTTCAGCATATTTGCAGGAAGCTGAAAACAATGGCTCACTCTCATGCCAAAGCTGTCTACAATTGATCTAACTGCATCACTGGAGTGCAAGAAAAAAAATTTTGCACTTACCGGTCAACTTATTCGTAGCGCATGAGCAAGGAAATTCACGCGCTTGAAGAGCGACGACAGCCGAAAAACAAGAGAAAGCAAAACAACTCGAACTATTAGTGCCCCCTACCAATTCAAATAAAAACTTAAAATTATATTTACTTTATCTTCTAAGAGATAGCTCTACCGGTTTCTGTGGGGCTGCGTATGTCCCGCTGCGCACTTGGGGCAGCTTTCGCTTGTGGTTGCAGGTGGGACACATATGTCCCAGTGACCAACAAAGGGTTAAGGCACCTCGCCGGAGGCAATGCCCCTCTTTGGCCTCTGCTTCACATAGACGGCACCTCCAGACTGACCCACCTGGAGGAAATCGGCAGTTGCCTTTTCCTCTCTCTCTTTCTCTCTGTCACTTCTTGACCTTTCCTGTCTTCTCTCTTCCATTTACTTCCATTCCCTCTGGCGGCAAGGGTTCACCCTGTGTGGCTATCCTACCTAGGGTACGCCATATTTGTGTTGTGTGTTGTGTTGTGTTTAATGGCGCATAAGCAACTAAGGCTATCATGCGCCAACCGCAAGCCATATTTGGTTATAGCAGCAGCGTATAGCAGCAGCGTATAGCAGCAGCGTACGACTGGCGTCGAGCAGACTTGTATACAAGCTCTGCCGCGTCCCCTGATTGGGCTCCGTGGTGGGCGGTCGACGCTGTTGCCGAACATACGCATTTTCTTATGGCAGCGCAAACTTCTGTTTTCTTGATCGGCCCCTGAAAAGAGGCCGCACCTTCGGAAGCATTGTTCCAGTTCTCCTTTCGGAACAACGCCCTAGCGTTCCCCAAGTACCATGTAGTCCATAGCGAAGACAACATACCCGTAAGAAAGCTCTCTCCGTGCCTGAAAGACAAAATTGGACCGACATACAAAGCCTCAAAAATGTCTAGCGGGGACCTCCTCCTAGAACTAGGTGACAAAGATCAAGTGCAAAAGCTCACGGAACTTGCCAGTATTGGCGATGCGACAGTGACAATTTCAGCCCATAGAACACTGAATACCAGCAGGGGTGTGATACCTGAGGACTTTCTTGGATTGAGCGATGAGGAACTACTGGAGGGTTCGCAGTAACAAAACGCGACCAAAGTACAAATAATTGTCGTCCGCAGAAGTGACCACGAAATTCCCTCAAAACATGTTATACTCACCTTTGGAACAACGCAATGCCTATACCTCTCTGGATGCAGGCAGGGTACGTAAAAGTAAATGTCAGACCGTATATCTCGAACACCAGACGATGTTTTAAATGTCAAAGGTTTCCACATGCTTCACACACACGCCGAGGACAAACAATCTGTGCTAAATGCAGCTCCAGTTATCACCAATGTGACAATTGCACTTCTTCCTCACACTGTGTTAACAGATCATCCAACAGTACTCACGGCCTTGCCCTTGCTGGAAAAAAGAGAAGAAAGTAATTGCACTAACTGTTATAGAAAAAAAAAAGTCTCGTTCTTTGAAGCAAGAAAGCGATTGTCATACCTTTCGAAAAGAAGTTACGCCAATGTGACGCAGGTGGGGGCAGCGTCACAGAGGCCTCAGGAGTCCTCCGAGCTCACGCACAGTGGTCCCACAGAGACCCCTCCCGTCCCCGAAGTAAGTGCCCCCGGAAGCAGCCAGTGCTGCTCCATCCTCCTCGAAGGGCCTGCAGACACCAGTCCCACAGGACCCTAAAATCAATCGAACCCCAAGGCCCGAGACACGTGTCCCGGCTTCCAACTCTCGGTCCTCCAGCGCCTCAGAGCGATGGAGGTCGACGCAAAAAACCCGGTGTCGTCGACGCCGAAGGACAAGCGATCTAGCACGCAAAGAGGGACAAATTCACAATAACCACGTTAATTGAAGTGATAACGTAAAATGTTATCGCTCCTTTGTATTAGCCTTATTTAGATCTATGTCGCCTAACATATTTCTTATCTCTTATTCACTCGTATGTCCATTTTTTACGTTTAAGTTTCAAAATGACTTTTATTATCCACTGGAATTGCAGAGGACTCTTACGCAACTTAGGTGACATCAAAGGCATTCTAAGTAACTTCTCTCCTGGGGCCTTGTGCTTACAGGAAACAAAGTTAGGCGAAAAACATTTTTTTTAATTAAAAGACTTCACTGTGGTACGGCGCGACCGTAATCAGGCGAGCCGGCTTTCGGATGGTGTAGCCATTGCTCTGCAGGGCGGTATCGCAGCTAGAGAAGTTGCCATAGAGAGATTTAGATTAGGGGGACGCAAGCGTAGGGGCCCCTTAGCGCTTGGGACCGTGGTACTGCGCACGCGCAGACCGGCCCGTGCGTGCGCAGTACCGTGGCCCCAAGCGCTAAGGGGCCCTACGCTTGCGTCCCCCTAATATAAAACACTCTATTATATTAACAGTCAGATAGAAGCCGTTGCTGTCATCATTTTAGCACACAAAGTCATCATCATTTGTTCACTATACATTCCACCGCATTCACATTTTACTGTAAGAGATCTAGAGTTAATTTTAAACCATCTACCTGAACCTTTTATTGCGATAGCAATTATATAGACACTTCAACCGGATTTCTGCCGTCGCCATGAGGTTCCCTATAGATAACATCTTCGCCGCGCGCCGTATGACCGAGCGGAAGCGTGCGGGGACGCGCGCTATCGCGGAGAGCGAACGCACTCAATCACCCACGCGCAAGCAAGGAAGCGGGAAGCCAGCGCCGGAGGGAGCGCGGGGGGGGGGGGGGGGGCACTTCTACTCTGCCAACAACCGCGCTCGTCGCTCGCTCGCCCGCACAGTCTCTTATCTCCACACGGCTCTGACCTTTATGCGCCGTGCATTCGCCGCTCAATTTCCGTTGAAGCGATAGACCACACGTACCTTCGCCCGCTGCGCGGCGTATGCGCTCGCTGCCAGCGTTTTGACAGTCGTTGGCTGCAGTCATTCAGTGTGATCTATTCATGTTTGTGCGCGCTCACACCACGCTTGTTCATTCAGTTAGTAATAGTAGGGCCACATTTTCCAACGCACGCTACACATGCAATGCTGCCCAGATCGGCAGTGCAGCGCTACAGGTGTGTCCCTTCGCACGCGCTGCCCACGGTAAGCGCTTCTCATCAACACCACCGTTTCACATGCGCCTTCTCGTGGTCATCGAGTCTCTCTTCATGTCGGTCTACTTACGCCGCAGCACACCTGCTTACTTAATCAGCTGTTTACTACAATTCATATTGCTACCAAAGCCGCTCACCTTACTTCGTATGACATTGCTGTGTTGCTATCGCATTCATTGCTTCGCCCTTAGGGCGAAACTCAGATATTTTATTAAATAGCTGGTGATTTTAACGCACATAATACGTTATGGGGTAGCAAAACAACCGACACCAGGGGACAAACACTTGAATATTTTATCCTAACAAGTGACATATGCCTTTTAAACACTGGTGCTGCAACCTACTGCTCCCCAAGCACAGGAGCCGCGAGCTGTCTAGATCTGGCGCTGTGCTCTCCATCCCTCTTTAGCGTGCGTTTAGCGATTTCCAATGTAGTGTTATCGATAATCTCTGTGGTAGTGACCATATGCCTGCTATCATTAAAAAACATCTCCTTTCTCTACCATACCATCGAGATCACCCCGTTGGAAACTCCATCAAGCAGACTGGCATCTATTCACCGGAAAGGCCAGTCTGGACGACATATCAGTTGATTTAACTATAGATGAAATTAATGAAAATATTACTGCCTGTATACTTGCAGCAGCAGAGCAGACACTCCTCTGGCTTCCTAGGAAAAAAATTTAAACCCTGGTGGACAAATGAATGTACAGGAACTAAAAAAACTACAAAACAAAGCGTGGGGTATCTTTCGGCGATACCCAACACAAGATAACCTCCTCGCTTGCAAAAAAGCAACAGCGAAAAGCCAGGTACACACGCGGGCAAGCCGAAAGACAGTCTTGGAAAAATTATGTATCGTCCATACATCATCCATACTGATGTATGGATGATAACATCGAAAAGAATGTGGGATCAGCTTCGTAAGTTTAGACGCGACTACGCTCCTTACACGATCCCCATACTCGAACCCCCAGGTACGCAAACAAACTTAGAAGAACAAGCAGACATATTAGGGCAGCGCATTTCCATGACACATCCCAAGCTCAGTAAACTATTCTGATAAATTTCAAAAATATAAGCAATCAGCAGAAAAACAAAAGCTTCCGACAAGAGGAAGTTCCGAGATATCGTTTAATGTCCCCTTAACACTCAAGGAAATCAACAGAGTACTCACTACTGGCAAAAAAAAAAAAAAAAAACAGCACCCGCTCCGGATGGAGTACATTACACAATGCTCGCTCACCTATCCCCTAAAGCAGTGGAGACCTTACTTCATTTCTTCAATGTAATCTGGGAAACGGAAACAAAAATGCCGAATGAGTGGAAGAAATCCATTATAATCCCTTTCTAGAAAGCTGGAAAGCATCCTACAACAAAAGCTGTCTTGCAAATACATATGAAATCACTATAAACGTAAGATTGACATACGTCCTTGAAACCGAGAACCTGCTGGACAACCATCAGTGTAGGTACAAGAAAGGTTACTCTACAACAGGTCACCTAGTCCGGCTAGAAAACGAGATACGTACTGCCTTTCTACACAAAGACTACTGTCTCACAGTTTTCTTCGATCTAGAAAAGGCGTACGACACAACATGGAGGTTTGGTATTTTGAGGGACTTGGCGGATTTAGGGATCCGCGGTAGAATGCTCAAATGTGTAGCCGACCGAACATTTCAAGTGCGTTTAGGAACGGTGCTGCCACGCGTATTCATTCAGGAAAATGGTGTGCCACAGGGATGTGTATTAAGCACAACACTGTGGTGAAAGTGAACTCCGTGAATAACGTAATTCCACCCTCTGTAATGCACTCGTTATATGCGGATGATCTGCAAATTGCGTGTCGTGCATCGAACTTGGCAACCTGCGAACGGCAAACTCACGCAGTGGGCATCTGAAAACGGTTTTCGTTTCTCAACTGAAAAAAAAAAAAAAAAAAACTATTAGCGTTGTCTTTTCACGAAAAAGAGGTCTACAACCAGATCCCACCCTTAAAAGGACACTAAAGGGGAAAATGATTTCTTCTCTATCAGTAGATTACCCTTCCACAATACCGAAAACACCACTCTTACCGCGAGAAGCCGCTTGGTAAGCCAGAAAGAAACGAAAAACACAGAGGCGAGTGGCGACGCCACCATGAAGTTCCCGCACCAGCTCACCGTGACGTCATGAATTTTGACAGCGTCTTCTGGGTCCCAGTTAATTATTTAGCGGTAAAGATTGACTACACTGTGCTCTAAAGAAGCCCAAGACTGAATATGGCAAGTTTCGCCAACTTTTACTGAGCCAAAAACGCGGCTCAAATACGAAAAATTACTTCAGAAGTCGTGACGTCACACTGAAGTGCTGACGTTGGGGTTTCCGCGCTAAATTCAAAAAAAAATAAACTGAGCTTCATTTCCTCCTCTAATAATTGACCTATTGTAGTGCAATTAACGACAGCAGAGTTTTCGAAGAATACTTTATCAGTCTAAGTTGATTTATTGTTTTGCTTTAGCGTCCCTTTAATCTACAGGAAGCCGCACTACCGATAAAACAAGAACACAAGTTTCTGGGTGTTCTGTCTTATAAAAAGTTGAACTTGCGCACATAAATATTCTTAAAGTTAAAGCGAACAATGCACTTAACATCCTCAATGTCCTGTCCCGGAAGCGCTGGGGCTCTGACCGTAAATGCCTGCTACACATCTACCGCTCTCTGGTACGTAGCGTATTCGACAATGGTAGCATCATATATGGTTCAGTGCTACACATCTACCGCTCTCTGGTACGTAGCGTATTCGACAATGCTAGCATCCTATATGGTTCAGGAAGACAGTCTTACATGCGACGACTTGATCCAGTTCATAACCTTGGACAATGACTGGCAAGTGGTGCTTACAGAACATCACCTGTTCAGAGCTTATACACTGACTGTAATGAGCCTGCTTTACAGCAGCGCAGAGACACTACTAACTTTTCCTACATAGTCCGTTCCAGTCATCACACACATACGCTACAACATCACCATACAGTGCAACCTCGAACACGTGGGTGTGGGGGTCGTGAAAAAAAAATTGGGAAACGAGCGTATTCGACGCAATGGTAGCATCATATATGGCAGTGCTGAACTGTTAGGGGATATTTTAAACACGGTCAAGTACCGCTCGCCTCATGTTGGTACGAGTGAAGCGTATTCGACAATGGCAGCGTAGCATGAAGATTGTATCCTATAGGCCTTGAGGTCAAAATGGCAACACATGTGACCAATGTAAGCAACAGCTACATCTTACTGAACCCGTAATTGGTTAGTCGTGCATCAGAAGCAACGGCTCTATGAGGTGATCTTACGACTCCCTTGACACACACATTTTCCACACAATTTTCTCCAGCCAACTTTGCCATAACCTCTTAGAGTGATGCACATACTTATGACAATGACTGGCAAGTGGTGCTTACAGAACATCACCTGGTTGTTCAGATTTAGCTTAACATATTGTCTTGTGGCTGGCGCACTGACCTTAGTCGCCTTTGCGTCTAAAGCCGGACAGTCTTACATGCGACGACTTGATCCAGTTCATAACCTTGGACAATGACTGGCAAGTGGTGCTTACAGAACATCACCTGTTCAGAGCTTATACACTGACTGTAATGAGCCTGCTTTACAGCAGCGCAGAGCACTACTAACTTTTTCCTACATAGTCCGATTCCAGTCATCACAACACATATGCTACAACATCACCATACAGTGCAACTCACGCTTACACTACACAAATAAACCGAACATGATTAGACCATTTATTCTGCGGTATGAGGAGTACTGTCGTGATTATGACATTACTCATGAGGGTTGTTAAAAGGCCACAGCGATTGCCCCCATGGTGCGAGTTCGTACAGTCCTACAAGAATGTCCTACAAGAACATTTCACCATTTGCGCCGTACTACGTTGTGGTGGATTACCTGAAGAAGTGCACTTTACTTGAGCGACAAATCGCAATGTCCAAGTTGCTAATTAAAACAATTCACTGAACAACTTCCCAATCATTCTCTTTCGGGCATATGTTCCAATTCCGAAATTGAGGCCGAGAAGTAATCAAGTCATCGCTCCCTAGCAGAAATTCGAACACTGGCTTCCGAGACAACCGTTTCCAAGATCATCTAACAAATGCATTGGCATTAAACTCACCCGAACCATTTCATGCACGCATTCTGGAAGCTATAAGCTGGAACGTCCATGAATTTCGTTGTAGACTTGAAGGCCGGATATCTCAAAAGTCTCGAAAGGCACAAGATGGAGTCACCTGGCGCAAGATAGCGGTAATGATATCGCTGGAAGAGGTCTTCGTCCTGATGTAGATATAATTAGGTTGATAATGATGATGCTATTAATTATCGATGATCATCATCTCGAAGGTGGTGCTGGATTTATGATTTCCGCTAAACAAGCATAATTTCTCCACTGATCGGCTTCAATTCCGCAATTTCAACATGTGCCCTAAAGTGAATAGTAAGATAGAAGCGTCGACTGTTCGGCCAGTTGGTGCATCATGCAGTGTCGTGGAGCATCCCGGGATTAGGGGCGGGAAGAAACGAAGTGTACAGGACAGACGCTCACCTATAACTGTAGTTTAATTAAACATTTTCCAGGAAGCGGACGCAGGCGCCTCAATTAACCTGACGTGTGAAGCTCTAGCTTAGTGCATATTGGCAACAATAAAATGAAACTTGTCAGTGCAACGTTCTGTATAGGCTTCCACATTTCTGAAACAGAAACCACCAACTTGGAGTGGTGTCAGTGTTGTGTGTTTGTTGTGTGTGTGCGTGTGCATGCATGTGTTGTGTACGTTTTGTGTGCGTGTGCTGCGGGAGCGTGCACATTTTGTCCCATGTCGAGTGCTATTTGTTTCGAAGTGTAGAGGGTGCCACTGACTGGCCATGTACTAATATTGTGCAGTTGCCTGAAAATAAATAGTCGTCTGGCTGGTATAATGAAAATTATTTGTAAGTGGCCCCACACAAGGTACTCAGATGCGCACACACTGCATGGTTTTGTTGACTACTCTTCACAAAAAAAGTATTCTGCTAAAGTGCTTCACTGAGCTCTGTACAATCATGCTCCCGACATATGCATGTTAAAGCACCACCGTTGTTTTTCAGGTCAGTCGCGGCACGACATCCTGAGAGAGGAACCAAGGTGCAGCGCTCAAGCAAGCAGCACGGCCTTGCACCAAAAGTTGCCTCCATAACCAGGTGCCTTCACGATTTAGTTTTAAAGCTAAAGTCTTCAACAACGTATTGCCGAGGCTACATTGAGTAATTTTTCAGCACCATTATAGTTTGATAAGTAAGCTGGTTTTCTTGTACTGTAGCAAGAAGTTCGCTGTTTGTTTTGTTTTCATGTAGCTTATTTAGCCATCAGTTTTTCTAGCTTTGAAATAAAACATCTATTTTCGTACGAAACGAACCGTAGCCTGGATCTTCTGTGTAGCATCATTTGCTACAGTGCTAGAGCTGCCACCAGCTCTTTGTCACACGTGGCTCCATGAAATATCTGGTTCCTTGGTCCATCGAAAAAAAAAGCGTTAATTAAGACGAAGTTAGCTTAAACTGTTTTCAGGTGAGAACACTTTTGCTATTTTGCCAATCAGCGACGATACTTAAACAAATATCTGACTTTCCACAACAGTTTTCTTTTACATCAAAAAAGAATCCGATTTTATTTGCATGTTGAAAATACGCACATCTCTTCAACGTGCGCTGCACAATATCTGGACACTATAACATAATACACACTGCACACCCAGCTTGATGCTACTGTGTGTCGCATATATGGGCATGGATACATATCGTGGTCACTAATTCAAAAAAATGTCGCAGTTTCAACCGAAAGGCGAAGCATCAATTGCGATAGCAAATTAGTAGAGAACTATACGGAGTAAGGATAGCGGTTTTATCAGCTGTATAAACTTGGACATGCAGCAGCACCAGCAACGCGCAGAACTGTTGTCGACGCCGTTGGCGTTTTGCCACGTTCGCGCCGAACGCGCGCGGAGTTTTTATGTAAATACGTATTTGGTGCCGCAGCTAAACGTCGCCTCCCCTCCCTTTCTCCCTCCCTCCCGTCCCCCCACAGCCTTTCGCGCGACGGAAAATGTTGCGTTTGCTCTCTATATATGGAAAGGAGGAAATAGACGCTTAATTCTGCAGCCCTTCAGGGAGCAAGGCGCCGAACGCGCATTTGCTCTCCGACGTGCGTTCGCTCCCCGTGAAAGCGCGCGTCCCTCGCGCCCTTTCACTCGCACATACAGCGTCCGGAGCGCGGCGACGATTTCATCGCCGTTGACGTCATACGAAACCTCACGGCGACGGCGACGACGACGGCAGAAATCCGCTTTGAAGTGCCCATATAATTGCTATCGCAAAATTATTTTACTGCCAGGGTCGGGAGATTTCAGGAAATTGGCTATCAGTGCCGATTATTATACACGGAGCTCTGCGGATGTATTTACTCCGCTTATATACCTTGCTTTGAAAGGGCATGCACTTTTTTCTGCTCTTCCTTATTTACGTACGCGTGCGATCCATGGCAAGCGGAAGCTTATCTATAGCCTGGGAAACTGACTTTTAGGCTGTTAAAACAACTGTTATAACAACAAGGAAAACTGATGTTTCTTGTTTTCTGAACCTAGTGCGCATAAGCAGTTCTATTAATATTCCTATTTTTATATTTATTTGCCAAAGGATCTAGTGATGTAAAATAATGTAAACAATGTCCTAAATTACAAATTCATTCTTACAGCCACTGAGAGCAAGCGTGTTGACGAACTTACAACTTTTAGTTGTTGTTTTTTTCTTTTCCCTTGGACATGAAAAGCGAAAAACCCGTGTCCAAATTTGTTCTGTAAGGGAAATGTAGTGAAAGTTGACTTCTGCTGCGAGAGAAATCATGTGAAAGTTGACTATGCATGGTTTCACCTCGTGATTATGCATAAGTCCACAGGTCGGCCAATACCCATGATTACACTCGCTCATATATAATCACTCGCACTTACTTAGCAGTCTCGAGTGTGAGCGACGAAGGACGCGTGATTAGACGCATGAACGTGAGAAGTATACCGGTGAATGCGGGTGGACGTCATTATGAACGGGAGCAAGTGCGCGTGGGTGTCTGCAGCTCGCTCATAGGAGGCGATCGCGATCGTGAAATTCGATCCCGATCGGGCTCGATCGAAATCAAAAGTACCCCGTGTGATTGCGATATAAAACATTTGTGGCACACAATGTTTCACCAAATTTCGCAACGCTTATGATGCCATACGGTACGCTCTGTGTACGGTTTCTTTCTTTTTTTCGTCATAACCTAACCTAACCAGAGAGGCCATCGCATCGTGCGTCACTGGTGCCGGAAAACAGGATCCGACCTCATCCGCGGTTGTACAAAGAATCTGGCGTCAATACCTACGTTAGATTCCCTGCCAAGCCACTCCGTGAGTTTTTGGAACAATAATGTAGCGTATACAGACGAGGACAACATAAGGTACGGCCCTATAGCTTCAATACAAAGCCCCGTGTCTATGTGTTCATGTATACCTTTTATTGTCCTCGTCTGTATGCGTTACACAAGTATTCCAAGATGACACACCAACATGTCCGCATTGCAGCGCTAGTTGGCTCCATGGACGTCTAGCTCGGCACGCAGAACAATGTTTGCCGATGTCTTCACCAAGCACGAAGGTGCCCGTGAGCTGCCATGCAGTCAGTGCCTGCGTTTCCCCGACTTCAAAGCAAGCGCGTAACCCTCTAGTTTCATGCGAGGCTTTTTGCCGTAGTTACACGAAAAGACAAACATCTCAAGATGACGGCACTCAAACCCGGGCTAAACGATTTAGCCCGTTGATCGCTCCTATACATAGATAAGTCTTCGTGGCTTAAAACGAAAAAAAGAAAAAAAAAAAAGATCGCTACGACATCGTCTCACTCGCATTTATCTGGTTTTGCGGTTCATTATCACGTTTCACGATTTTTTTTCCTCCCTAACAGCAATCATAATAATTCAAACGGAACCAGCACCGTTGTTAAACATAACGAGGGATTTACGATATGCATATTCATTATAACGGGATCTCCTACACGAGGTCAGTGGTGATAACTAAGCGCAGTGGTCGTGAGGTCATGCTACAAGATGAACAGCACGCTTCTTTTTCTGCTCATTCGAACTTTCTTTTCTCCCGTGGGCGCACGCTGTCTATTTGACGCGTATCTAAGCGCGTTTGGGTTCTTGATTGCAGGAGACGTTTAAACAATGTTGCCGAGTAAACGGTAAACGCACTGACCTGATTATTTCCCGGCTCGACGCCGTTGCTGGCGACGAAACGCAGGCGCTCGGAATTGACGTTTGCGTCGATTCCACGTGTATATCCCTGCCACCAACAGGCCCGATGGGCCACGTATTACGTTCTACGTATGTGTTACATGTACTACGACGCAACACGCAACGCAAGAAACACACGTAGATTTAGCGCGGAAACGTGCTTTCACTTTTGCAAACACTCGATAGCGCGCGCCCTTACAGGTGTATATATATACAGCTCGCCGTATATCGCATGCGAGGTGTCACACTCGGGCAAGCGTTTTTCGCTCACCGCGAAGATCACACATCACGAGAGCTCTGCAAGGAGCGACGCTCGAAGTACTAGCTCTCTAATTTATTTGAACCCGTTCGTGTCTCATCGATGCTATAGCGAAGTTAGTGGGCAAACACTTGCATAGGTTTGATAGGCCTCGCAAGGCGCAGGTTGTTTCAATAGCGCGAGTGTCGTGCTCGCATATGCGCTGTCGACGCTGATATGCCTTCAAGCTGTCACCATCATCTCGGGACTCGAAGCACACTACTGGCATTTCGCGGTGCACTGAAAGAACGCGGATCGAACAACGAAAACAACAACCACTCCACAAACGACATGCCTTTCGTTTTCAGTCGGAATTTTGATTTGTTTGGACTTTAAGCGGAGATCGACGTCAGCGACAGCTGTCGTATGGTACATTAAATACGTGTGTATTCGCACCAGTATACAGAAGGCGACTTTTTTCTTTCTCGAGAGACAACGAGATTATTCAAAATGGCATGTTGCAGACGACAATATTGCTGAAACTGGGACTTGTATATCCTAATGTGAATAATTACAAAGTTATAATCAGTGATACCTTGGTTTTCAACGGGTGGTCAGGTGTTGTTGACAGTAGCGCGTACATATATTCCTTCTTTCTCTCGTCTATGGCTTCTGTTTTGACAACTACGACGTACGACGTACTGGGCGCTTTCACCAGCGACCCGCCCAATATTTCTCTCCATCCTGTTGGGCGGACTGAGTAAAAATAAATAATAAAAATATGAAATAAACGCATGCAACCCTGTGTGATGCAGAAATTCATCAATGAATTTCCATAATTTTTGTCAGTTATCCACCCAATCTTCTCTGTACTGTCCGGGTTCGACAACAGAAACTCTACCGCACAACTTGTTATCTACTATTTGCTCAATAATGATTACTTATTCACTGTGGAGGACAAAGGCACGAGAGCACATTATTGTTTGTTTTCAATGCAGTAAACACTCCTTATGACGAAGTTAAAGGGGATTCAAAATTACTTAGTTATATTCCTTATTGCATGTACTGCAATATGGAATTTATAAGAGAATTTCAAGAGGAATTTCACTTACTTCGTCGTATTTATTATTTCGTTTTCGTTATATCCAGTTTCGTTGTAACGAGGTTTGACAGTATTAAAGGGACTGTCTACAGCTCGGAAACATGTCTTTGGATTGTAATGGGAATGAGAAGATATACTGTGTCATATTGACGGGAACTAGCGTTCTTGTATCCCGTAAACGAGGAAATGTGTTTTTAATTTGGCTCTCAAATCGGTGCAAGAATGACATGTGGCGCCGCTCGACGTTGAAACAGTGCAACCAAACCGTGTACCTTCACGTAGCCCAAAAAAAAAAAAAAAAAAAGACGCGCTGGGAGAGAGTTATTTTGCTTGTACGTATACATAGTTATATGGCCTGAAATTGTATTTTATGCTCTTCTGCTAACTTTCCTTTGCGTGAGTTAGTGATTTCTTTCGTTTCCAGGTAACGCATGTTGAAAAGTGGCGTCGTATTGTGCCAGCGAACGGAGTCACGGTGAATGCAGTGGTGCGCTGATGCACGGTCTCCGTGATTGCCATCGCGTCCAGCAATCAGTGTTCTCGGCCTCCGTACACAGTTTTAAGAAGAGACTACGGAGATCGATAAATTCTGTTAAAAAAAAAAAAAAAACGTTCTACTCGCTTTCCAGAGTAACCACTGCACGTTTAGAAACTTCGAATGGTAGGCTTTCCATTGCGCTACAAAAGGAAGGTTCTTGAAAAACGGTCGGCAGTCCCTTTAACGCTAGCTATTCGCAGTTAAATTAGCGACGAGTTCTCAAAACTGTGGAACGCACATTGGCGCCAAATAAAACAGAACGTCTACGCGAGCAGTTGTTGAATCTATCCTGCGTTCCACTATCTGCCTTCGCAAAAATTCAAATGGAAATAATATATCAAGTCTATAGACGTTTTTCTGTGAAGTTTCGCTGACGATCTGAACTAGGCTTCACGCTTTGTGTGGGTTCTTGCGGTACTTTCTATTTCTGTACAGAAATATAATCAAATTAAATTAAATTGAACAGATTTTCTACGAACATCTTGTGGATCTACTGTCATACGCGTTTTTGTGGACCAACTTGAATAAAATTTCTATGAACAACCCGTTGGCAAGCATGTAGGCCGCAATAGAATTAAAGAAAATGCTAAGCACTTTTATATAGCCAAAGTAGCAAGATTAAGAAGGCGAAGCAGTTCGTAAGAAGCCCGCAGGCAATGTACAGAATGTCGAAATTCACTTAAAAGCGCAGCTTCTCTTTGGCTCTCTCCCCATCCGTCGTGAACAACTATCTGGGAGAGTAAACTGGGCCGACAATATACGTCCTCGCAAATGTTCTAATGTGGTTAGCAGCGCGGGTCGATCCTGGAGGCAATGCGAGGTCCACAAAACCCGCTATAAGAACGAGAAGAAAGGGAACCGAGGGGCCCGATTATTATTCATCATATCATAAGAAGCCAACAAACAATGACACCAAGGACAACATAGAGGAAATTACTTGTACTTACTAATTGAATTAAAGAAATGATAAATTAATGGAAAATGAAGATGGATGAAAAAACAACTGTCCGCAGGTGGGGAACGATCCCACGTCTTCGCATTACGCGTGCGATGCTCTTACCATTGAGCTACCGCGGAGCCGTTTTCCCATCCATTTTCTGGGGTATTTATGTTTTACAACTACTAGAACTAACCCTGGGAGTGTTAGCCAGCGCCACCACTCACAAACCATGGCGGCGGATGTGGCACATCCTTTCTGCCGCAGGCGTCACGAGCACGTGATCTTTTTTGGGTGGTGGCAACTAGTCAATATACCCACATATGCTACCTTGTGGGAATCCTCGGGTCCCATAACAGGCGCACGGGCAACGAACGTCGCGTCAAGCGCATGCGTGCCAGGGAGAGTTGGGAGAGGGGAAACTTTCCTTCCGCGGGTGGCGCGCGGGAATCGCAAGCGCTATCAGCGCCACCGGGTGGGTCACGCGAGATCCCGCTGATATCGCCCGGGTCTCTTTGGTCTCCAGCAAGCGGCGACGGCGGAAGTCTCCGCCGTCGCTCCCGTATTCCCGCACGCGGTTAGTCAACCGCGTTCTTGCCGCGGCAAACGCCGCGGCCCCCCGTATTCCCCAGTTGGTAAGTCGGAAGCCCTTCTTTACCTAGTGTATTATTCTCTTCGAGGGAACCCTCAGCGATGTCAACTATAGCTAGCTGGCCTGCTCGAAGTGTTAGTTGCAGTCGTAATAAATGCTTTCCGAGTGTACACGTGGTTGTCGTCTATTGTTTCCTCGAGCTTGTACCGGACCGCGGTTGCTGCGCAGGCATGCGCCAACCGCGGGGCTCGGTGTGTCGAGGCAGAGGGTCGTTGGCATCCCCCCATATCCCGACAACCTGAAGGCATCAATGTTGCCGGATTCGAGCCCCGTTGCCCTTGTTGTCATTGTTTGTTGGCTTCTTATGATATGTATCTGCAGGTCTGCCAGTAAGTGACCATTTGAGGTGGACAATAATCATGCCGATAGTTTCTTTATCTGGTTGCATAAAGGTGCGCAAAAATGTTGAGCATACTAGCGTTTCACAATTACCGAATGTCTGCAACATTTCTTTATAGCAGGTTCGTTGGACTTGTCAAACCTTTCGCTTTAACTTTTTTCTTCTTGCTTTTTTCCCCCTTCCCTGAAGGTTTGAAATTCCGTGTCCTGTGACTTCTTCGACACTTGGCCAGCTAGGAATGTGGAGAGAGTAATGAACTTCAATGACGTCCGCTTCTTTCGAACACGTCTTCTCGAGCTTAAAGTTCGAACTCCCAGCTGACCTTTCCTTGATCGTCCAGCTGTCGACCATACGGTCGGAGGTGTTTTTTGATGATTTTTTTTTTCGCGGCTGCATGAACGACCGGTCATGACACATTAGAATTCTCGCTTAAAATACGACTGCAAACAAATTTGCTGTGAGATATTTGCCATGGGATTCGCTGAGGTTCCAGCTGTCGACCATATGGTCGGACTTTTTTCTCTTTCTTCTTTTTTTTTCTTTTTTTTTGTGCAGCTGCACAAACGTTCACTGGTGACGGAATTGAAATTTTCTCTTGGCTACTTCGATTGGAAAAGAGTTTGCTGCGCGATATTCGGTATTGGACGCTTAGAGAGGGAGATAAAAGGAGATGGTGAAACGCAAGGTTAACCAGAGGTAATTACGGTTTGCTAGTCTGGGCGGTGTATGGGTTAAATATGAAATTAAAAAATGAGTAGCCCTTCACCTGTCGAGGAAATGGGGGTATACGCGAAGATTGTCGTGTGTTCCTTCAATGTTTCTCCGAACGAATTGCACTGACGAGTACCACGTTGTGCTCGAACCACAACCGGTCACACCCACTGCAGCTGGCTCCGAAGTTCCGGTTGTGAAAATCGCGTTGAAACCTGGAGCGCGATCTTGTACGCGTTCCAAAATGGAACGGAGGCGTTCCGTTTCATCGAGCCGCACATTATTGGTCAATTTGAACGTCGCGGTTGAAATTGACCAATCGTGTGCGGCTCGGTGGAACGGAACGCCTCCGTTCCATTTTGGAACGCGTACAAGATCGCGCCCCTGGCCGTCGCACCGGGGAAGTTGGCGCTGGCGTTGCTGAGGCGTGCACCACCGTTGTCGGGTTCCTGGAGGGCAATACGACACTGACGTTTGGCCTCAACATCGCGCTCCCTCAACTGGGGCAGAGTCCGCGGCTCTTCGCTGACGTTTCACCTGGGCTTCGGAAGCCCTCACGCTAGAGTAGGCACGCCGACGACGAGCCCTTTCCCCAGCGCATTCATTCTGGATGGATATCCATGAAATTTCTTCCAAATTAAATCTGTCCGTTGCGTAAGACAACGAATGGCTCATACCCCCGTAAACGCGCCCTCCCAATTACGACGACAGAAGAGAAGCGAAATTCTACGCTGGAATGATTAGCGGCAACGCAGCCAGCTGTGGAAGCAGACGACAACGACGAACGCGGGAGCAGTGGCACGAGCGCAAACCAAGGGGCGCCAACGAGCCAGCTGCGGAAGAAGACGACGACGCTCGAGCCCATGCTAATGATGGTAATTTTGCGCCTACATGGACGCCACCGAAATCTGCGAGTTACAATAAAAGGAGGTCTTAAAACAAATTGTCGCAGTTTCACCAGAAAGGCGAAGCATCAATTGCGATAGCAACTTAGTAGAGAGCTACATACGGAGTAAGGATAGTAGTTTATCAGCTGTATAAACTTGGACATGCAGCAGCACCAGCAACGCGCAGAACTGTTGTCGACGCCGTCGGCGTTTTGCCCGCGTTCGTACCAAACGCGCGCGGCGTTGGTGACTGTTGCCAGGGCCTCTAGGGGCGGCTCGGAGGTTTTCGACGAGATCAGAACGGGAAACTCGTCGAGCAGCGTCGGAAGTCTTTACCACCTTCTCGCCTCGCAACGTTTTTATGTAAATACGCATTTGGTGCCGCAGCTAAACGTCGCCTCCCCTCCCTCCCTCCCGTCTCCCCACGGCCTTTCGCGCGACGGAAGAAGTCGCGTTTGCTCTCTATATATTGATTGTAAAGGAGGAAAGAGGCGCTTAATTCTGCAGCCCTTCAGGAAGCACGGCGCAAAACACGCGTTTTTTCTCCGCCGTGCGTTCGCTCCCCGTGAAAGCGCGCGTCCCTCGCGCCCTTTCACTCGCACATACAGCGTCCGGAGCGCGGCGACGATTTCATCGCCGTTGACGTCATACAGAACCTCACGGCGACGGTAGAAATCCTCTTTGAGTGTCCATATAACTGCTATCGCAATAAAATTCTGGAGTGGCACTGCTCGCTACTGTTTACCAGCAGGGGAGAAGCCAACGCTTTCTCCGATTTCACCTCTGAAAGTGTGCCGGGCAGGCTGGAGTCCGCGCACACCAGAAGTGCTTTTGTTTTGCGAATCTAAACGCTAGGGTAATTGCAAAATAAAACGTCGTTGTTTCTAGCTAAAATATTTTATTTGGCTGAGTGTTGATATCATGAACTCAAAAAATGGGCCACGGCATTCAGGTTTCCTCCTAAAACCAGTGAAACAAAGGCATATAGTCAATAAAATCTTTACAGAGAAATTAGCCATCTTCAACGTTAAGGAGGCCAAACGATGGCATTTCCTATATATATTCCACTACTCCCTGATGTCTCTTGTCTCTTCATGCCCAGAGCGAAGCAGCATTGCCACTCCAGATTTTTTTTTTTTAAACCTCCTTGGTTATAACAAGCCTCGCTTGAAAATGTTTTCACTTCGTGGAACTGGCTGCATTTTTAAAATGTATCCGTGCGCCAGCACTCATACCTTAGGGTTGTTCCTGGGTACGTTAAACAAATTATTGATTGATTGATTAATCATCATTATCATCATCACCATCTAGAGCAATGAAATGGAGCAGCTGAGACATGTCTACCTCCAATCTTACAGCTTAGCAAGACATCTGCAACTAATGGAACAGGAAACGTAAGAGCAACATTGATGGTTGATGACTATAGCCGAAAAAAATATTTAGAAGCTAACTTTATTCTTTGGTTCCTTTCAAGTTGACAGTATACAAACACTGTAATGGCAGTGGGGGAAAGTATCAACTGCACCTTCCGATTTGAGGACGGGTGTATTGACTGCGAAGAAATTTGGACATTCTTCGGACCGCGCGGGCTCCGAATACTAAATGCGCTTGGTATGTATAGTTGAGCCGAACGTTGCGATGGGTGCTGGAAAGTTGTTTCTGTTCGACTGTATAAGGCCCATAATATACATCAGAGGCCTATAGTTTCCATTTTCCGAGGTCGGGAAGAGAGGGGGGGGGGGGGGGGGGTCTGAACGCCGCAATGCCCTGCTCCTACGTGACCACATACAGCGCCGTGACGTCACGACACAGTGTCCTCCTGGGAAACGAAACCGAAACTGGCTGTGGGAAAGCTATTATAATACATGAATAACTGCAATCCGAGGCACGTCACTAATTTCTTTTCTAGTATTTAGAGGTCTAGGACCTTCATTGACCGCAAACATAGGAATAGTCGGAAGGTATCGTGTGTCAGTACCTCTGTATTTAAGGTAGTTGCTTTATTACTTGCTTAAAACACGTTGGCAGATTAGTTGGTCAGAATCCACGATAGAATGTGTAAGCGCGACTTAACGAGGACTTATAAAGAAACGGAGACACTAAGTCTGTGCGTCTGTTTCTCTCTACGTGCTCGTTCTGTCGCGCTTACACATTCTATCACGCTTTATTACTATCCCGCTCATATAACCTGATTACAAACAGGCCAAATGGAATCATAGTGTTTAACGTACCGATTAACGCAACAATGGGACTACGGGAGACGCCGTATTTGGGAGGGGTTCGGATTTACTTTGTCCCCCCTGGGGCTCTTTACCACGCAGTGTCACTATGTATACGTGAGCGTTCTTGCATTCCGCCTACATAGCAATGCGATGGCCGCAGCAAGGAATCAAAACCACAACCACTTGCTCAGCAGCAGTAAGCCATGTATTCAGAGTTCCACAGCGGCCGTTACAATTAAAACCAGTTCGTTGTTAGAATTTCTAGAATCTACAGATACGTGGCTGATCTACACATTTCTCACTCTCCTGGCTGCCTAACGTAAAATCTGAGTGCATCAGTAGGAAGAAAGCATCGTCAGAGCTTTTTTCAAGCGCTAAGTAGAGTAACTCGGTTAGTTGGTGCTGCTTGTAGGTTTGAGACACAACTATGTGCAAAATATTGGAGGAATTGAAGAAACAGCTAGACGAAAAAAAAAAAAAAAGGTCCAACTTCAACTGGGAGAAATTGAGTGCACATTATCGCGACGAGGAAATAAATACTTCAGAAGAAGGGAGCATGAAGGATACAGGACGGGAGCGCTTCCTACTCTCTCCTTCTTCTTGTTTGCTCACTCGTGGCCTCAATATGCATCCATCAGACTTCAATCAACTCGCCCCCTAGTAACAAAGTTCACTGAACTTCAACTGGCTTTTACTGATCCCACCAATGCTCATTTGATAAAATGATGCGCAGGTCTACCGTGCGCAACTCTTGTCGCATAGGCCCATTTTATAAGCTGACGTACTATCAATAAAAAAAGAGAAAGCTCTCTCTCTCTCTTCTATATAACTAATCTCTCTGCATCACCACCCTATCTGTCGTGTCGTTTGTGCTTAAATTTCTTGCCCTTAAATATCATCATCATCATCATCAACAACAACAGCCTATATTTATGTCCACTGCAGGACGAGGGCCTCTCCCTGCGACCTCCAATTACCCCTGTCTTGCGCTAGCTGATTCCAACTTGCGCCTGCAAATTTCCTAACTTCATCGCCCCACCTAGTTTTCTGCCATCCTCGACTGCGCTTCCCTTCTCTTGGTATCCATTCTGTAACTCTAATGGTCCATCCATCCTACGCACTACATATGGCCTGCCCAGCTCCATTTTCCCCGCTTAATGTCAACTAGAATATCGGCTGTCCCCGTTTGTTCGCTGATGCACACCGCTCTCTTCCTGTCTCTTAACATTAGGCCTAACATTTTTCGTTCCATCACTCGTTGTGCGGTCCTTAACTTGTTCTCGAGCTTTCGAACAGTCGCTTTAATCAATGATGGAGGAGATATCATGCTTGAAAAGCTTGCGGTCCTTTATACGCAATGCCTCACTACTTCAAGTGTACGAGAAAGCTGGAAGAACGCCAACATTATACTCATCCATAAGAAGGTAGACGTTAAAGAATTGAAGAATTATAGCTTGCTTTCAGTATTGTATAAAATATTCACCATGATAATTTCCAATAGAATCAGGGCAACACTTGACTTCAGCCAACCAAGAGAACAGGCTAGCTTCAGGAAGGAAAGGAATATGTTTCAAACTAAATGTAAACACGAATATTTTTAAGTGCGATGAGAAGACAGACAGGCATATGCATCAGGATTGCTCAACCAATACGATGAATCTGTTTCTTTATTTGAACAAGTAAAGTAAATCAGAAGTACATATCAAGAATGCAACATAACCAGTATACGACGTACTTATAGTTAAGTAGTCATAGCACCAAAACATAACAGTAACAGAAGGAGCAAAATAGCGGCCGTCCGAGACGTGCCGAGCTGTTCAAAAACCATGGCAAATCAGCCTGTAAAAAGCAGGTTGCACTTAGCTACATTAATTTCATAACAGGTACTCAGCGCTCCCCTTTTGTGTTCAGAAGAGAGATCAGTTTTTGCACCCAGAACCAACATGATTCAAATTATGCGCCATCTCATGCACATACAAAGTGAGTGCCCCCCCCCCCCCCCCTTTTTTTTTTTTTTTTTTTTGCGGTCGTTTAGACTTGCTCCCTTCGGCAAGTTCTTCCCTCAGTTTTGCCTTTTACTTCCTTCGCTAAGGTCTTGCAAACACGAATGTCAGTACTTCAAAATAACCTGCATCTTGCAAATTTTTCAACCTATATATAGACGTTTAAAGATCATAATCAATATAGGTGAAAGCAAGACTATTGTAATGCATGCAGACATACAGCTACGTTAGCTATTTGTTTCTTGACCAACTTAGATCGGCAAGACCTGAGCTAACAAAATAAAAGATAGAAATAAGCGAACAACTTCAGCAGTACTGCCTCGTTGTTCACCGTCATTACAACGTGACAAAATATATTGATGTGCAAGATCGATGTCCTTACAGCCAAAAAAAAAGAGTAAAAGAAATTATCTTTCAAGCGTATCTCGATCAGTTGACTGTGAATCGCAAACATTTATTGGTGCAGTACAGAAATGGCAACTGCATTTTACGGCAAACAGACGAAAATACGCAAAACCGCAGTGTTCTTATGCACAGTCGTGGGCAGTATTACAGGGAACACCGAATTCGTTTTCAAGTAATGATTACTCGTGATATGCGGATTCGGATCTAACGTGTTAATATGTATTAAGTAGCTTTCACGCTGAATATTTAGTCTCATTGGACAATTTTGTGCGAGGCCTGTGTGTTTAGCCACAACAGCCTCTTGAAAGCAATTTTAGTGTTCACCTGTCATATTCCCTGAGTGGTTCACCTTTCTTCACTTTGTTTAGAGCAAGCGTGCAGCAAATTAGGAGAGGGGTAATTTGAAAAAAAAAAAAAATATTCGGTGACATAAAACACCAAACTTACAACGGTGGCTGGAACTGCAAATTACCCCTTTCAGACACAAATTAATTTTTGTAATCTGAAAATTTACCTTTTTTATTGCATCTTAAACACATCATCAAAAACATACAGCAACAAAAACAAGATAAAAATCGTTAATTTTTCGATTTTATTATTTCCGCAAATGTGCGCCACACCACCCCTGAACTCCTAACATTTATATTCAGCTATATGAGCGAGATCGAGTGTATAACGTACTGTACTAAACAACCGCGCCAACTACTTGCAGCTCGCGTATGCATTAATTTGTGCCAGAGTTCCCTCTGATAATTTATGCAGGAAACTACGCAGAAAAGCATGCACTCAGCAGTTCATCTCTTAGTACTTTTTTTTCGGGCAAGCCTGGCGCATAATAACCTATTTTGATGAGAAAATTTAAATGAGCAGTGCCCCAAGTAACATGAAAAAAAAAGAACATTAACGCCATTCATTTTGCCAGTTTTTCAGATTATCAGACGTTAGCTTGACGAAGAAATGTCGAGCTAAGCCGGATATTTCGACTCACTTTGGAATTTCCGGATACGTCAATCTCATAAGTTAGCTGAAGCTTCATAAGCCAGAAAAGAACGTGTGAGAACGAATGACTCGTGGCGTTGCCAAATAATGTCACCACTTTTTCAGATTGCCGCAACAGGCCGCTATGACGTCGTGGCTTTTCACAGCGTTTACTGGGAAATTGCTTAATTATAAAGACAAATAACATTGTATTCTCCAGCAAGTAAGAAAAATATACTCGACATGGCAACAGTGGGGAACTATTTCTGGGCAAGAACAGCCTGAAAATAATTAAATATCACCTGCAATACGTGATGTCACGTTCACCTCACGTTGACGTCATGGACGCTGCTGATTGGACGCGAAATTCAAGAGAGGGAAGTTCAGGCGTCCCTCCGCTCCCAACCAACCCTTCCTCGCGAAAGAAATGTAAATGACGTTTTAGAAGAATATTATACCAGTCTGTAACTGATTTACTGTGTTTCAATGGCATCTCTTTAAAGCCGCGACTGCGTGCGATCGCGGCTAGAGCAAATATCACAAACCAGGTTTAACTAGAACGGACGTACGTTAAGGGCAGCAGCGGCTGGAACTGCCGCTGGAATTGTTAACTAGAGCCCGCAATCAGATAACACACAATGCATGTAGAACAACATAAAGAATAAAAGTTCCCCTTCTCGAAAACAGCTCCGTTGCTTGCCCCGATGTAACGCGTGGCGATAAATTGTGGTGACCGAAGGCATCGGATGCCGCTCTGAGGCAATGTAGTAACCACGTGCACTAGCCTCCCCTCATCACGCATGGTTACGACAGGCGAATATTACTGCAAACCCCCTCCTTAAACCTCGTGAGTCGTGACATTAAAAGGCAGTACGCGATGCTTTAGCCTTATCATGGTTTTTTAGGACATTTCTCCACATCTAGTGACGTCATAGCATTTCTCGGCTACTGTCAAAGTTATTTGAAAACTTCTGCGTCTGCGTGAAGAAAGCAGACGACACTGGCAGCGCGCAGGAAATGACACGTCACACGCAAATTGTTCTGTAAGCGTCAGCAGAGGTGACAGAATCAGTGACCAGACGGTGACACTTTCACTCTTTCCCAACGCGCTTCTAACTACGAACAGGAGCGGGCATAACCCTTTCTCCAAACGCGGCAGCTGGCAGCTCTAATCTTCCGCTTCCACCATGGCGTAACAAAACGATGTAGTTTTGCTGAAGATAAAGCTCCCTAGCCATTTTTTTTTTTTTTGTGACAGCCTACTAAAATTTATACATGCTTTTTCTGGCTATGCGACGTATGAACTTATATTTTTCATCGGGCAACCCTTTCGGAAGCGTACAGTCCACAATAAAACAAAGTAAGCAGACTTGTTAACGACTTTTATTTATAGTCAGTATGCAGACTTTATATTTAAAACAAAAAAGCAATAAGAAAACAAAGCGGTCTTTGTGAAGTCAACATACAATCTACGACCGTCTATACTCACGATAAGCTTCAAACACATCAGTAGTAGAACTCACAAATTCTTCTCATCTAAGATTAAACCGGCGTTGTTTGGGATCTCTAAAAGCATTCGCCTTCGGCTCTGCCTGTTGTTAAAACAGGGCTAAGTAATTGTTGCTGCAAATGGCTATTGACTATTTTGTTGCGTTTACGTTCTCTTCCCTTGATGTCTTTTTAATGTGCGTCGAGTTTCACAATTAGCCCTGTCATATAGTATTTTATATATCAGCACTTTCAGTACTACGTTTAATTTACTGATATTTTGTTCTAAAAGAGGTAGGCGGTCGTAGTCAATGACTGCAGATGTCTTCATGCAGTTAATGACTACGACCGCTTACCTCTTTTACAACAAAATATCATTCTACATATGTGCATTTTTACAACTAGCGCGTGTATGTGAGTACACGTCTTTACACTGCAAAGAAATAAACACACCAAAGTACCCACTGCAAAGCCATAAACAGAATGAAACTTGGATCTGACCATGTAAGAATCAAACCTGGATCTGACCACCGGTTCCTGCATGCTACTAAACTGGCCATTCACAGTTTCCAGCAACGCGATACCATGGAGGAATCAACGAATCGCCAAAAATTCTATCATGTGAATAGTTTTGTGAGGTACGCTACTGACAAGGTGATACGCCATAACTAACCTCCACAACACTGCAAAGCCATAAACAGACTACAAAAGCAAATTAGCGTTATGGTCGGTGGTCAACGTACAAAGGAAAATTCTCGTTTCAAAAACACGCCGTATGCACAGTCCAATGATCCCGTGTGTTTCCCGCGATATTACTGCGGTAGAAATGCGAAATTTCTACGGAATCCTAGTAGATTCCGTAAAAAAAAAAAAAAAAAAAAAATGCGCGACACACCTGAGGAATTATTGCACTGGGTGCGAAAGTATTTTAACAGAGCTGCAGCGATCATCACATATCAAAATAGCCAACTCGACAGTTCTAAAATGCCGCTGCCTGAGCGTCTCCACCTGATCAAGTCAAGCGATCCAGTGACGTTCACGGCGCGAACTGCAACGTCGATGACAGGCCGAGCACGTTACTGGGCAGCGTATAGTCGTCGTCAGTGCGGATTAAAGTGATGGCATAGACGTTTCACGCAAAAGAAAGAAGCAAAAAAGAGGAATCTACAGACGAAGGAAAGGAGTCGTTTTCGAGAAGGGACACGTATTTCCAGATGACTGCCCATCACTTCCTGTATTCCACGTATACTTCCTGCAAGCGATGCGGAATGGGTTAGCCTGCGCAGCCCGGCCACAAAATCACTTGCCCGAGGCAGCACAGGGCGAAACGCTGTACGCGTCGGACGAGATGTGCTCGCACATCAGCTTCATGAAATCCTTTTGGGCGTAGTACTCGACGTAGTTGTCCTTCTCTCCGTCGACGACGACCAGCGGGACCCGGGAGACGTAAGGCTGTATCTTCCACGTCTCCAACCCGGTTTCGAGCAGGTAGCGGGTTCCCTTCTTGGTCACGCATTCTTGGATCTCCGACCACTTGACTCCCGTGCCTTCGACACACTTCTGCCCCGCCAGATGCGGCTGATAGCTCTGGGACATGCAAGCCAAGATCTTCACGACGGTCATCTGCTTCTTGACGACGTGCACGACGCAAGTCTCGATCATGTTGCCCATGCATTCGTTCGAACCGTGTTGACAGGTGAAGTGTGGCACCGGGGCGCTGACGTTGTCGACGTGGGCCTTGCCGAACGGCAAGATGGTGAGGTTCATGAATTTGCCCATCTTCTGGTAAGTGGGCAGGAGCTGACCGTATATGAAGCGCCGACTGTAGGGGCAGTGCGACTCGTACACGACGACCACCTCCACCTTCTTCGTCACGGAGACGACCGAGATGCTGGGTTTTCGCGTCGTCGTTGTGGTCGTCGTCGTGGTTGTTGTCGTCGTTGGACTCGTCCAGTCCTTGGCGGTAGGCGCCTCAATGACGTTGACGTGAGCTTTCTTGTAATTCTTTCCAGATAAAACGCCGGCGTTCTGATCTTCGTCATCGGTATCTGACCCAGTGTCGATACGATTGTCTCTGGCGGCAGGAGGCGGAGCTCCAGTCACCAGCGCCGACGCGCAGCACACGAAGATCAAAACTGCGAAAACTCGGCTCAGCGAGCCACCGGTTCGAGCGCGCTTCATTATCTGAGGCGTGCCGCGCGGTGTTTGTTAACAGCTGCACGCGACTTTGTTCCACAACACACACACACACACGGGGCGCTCGTCTTGAACACAATGAAACAGCGATTGTATCTGGCTGTCGACTACGTCGTGTGCTTGAGAGAAAGGGCAGGGAGGAAGTGACGATGCGAGACGTCACTCACTACCTGCGGTACTGCCGGTGAAAGTCTGATCTGAGCGGAGCTCGCCTCGAACAATGCTTACAGAGAGCCAGGAAGCAAGAGACCGCGCCGCAGCTAAATGTGAAACAGTGCGCCTAGAGCGAGCGCGTCGGCGAAGCTGACATTTAGGAAGGCATTCCTAGGCAGCTGTAAATTCGCCGTCTACGTTCGGGACGCGCCCTTTTGTTACTGGTTTGAACCTTGACCACTAAACTCGAGGACGAGAAATGCAGCTGTGCTTGAAATACTTTTTTTTTCGATAGAAAGCTTCAGCACAGAGAAAACCTATAATGTGGTAAAAGCATACCTGAATAGATTAAGACTAGAGTGTACTAGACAATGGTCGAGTGGGCCGAACGGCGCTCTCGCGCTGAGGCGCCGCGTATGGAAAAATTGTGCGAGGGCGCTGCGAGCGAATTGGATATAAAGCCTCTCAAGGGGCTTTAACTGGATCGGGGCGGAGACGAGCTCCGCGGCATATTCAACATACTTTCGCTGCGGGCGCCGACGCTCATTGCGCATAGTACGCTCTTAAAATAGCGCTTTATTTCAACTGCAAATTTTATGTTTACACCATTTTGCCGCACATATATATTTCAGACATGGATTATACAGCACGACGTCTCCAATTTTGCTATCGTTGTCAAGCGCGTCGTCTGCTAGCGAGCGCGTGTTCGCAATGCGAACCCCCCCCCCCCCCCCCCCGCGCGGAAAGCAAACGTGACCGTCGCGCAAAAGACCGTGGGGCTATGGGAGGGAGGCGGGGCGGCGCTGTGCTCCGGCACCAAAGGCGTATCTTGCCACACAATGTCCCACGCGAAAGCAAAAATGTCACAGTTTCGCCCTAAGGGCGAAGCAATGAATGCGATAGCAACACAGCAATGTCATACGAAGTAAGGTGAGCGGCTTTGGTAGCAATATGAATTGTAGTAAACATGAGCTGATTAAGTAAGCAGGTGTGCAGCGGCGTAAGTAGACCGACATGAAGAGAGACTCGATGACCACGAGAAGGCGCGTGTGAAACAGTGGTGTTGATGAGAAGCGCTGCCCGTGGGCAGCGCGTGCGAAGGGACACACCTGTAGCGCTGCACTGCCGATCCGGGCAGCATTGCATGTGTAGCGTGCGTTGGAAAATGTGGCCCGACTATTACTAACTGTGGTGTGAGCGCGCACAAACAAACATGAATAGATCACACTGAATGACTGCAGACAACGACTGTCAAAACGCTGGCAGCAAGCGCATATACGCCGCAGCGGGCGAAGGTACGTGCGGTCTATCGCTTCAACGGAAACTGAGCGGCGAATGCACAGCGCATAAAGGTCAGAGCCGTGTGGAGATAAGAGACGGTGCGAGCGAGCGACGAACGCGGTTGTTGGCAGAGTATATATATATATATATATATATATATATATATATATATATATATATATATATATATATAATTCACGTGTAACGGTTGTAAACAGAAGGACGTTTTGAATGCTTCACGGCTGAATTTGGCATCACACTTTATTAAGCATTCCGGTGTTTTGTTCGGTAATGTTGTATTTTGTCCTGTTACCATTTTCTTTTTTTTACTGCCTTATTGGTGTGCTACTGTTGATTTGAGCAGTTAACTATCGGAATTCTTTTTTCACAGGAGGTCTCGATACAGTCTTTGACTATGGGACCTCCTTGCGTATACTTAATACATGCAATATGACCAAACCTTTAATAATAAATTCCGATTATGATATATACGCCCACGTCAGTCCCTAGAGTAAATGTGAATATCTAGTCAATATCCAAATGTAAAAAAAGAGAATAATAATAATAATAATAATAATAATAATAATAATAATAATAATAATAATAATAATAATAATAACAAATAAAAGGGGGAAACAGTTCGTTGGGTCGCGACCATCTCCTAACCATCCGAATACGCACCCCGAGTACGGGAACTTCTTTCGCACATTCATTTTTTTGCTACACATGTAACCAACGAAATAAATTTCTCAAGTTATTGATCATTCAAGTCGTGTACACTTCGTTTTGGTACGTTTAGTCGACGAGCTCGTTTCGCTCTCCACCTCTCTCACCCAACCGCTTCAGACGCGGGGCCATCGGCACTGAAACGCCCTTTGCCGTCGCTGTGCATTTGTTCCCGATTTCATTGCGATGCCGGCAAATGCGTCCAATCCAGACGCTGCTGCCTGCTTTGAGTTACCCATTCGCACTGAGAGGGCGCCACACTCCCGTAGAAGAGAAAGAGCCCCTAGAACCACTTCGAACTCGAAGGCAAGCGAACGGTTCGTTGATCGCCATTGACACTCTCTGTCTCGCAGCGCATTTGTCGAGTAGGCACGTGGACACTAAGACACTACGTCAACGCCGAATGGTACGGGACGAGGGACGTCAGTTGCGGTTTTTCAGTTTCGCTATAGACTGATTCGGACGGCTCGCCGGTTATAGACTGATCGATCGTTCGCGATATGGACCGATGGACAGTTTCGCCTATTCGTCTGTTCCGATATGGACCGATCGACGACAGCTTTTTTACCCTGGCGACGTCGCGTGTATGACCCTCTTGGCGTCACGACGCGTGCGACGAAGGGAGCCCGGAGAGCGAAGCACGCGATTGTCGTTTGAATTGTCAGAGGTGATTTACGTGCTCCTTTAAATAAAGCTGGCCGGGAGTCGATGTTATGGAGTCGATAAAGCCGGGAGTCGATGTTATGCGAAGCAGTGTGCAGGGAAGGGATCCTACCAAGTTAACGAAACGAGCATGAGAGCACCAAGACGTAGGCGGCTGTTTCATGACCTACATGACACGCATGTCACGACGTTCATGTCATGACTTATCATTTATGTTCGCCAAACACTCTTGTCATAGTATGCCAATTTCAGTACGCACCAAGTTAACGAAACGAGCATGAGAGCACCAAGACGTAGGCGGCTGTTTCATGGCCTACATGACACGCATGTCACGACGTTCATGTCATGACTTATCATTTATGTTCGCCAAACACTCTGGTCATAGTATACCAATTTTGGTACACACCAAGTTATCGAAACGAGCATGAGGGCACCAAGACCTAGGCGGCTGTTTCATGACCTACATGACACGCATGTCACGACGTTCATGTCATGACTTATCATTTATGTTCGCCATACACTCTGGTCATACTATGCCAATTTTGGTACACACCAAGTTATCGAAACGAGCATGAGGGCACCAAGACCTAGGCGGCTAGATAATTATTCTCGAGGCGGCAAATGTTCGCCAAGAAATGCTTCGCATTCAAAAATTGAACTGTGGGGTTTACGTGCCAAAACCACGATATGATTACGAGGCACGTCACGGGGAGGGATTGCGCAATTATTTTGACCACCAGGACCGCTATCTTGTACGCGTTCGAAAAGCCGACGTTCGGTTTCGTGTCACGCGATTGTCCAGGCCACGATATCGGCGCGGCCTGGACAATCGCGTGACACGAAACCGAACGTCAGCTTTTGGAACGCGTACAAGATAGCGGCCCTGGAGTTCTTTAATGCGCACCCAACGCACGGTGCACGAGCATTTTTTTTTTCGTTTTTCCTTTCTTTTTTTTTTTTTTTTTTGCATTTCGACCCCCTCGGAATGCAGCCACCGCGGTCGGAGTTGAACCCGCGACCCCGACCTCAGCATTACAACGACATAGCCACTTGGCAACCTTGTCAGGTAAGGTGTCATTTGAAGTCCCATGTTTTAGTAAAAAGGTTGTGCCCCTATAATGTTCACATATGGGAACGCACCCTCTCTCTACCCATGTCGAAGACAAGTCCACTTGCCGAGACGTTGTCTCGCGGGTGAGGCATCCCTCGTTAAACCACTGATGATCACCCATCATTCTGTGAACACTTTGTCTATTTCGGCCGTCTCTGTATACAGGAGCGCATGGAGGCACCCGACAAAGCGGCTTGAAGAAGTAGCACCAGCAATTTGTTATGTACAAAAATCAAACTTGCCAATTAAACTTCATTTTGTTTCACTTTGAAACTCAACGCTTTCAACGTCTTATTTTCAATTGCTGCCTATTTGCCACTTATAAACAGGTACAAGCTACGTAATGAGAGTTGGTACTATACATTCACAGCGTCGGCGACCATCACGTCCTTTATATTTTCTAACCTCTATAGAGAACTCGCTTGCGAAAGTCTTGTTCTTGGTAGAAATGGCGATTTGGACAATCCACAGAAAACTAATCTATTACTCTACTTTAAGTATGTTGGCCTTTCGTGTTCTTATAATAATGCAGACTGTGCTTTACTTACCGAGAGAGAAGACAATTGAGGAGCCATTCCACTCTCTAAGGTGGAAGACCAGCGAAGCTGTAGCACAGCACACAGGATTAGACTTGGGTACATGCATTTATTTCCATCATTTGGTAATGGTATAGTGACGATAGCTTTGTGATTACTGTGATATACACTGATTGGTTCGGTTACAACCTTACACAGAATCTTGGACAAAGGTCAATCTATACAGAACCATTGTTGAGTAGTTGAGTGACTTGGATTGACGTGGCACATCAAACCAAACTCTTCTAGCACAAGCTGAGTGAACCATTTCTTGTCTGGTTTTGAAATGTCCACATTGAGATCTCCAACGATGACCACAAGGGTAGTGTCATCACGGCTAACCCATGCAAAGTGCGTGGTCACTGACTTCGCGATATCACACTTGGGTGTGCCATGGAGATATACACAAAGCTGATATCACAATTCCGCCTTTCGTTTGTACGGCACAGTCGGTAGCATTGTCCTCTTGCGAATCAAGGGTCAACATACATCGTGACCTTTGCGTTATACGGCAATGCCTTCTGCTCGTGAGTGCATGTGCTTTTCACGAACGATTGCAGTATACCCATAGACTTGAAACAATGCATCTTGATTGGTTTACATTGTTCTTCGAAAGCCGTCCACCGACCATTGGCCCAGACGGCAGCGAAGACACTTCTGTGCTGTTTGAAAACGACCGGCTTTATTGTGCTAGCGCCTTTGACTGCTTGGTGCCGTCCGCGTACGTGAACACATTCGCCACCTTCCTCTGCTCTCTTTCTATTCCCATTTTCCCTTCCCTCAGCGGAGGGTAGCCAACCAGAAGCTTTTCCGGTTAACATCACTGCCTTCCCTTTCCATTTTTTTCTCTCTCTCTCTATTGACCCACCACAAGTGAGAGAACAGCAGAAGTTCCCCATACGTGGACTTCAAACCAAACCACATTTAAAGCACATCTTGTGGGTGTGCCGATCGTTGGCCGCCCAGAGGCAGCAGGCCATCCAGGGATTGTCTCCGTGGTGCAGACGACGAAGAAGTCTACAATGAATGGGGATGATGATGGTGATGATGATGATTAAGGAGATCCTCATCATCATCATCATGGCGCACTCCTAACAGATAGAATTTTCTTGAGCTCACTCCTGCCGCCCGTATCTTGGCCTATATCCCCCTTAGTGGGTACAAGCCATGACAGAGGTTCATCATCATCATCATCATCATCATCATCATCATCATCTACGAGCAATTAAGCCCGCCTGCACGAGCCACCTTGGTTTTATAATCAGCACCTAGCCTTATAATTTCACTTAATGCTTAGTACGGAGGTCATGCTTACATTAATTTTTCTTGTTTCTTCCCTTTTTTTCGTTTTCATTTAGTTTTCAATAAAGATGTTTCATCACGCTCTCTATTTTGACTTGACATTGTTGCTACTAAATGATCAAGCCCTTAGGTTTGCTTGATTCTCCTCGCTCGTTTGCTTTACGGGAGTCACACGGGTTTGGCACTGAAAACACGTCCACTGGAGAGAAAGCTTCCCTTCGCATTGCGGCGACGCGGTCATAATGTGTGTGTACGCGTCAGTGTATCTCAACTAGTATATACCGCGAGATCGCCACAACAAGTATCGGTGATGTGAATAACGGCCAACTTTTTCACATTTGGCGCACGTTTCGTCGCATTAAAACGTAACGTAATAAATTATTTGTAGCGCTCTCGAGGAAATGAGAGAGAGAGAGAGAGAAATGATATGCCAAAGATGGGGAGGTTAATAGCTGGACAAACATCCAGTCTGCTACTCTGCATTGAATATGAGGCAAGGGGGGTCGAGTGGGAACAAAAAGAAAAAAGCACGCACAGAGTGAGAGAGAACACACACACACACACAGGCACACACAAAAATGGAGGCTTCATATATAGCGCAATTACTGATTCGACAGCCACCCAACAACGAAATAAAAACGAAACAAAAATTTACCTGTCAGTATTTCTTTAAGCTGCCGACACAAATCTTCAAGCATGCAATAATAATAATAATAATAATAATAATAATAATAATAATAATAATAATAATAATAATAATAATAATAATAATAATAATAATAATAATAATAATAATAATAATAATAATAATAATAATCAGCCTATTTTTATGTCCACGGCAGGACGAAGTCCTCCCCCTGCGATCTCCAATTACCCCTGCCTTGCGCTAGCTGATTCCAATTTCCACCTGCAAATTTCTTTAACTTCATCACCCCACCTATAGTTGTCTGCCGTCCTCGACTGCGCTTCCCTTCTCTTGGCACCCATTCTGTAACTCTCATGGTCCACTGGTTATCTACCCTACGCATTGCATGGCCTGTCCAGATCCATTTCTTTCTCTTAATGTCAACTAGAATATCAATTATCCCTGTTTGCTCTCTTATCCACACCGCTCTCTTCCTGTCCCTTAACGTTACGCCTACCACTTTTTGTTCCATCGCTCTTTGTGCGGTCCTTAACTTGTTCTCGAGCTTCTTTGTTAACCTCCAAGTTTCTGCTTCATATGTTAGCACCAGTAGGATGCAATGATTGTACACTTTTATTTTCAACGACAGTGATAACCTCCCAGTCAGGATTTCGCAATGCCTGCCGTATGCACTCTAGCCCATTTTTATTCTTCTGTAGATTTCCTTCTCATGATCAGGGTCCCCTGTGATTACCTAGATAAACGTACTCCTTTACAAACTCTAGAGGCTGACTGGCGATCCTGAATTCTTGTTCTCTTGCCTGACTGTTGAACATTATCTTTGTCTTTTGCATATTAATCTTCAGCCCCACTCTTACATTTTCTCGGTTAAGGTCATCAATCATTTGTTGTAATTCGTCCCCAGTGTTGTTGAACAGGACAATGTCATCTGCAAACCGAAGGTTGCTGATATATTACAAAATCACACCGTTACAATATACCCTCTGACCACCGGAACAGCTCAGAGCAGATCACGTTCTTCTTATTCTGCTGCTGCTGCTCCCGAGGTAGAACTTGTGGTTTCAATTGCCACTCACGGTGGCAGTATTCCGCTAACAGCAGGGCGCCAAATACAGCGACATACAGTTGTTTGGACACGTACTGACGAACCCTTCGCAGACGTGATTAACGAGCAGCCGTTCAATACGGCGGGTGTTCCTGATCGCAGCTGGTGTTTGGCTTCGTCGTCATCATTAAAAACAACTGCATAATCGTCACTCTGACGGCAGCAGCCTTATAGGATGACATTGCGGAAGAGAAACATATCCCTGCTTAACGCGACGTGGAATACCCGCGTCGTGTAAACAAACAAAAGTAGCGGTTGAGAAAGCGTCAGGAGAAAAAAGGCGGTCTCACTTTCGAGCAAAAAGCGAAGCATTGGCAGCGATAGTAAAGCAGTAGAATATTATACGAAGTAGGGCCCGCAGTATTATGGGCGGTACACGAAGAGCAGTAAACATTCGCTTAACTACCTAAACACACGCAGTGCAAGTGACCCAAAAACAGACACGAACAGAATTCACTCGATGACAGCGAGCGCTCGTGGTCATAACCGATATATATATTTTTTTAACCTCCTTGGTCCCAGCGCTGGCGTTATGAGCATCGCCGGCAGCGCGCACGCTTAACTGCGCAAAAACGATCGTTTCGTGCTATACCGCTCCTTTTACAATTTCACTGTGCCGTGCTGCGCGCTTCCAAAACTCGGCAGATCACGTGACTCCCAACACTGAGCGCGCGGGAAGAGAACGCATCAAGGTGCCAGCCTGCGTACCCGCAGCAGATCACGTGACCTCCACGGCGGTGGCGGCGGCGCGAATGAGCCTCAGATGTCCGTATAATTGCTAACGCGACGACAAGCGCTAAATCCATCATTACACTGATATTTCACACTAAAGGAAACTAGCCTGTGATTTCTTAAATTGTTATCGTTATATAGAGGTGGAGATGGTAATGTTTCAAACCGCGTTCAGAGTTTGAGATTTTATCTGACTCCACTGCACCCTTGTCATCCGGTGTGCCACACTTTCGTCCTGGAGGTAACGTGGGCGGACCACGCACGACTCGGTGAGGAAGAAGCGCAAGGAAACTGTCAGTTAAATAGATAAGCCAAAAGACGTGACATCATGAAGCTAGAGTGGCTCAGCTGTCAGTGCCGGTGTATGCAAAAATTAATTGATTTATCAATATATATATATATATATATATATATACTGCTTGCTTCCGATCTATTTGTGTTTTGCCTGTTTGCCTTTAACACACCGCCCTCCATTTAGCGATGGATTCATTAATTAACATCGTGCACCAGTCAGGAGGTCATTCATGGCCTGGTCATAGCTTTAACGTCCGCTTTCTTCACAACGATTTAGCTTGTAAAGACGCGACAAGAATTGAATCCACGCAGTGCCCCTTCGTCTATAGCGCTGCGCCATCCATCACGCAAACTCGAACACGGTCGGTCTCTCTACGACGAAGAGAACATTTCCCGCGGCAACAGAAGTGGTAATCAAATTCGTAACGCGTACGTGTCACTTGACCGACGCGGAACGCGCAGCAAAGCCTGTGTGTCTGCATTAAAAAAAGCAACAAAACGCTACTAGCTAAGCCATCGCGCTGCCTTGACATTTGAATACGTGACGTAAGTTTATCGCCAAAAGAATGAACTCTTTCCCGCAGTGGGGATGCCTAAGCCGTTTAGGCTTGATCAGGAATCGCTCGCCGGCCTGTCGTTGTAGATGTGGCGTCTTTTCGCGAGTACTAAACACACACACACACACACACACACACACACACACACACACACACACACACACACACACACATTCACAGCTCATTCGATAAATATCGTATGATCATATATGACATACAAACCATATCTTCGTACGATATTATTGGATATGGGGTTTATGGCATATCACATATGATCTTTTCTTTATTTTCTGTTTTTATTCGCCTTTCAAAGATCATACCTACAAGACATACAAACAGTTTCTGGACCCGTAGGCAGAGGCTAAAAGTGAGCTAGCCCAATTGGTAATTATTACTCAGAAGCAGGGCAACTCATTGGGGATACAATGGAAACTTAAGCTATAAGCTTATAAAACATAACGAATTCTTAGTTTACTTTATCGATCATGCAGTATGCACCGGACATTATTTCACCTGTATAATAGACGGCTAGAGTGACTGAGACCACACGCGGTTGAGACTGAACGGTGAAGCAGCTTCGTTGGTTCACTTTGAACGCATTGAATCGGAGATGTCTTTGTGGACATCAGAGCTAAATTCTAAACATTTTAGGCTTTGCGGGAGTCTTAATGGCAATCTGTACAAATGATATTTAAGAGCGCACGTCTGCACTGATCAGCGACACCGCTCCGCGCATTTCTGGCGACCTCTGCCCGTCTGACGTTACATATGGAGACTGATGACGTCACGTAAGCGAGAGATCTCATTGGCTCCTGCAAGACACCGCGTATGTTCTACACATACACTGGCGGTGCGCAGGTGTTCAAGTCGTCAAATGTTTAAGCCGTGTTTTAACATAGTTGTTTGCCCGTAAAAAGGAGTAAAAGAAGCCTGGAATTCAAGCAACGTACGTGATTCTTCAAAGCAATCACGCGCTTCTCGTTGTGAACGACGACTGCATACTTAGCTAGTATGTGCGAAAACCAGTGTGCAAAGAAGCTGCCAATGTAGCATTCTCTTGAGCACGGCGATTATAGTTCAACCCGTAATAAAGGAATTATAAAAAGCTCAGTTAATATGCCTGTCGTATAATCACGGATGCAGTCGACGGCGGCAGTCTGATGAGATTAGATTTGCAGACACACGAGCAGAATGATGCAAGACGGGGATTACAGGAGATCGCTCGGAGCACGGCCGCGCTCGATGCCGCGAACGCAAAGATTATGACGATGATTATAATGGTGACGATGATTAGGAGGAGGAGGAGCACGACGACGACCGGACCTCGCGCGGGATTGCACATCTGCCGCAGAGATGCGCGAAAGCTCGCGAAAAGAGCAATTGCATGCCCCGAAAGTGATCGTTAGAGAATACCGTCCCAGGACGCGCATCATGGTATTCAGATTTCCAGCCTGTACCAGTATACATGCGAACAACATGTTGTGCGGTTTTTGCTGGTTACTATCGCGAAGTGCTCGAGAATTCAGTGTTTTCTCGGATCCTGCGGTCCGTAAACTTTCGACGCCGACCGTACATATACGTTTCGTTCGAAGAACAAAGTTGTCAGTTCTAACACTTCGTTTTCGTGTATCGTCCCGTCCTTCGTCCGTGCTATTTCCATAGCACATGCCATAGTACAGTTGAAACTCGATTTAACGAAGTGATGACTACGCTCGAATTATTACGTTACATCGGGAAGTTCGTAAAATCGAGAAAGGAATTTTTTCGGTCCTTCGAAATTTAAAATTGTAACGTAGCGACAACCAAAAGCTACCACAGCATTGTATTGACCGCTAACCCACGCCTGCGCGTTTGAAAAGTCCGCGAGGGCGGCCCGAATTGCTTGTGCGATGCAGGCCAGGTAGACGGTCACGTGAGATTATGACAGGCTGCCGATATACAAAGACACGGAGAACGAATGCAGACAGATGTTTTAACGCGATAGCGTTAGAGCGCACGCTCGAAGAAAAACCCGTCTGTGTGAAAATTAGAAAGAAATCATCGCTTTTCTTACTCATTTATTTTAGAAAAAAACTTAGTTAAATCGGGTTTGGTGGCCATTGATTTCGTTAATTCGGGTTGATTACAACATTGTACCCTATGGGTACTTGCCGGGGAAACGAAATTTCTTCGTTAGGTCGGGAACTTCGTAAAATCGGGTTTCATTAGATCCAGTTTTAACTGTACATACTCCGACCATCGCTCGAACATAGCTAGCGAGGTGCGTACGATCCATAAAAGCGTCTCCGACGATATAAAACCACACTGAACTCTTTATACCCGCACCGCAAGCCTACAGAAAACACTGGATGAGAATTTGAAGATGCATTAGCATTAACATCTTCCAATGCAACAGTCATGCGCACGTTTATTACCACGGTTATTACCGAATGCGAGGAAAGCACGTTAGGAGTTGATATTCTCGCGGTATTTCAGTTGTTCTTTATTATTTTTTTTTTTTTAGTTTGCTTTGAGTACCCACCTTTTGTAAGTTACGAACGCCCTCTGTTTACGATTTACCTTTAAACGCAGCACGAAAACAGCAACAAACTTTAAACAGCAGAAACAACCAGCACGTTGTTTTCATGTTAATGCGACTTTCGCAGCGACATTGCTGGTGTCAATTTAGCCTGCCGTGGGAACTTGTCCGAATAAACTTGCTGCAAGCAAGTATAACTGTGGGATCCTTTCACCATCAGACGATTTCCAAGATCTTCTTCGGGGATCGACGAGCGAAACTTTTTCGCGAGCAAGATTTTTCGTACGATTTGAAGCAACATTCGCAAAATCGTAGAACGAGCCCAAGTTCGTAAGCTTTACGAAAAATTCGGGAGAGTTGGCAGGTTTGCTTGTAATTCATTAGCAGTCATTATGCCAGGTCTTTAATGGGAACTGTAGATCATTACATATCAATAGGAAAAACATTACGAAACAATGTTCCTCTAGCACTAAACGTTACTTATATGCACTAGATGTCCTTAGTGCAGACTAGGACACTAAGCTTAACAAAAGAACACTTGTTGTAGGTCACCTGCAATATGCTTAGTGCAAGACCTTAGTACTGCGGTATTATCTACAACCTAAGTAAATAAATTATGTCCCCCGTGCACTAAAGAAGTGCACTTCTCCATTTGTGTTTATTTATTTCTTTTTTTTTTCGATAATGTTAACCAGTGACTTTTCACTCGCGCACATCGAAAGCCAGCTACTCGGCGTCCTCAGAATTTCTTTCTTTGCTCCTCACGGTTTTTATCTGTTCAAAACGGAAGGCCGCTGGACTTTCCTTTAGTCTGTGGAGAGGTCAATTACCTCTAGTTAGAGTGCCAGAATGAGACTCGTTTTCATCGTTCACGTTATACGCCACGTATGTCCGTATAGTAAACAAACAGAGGAGTACGAATAGCTGAATCTTTAAATCGAATCATATTCGAGAAATGTGGGTCGAGAAATATCGAAGCGAATACTAAATAGCTCCTCGGTTCTCAAAACAGACAAAACAAAGAAAAGATACCTAAAGAAAGGTCGAAAATGTCTAACTAAATTTCTTCAATGCGCGTATTTCTATTTGCAAGTCCGTTGTGGTGAAGTTCGATTCTCTCGCGTTCCCTGACGTGCCCCTGACGTTCGGCTTCCCACATGACACATACACAGCATATGGAGCCGGTCTTGTAGTTACGCCGGACAAATGACGCGAGTGTTCCGGATGCTAGTGTCACCTGGACAAACCAGCGGGAGTTCCGCGGTTAGGGATAGGGGTTAAAAATGAGAAAAGGTCGGCCGGGAGAGCTTGTCTCTAGCCTGCTACTACTCAGTGGGGTAAGGGAAAATTGGAGAAACAGGGAAGGCGAGAGATAGATGGCAACTGACTTCCGAGTCCAACTCTGTACATCTGCGTCCACCTGTATGTTTCCGTCTGACACTGTGCGCGTCTCTGTCTGACAGTGTCCTCTGGTCTGTCTGTCCGTATGTCTCATTGCATCCGTCCACCTGTCTGTCTGACTTCGTCCGTTCGTCGTCTGTCTACCTGTGTCCGTCCGTCTGATTGCCTGTCTTATCTGTGCCCGACGGTCTGTCTGTCCACCCGTGTGTCTGCATGTGTTCGTTCGTCCGTCTGTCTGTTCTTCTATCTGACTCTGTCCGTGCATCTGTGTCTACTCGCGTCCATGTGACTCTTCGTCTCGCTAACTGTGCATCTGTCCGTCTGTTTATCCGACTGCGTCCTTCCGTACGTACATCTGTCCGCCTGTCTGTCCATCCGCCTGTCTGACATCGTCCGCCTGCCCGTCCGTATGTCTGACTGTGTCCGTCTTTCTGTCTGTGATCGTTCTTCAGTCTATACGAGTGTGTCAGTCCAACTCTATAGCTGCGTCTGTCCGTGTCCATCTGTCAGTCTATCTGAGAGTGCCCGTCTATCTGTCTGTATACCCGCCTGCCTGTCCACCCGTGTGCCCATCCGTCTGTCCTCGTGCGCGTAAATTCAAGGACGCCTGCTTTCTGCACTGGTCTAAATATGCGCAATACAGGTTAGCCTTACCAGTTCCCACCACACAGGGCATTGAATATGTTTCTTCTTTCTCGGAAATAGATTTGAACGCTGGAAAACATGGCGTCTTCAGCGTATCGTCTAAGGAATTCGTCCATCGCCAATGTCACGCTGTCGGGAGCCAATGGTCACTCAGGGCAAGCAAGAATGGCGCCAATTCCAAACCAAATTTATTTTTCTTTATCACAAAAACGGTTTCATTTGTACAAATGTGCACTCTGGCCAGCTGCTTGACTAGAAGTCGTTCCCCCTCCCCCTTGCGCAGAACGACAACATGCACCCTTTAATTTCACAGTGTAGATACATCCAAAGTCAACTGTGACTGGTTATTATAGCATGAATAGAAAAGTATACTTAACTCACACCAAATACTTTTTCACAAGTTGTGAGGTTTACCATTACGAAGCTGCACGCGCTGCCATGGTTATAAGCAATGTCTCTAACATATATCCTTTTTATATAGAAGGTAAGGAAATACCGATGTATATTCTATTCAGTATGGCGCAAGAGTTCCTAAATTATATCATTTGCAAGCTCCGATTCCCGTACATAAAAATATGGCACGATTACAATGTCAAGCAGGGAGGTGTGTCGATCGTAGCGCTACGTGTGCAGAGAGAGAGAAAAAATATAAAATAAATGAGAGCGCCAGCTAGAACTTTCCGTATACCGCAATACACCATACGAACAGGTTAACGGACAGGCTTACGGAATCTGTAAGACGTTTAGCTTGTGGTGTCCAAATCGCACTCCCAGCGACAGCTCCCTCAGAGTAACGTAAGACAGTCTCGGAGGACACGCTTTTATGCACTGTAGGCGCCGGAAGCGATTGCAGGAGCTAGAAACACGTCACGGCAGCCATGTTTTCGCGCTCCACCTATTTTACATTCTATTACAGCTATTACCTATTGCAATGCCTTAAATGTTTTGTTGAGTTACGTCCCTGTTCTCGCAAACTGGAAATAAATAATGGGAATAAATCAGTTATACGCTAACGATTGTTACTGCTGACTCCTTTGCACAAGTAGATAAAGTACAGAAGGTAGTCGTTGCAATTGTATTTATGTGCAACAAGTCATTGCAATTATAATTACATGACTCAGCCGGTGTTGACATTTCGCGCATGCTTTAACAAGGACTAAAAACCGGAGCAAAGTTTTGTTTTGTAGGTTATGGATGGCGCGTCAGTATGCTAGCCTCCGGAAATGATCTCGGAAGATGGCTACGTTTCATTACGGATCTTCGCAAATGGCATGACTGAAGAAGTGTTACGTTGCACGGCCGCTCGACCTCGGCTACTGTTGCTATTTTCTGCTAGGCGGGCTGTATACATTACGGAATGACAGTGCATTTTATGAGCGACCAGTACAATACTGCTCAACAAGTGATGCCGCCTGTACTTTCCGATGAGGAGAAACAGCGCTACATGATCAAAAATAACCTTATAGCCACTATCAGCTTCCATTAAAACGATAAATATATGTAACAATATTAACAACATTAAACAAAGCGCAAACTATTTGGGAAAGCGAGAAAGTAGGGAAAAGGCAGGGCAACTGCCGAAAAGGCCATAACGCTCAAAAAAAATTACGCAAGAGAAAACTAAATATTAGAGAAACAGATCGAAATAAGCTGACCTAACGACACAATAAGCATGATGGCTGAAACGGCGCAGAAAGCCTGTTTAAAGCTAAAAGATAAACAAGGTAACGGTACTAAAGCCTGTCCCGACGACGGCAGCGTCCAATTCAGCAGCCCGTCGACGGAGTCAGAGAGGTGGCGCGCGGCGGAGTGGCAGTGGTCGAGATGTCGTTCCCGGGCAGCCCCTCTGGCGTGGCCGTCGTCGCGTTCGAACGGCCTCGACACGCCTTGTGCCGGTTGTGCAGGCGGTCGCACATCAGTCCCAGCAGGTTGGTCTGCGCCTGGACCTGGATGGCGTAGCTCATCTCGCCCTGGATCCGCACCAGCGGCGTGCTGTTCACGCTGGCCGTGATGAGCCACGTCTTCTTGCCCATGTCCAGCATGAGCAACTTGCCTTCCTGGGTGACGCATTGGTCCACCAGGTGCCACTCCAGCCCGTGCTGTTCGACGCAGCGCCGGCCGACGCGGTGCGGGTCGGGATGCCGAGACATGCAGGCGATGATCCTCACCGCTGTGAGCGTCTCTTGGACGTGCCTCATGACGCACGTCTGAACCATGTTGCTGTGACACTCCTTGCTGCCGCGGGTGCACCTGATGGTGGGACTGGACGTCGAGTTGTGCTCGCTGCTGTTGCCGCCCCTGTCGTCCCTGTGGGCGTCGGTGGTGGTGATTCTGCTGCTACTGTCCGTGCTGGTGTCGGGGCTCTCGGTAGAGCTGCTGAGCTCCGTGGCCTCCGCACCCACAGAACCATCGGTGCTGTTGCCGCTGTTGGTGGCGGTGTTGTTGCTACCGGTATCGTTGCCACCGCTGCTTCCGCTACCGTTCTCGACACGGGCTCGGCCGAAGGGCAAAAGCGTGAGGTGCATGTACTCACGCAGCAATTCGTACACGGGCAGCAGCTGGGAGACGATGAAGCGGCGGCTGCGCGGGCAGTGGCACTCGTAGACCACCTGGATGCTGACCTTCTTCATGGCGACCTCGTACGAAACGTAGCCGGGTACGGCGGGTCCTCTGGTCCGGTTGAGCCACGGCCGGTACCTCGACGTTCCATTCGTCGGCGACACCACGGTCGTAGTCTCAGGCACGTCACGGTGAGACCTTCTCCGCCTCCTGGTAGCCCCCTCCGTCGAGGGCTGTTCCGATGTGGTCTCCGGGGTCATCGTAGTCGTGCTGGTCGTCGTAGACTGCGTTGTGGTTGTCGTTGACGGCGTAGTCGTGGTGGTGGTGGTGGTACTTGTTGACTCCGTAGTCGGCGCAGGCGTTGAAGAATGCGGCGGCTGTTTTTCGGTTTTCGAGACGTCCTGCTTGTATCCGTCTCGCGTGGGTCGGTAGCCATCGGGAGCAGTGTCGTCGATCTCATTCTCACCGACGTTCGCGTTCTTGTAAGCATCGTCCAGTCGCTTTCCGCCTAACAGGTTGCTGATCGGATAAGACAGGGCTAACGCGAGCACCACGAGCGCTATCAGAAACCCGGCTATGCAAACGTACTTGGCGACGAAGCGGCGGGGCCGCTGGGGCCCCGGGCATAGTTCCGCAGTGTCAGCTTCAGCAGCAGCACCCATGACGCTGACTGCGGCGCTCGCAAATGAGCTGTTTGCGCGCGGATGCGAGCGAAAGGGCAAGGTTGAAGAGCGTGCAGGTAGGGCCGATGCATCAAACGCTCCTCTCGCAGCGCGAACTTTCTCGCGTTCCGATCAAGACGCTGCGCAGGTCGCTGGGTACACGTATGAGCGCGCTTGGTATTTGTCGCCCCTTTCCCTCTACTCCCTCTCTTTATTCTCGCTTTCCGCAAGCGCCCACGCTGGGAAGAATACACGATAATACCGAGTCCGCTCGAACATATACACGAG
This sequence comes from Dermacentor silvarum, assembly GCF_013339745.2. NCBI lineage: Eukaryota > Metazoa > Arthropoda > Arachnida > Ixodida > Ixodidae > Dermacentor > Dermacentor silvarum. The sequence continues at coordinate 86,318,390 of NC_051164.1, forward strand.
CCAATTTCTTCTGTTAACGAAGTACGTAATGCAAATCTCGAGAGTGTCGCGGTCGGCCTATGAATTATAGGATGCAGTTCATGTAGACAGAAGTTTCAGAATGCGTGTATGGTATCGAGGATCGGATTAGTCGACCGCAACGCCGCTGTTAGTGATCTCAGAGGACAACACAACAAATGGCGAATCAGTAAGCGCGGTTTTCTCTCCCCACCATCGACGACAGGTGTATCCGCGACAAGTCGAATCAATCACAAGACACGCCAAGGCAGGTTAAGACAGCGGAAGCGCAAATTCCTGCGAAACCTGCCTCGCGACCTTTGCGACCATCACCACGATTTATTTACATAGCCGATTTACGTAAGCTGAACTCAAGTGTTCTTTTCATGAAGTGTAGGGGGACCTTGAGGACAGCCTGTGAACAAATGTTAGCGCTATCTGTTAAAGAACCCCCTTGGGAGTCTGGAGACCACAATGCACCAAGAGAAATATATATGTCTACCTTTGTCTGTAGACAGCGCACATACTTTATGTAGGCAAATGAACAAGTTTATAACAAGACACGGAGGTCTACACAAGACGTATACAGACGACCTGCAGACTTTAAATCCGAACCTTCTCAGTAAAGATCACGGTATTTCAAGCGCGTCCGTCGAAAGCGAGATGATCAAACGCGGTAATCGATGGTGCAGACAACTGAAACGATGCCATCAACGCAAATGACAGGTATATAAGTTGATACATCCGACGCAAAAACGACCGCGGCTAGACAGACAAGGCTCACAATATACATACCAGCACCACACACAAAAAAAAAACAAGCAAGCAAGCAAACAAACAAACGAAGATGAAATCGTATACCTCGAAAGCCATCGCACAGGCATAAAACACTGAGGTGACGCAACTTACGAACTACACTTCACGCGAAAATCGCGTATCCATATTATGCACATTGACGTCACAAAAAATCTGCGTGAACTTGACCTTACATTCAATGTTATATCTGCTGTTGCCAACGTCTGCTAAGTGTTGTTCTTTATTTTTCTTATTTTTTTTTTTTTTACCAGACGGCTTACATAAAAAAAACTTACTTTTTTCGACCACCGATATCTGGATGGAGGCTTATAAATAAAGAAACAGAGTGCGTGAGAGAGAGAACAGAGAGAGATAGAGATAAGGGGGGGGGGGGGGGGGGGAGGTCGACTTCTTTACCTTTGCTGCCAATCAAATATGTCCCAAGTCAGTCATTTCCTCAGCTTTTAGCTTTGTGTCTCAAGGCAATTTTGTAACTGAAGTTGTCTTGAATAAACAGAAAGAAAGGAAGGAATATAAAGACACGGGCTACAATAAGAGACACTGGATTAATTTCGACTATCCGTGGTTGTTCGGCGTGTACCCAAATGCTTTGTATACACGAGCGTTTCTGCGCTCCGCCCCCTCATATCTATAGGAACGTGACCTCCGCTATACCGGGAATCAAACCGAAGACCTCGTGCTAAGCAGCGCAACGCCGTAGCCACTGCGCCTGTGTTTCAGCTTGGACTGGGTGCAGGGGCTTAGACACGAGCGAATACGGTTTAGCGGATTGTTATTTCTTCCGGATAACTTATACACGATGTCGACAGCCGTCGATGATGAAAAGTAATAATAAACACGACTGCAAGCGGGCTCATGCGTACTGCAGGCATAGACCAGTGTTGTTATTCAAAATTAACGACGACTGAGGCAAGAAAAAATAAAGAAATTGTCGGTGCTTCAGCTATTGTGTGTAGAAGGCACGTCTGAGAAGAGCTACACAGTACGAAGAACGTCGACGTGGCCCCAACCGCGGGAGACCTTATCGCGTTCCCCTGGTATTTCTTGCACGAGCCATTCAACAAAGCAACAGCTGGAACAGGCATTGCCACTCCGTCGTCAAGAATTGGAAAAAAAAAAAAAGCTAAAGAACAAGTAACTGCGAATGACGCACTGAATCTGCATTTTATTATTGCCGCGTGCCGAAGGACGTCGACGCATCTGGAACGAGCTTGGATCAGCGTTATATACTAAGCCTTGGCTAAGAATAATTAGCGTTGACGCGCGCGCTCTGCAGATCAAAATGGCGGATCTTGGTTGCTAACGCTTCTTTCTTACTTTTCTTTTCCTTTCTTGTTTTAATGCAGGACTACAGAAGATGTGCAGCGTCATTTTACAGAGAAGAGGGACTGTCTACCGTTTTTTCAAGGACCTTCTATTTTGTAGCGTGATAGAAAGTCTCAAATTCGAAGTGTCGAAACGTGCAGTGCATGCTTTCTCCGGAAAGCGAGTAGAATTTTTTTTTTTCGATCTAATCTTTCGATATGCGTACAGTGAGTATTCTCTTCTTAAATCTGTGTACGGACGCCGACAACACTGATTATTGGGCGCGATGGCAATCACGGAGGCGACGCATCAAACTTGTCAATTATAGTTAGATGAAAAGTGTCAATGAGAAAATTGTAGAGCAGCATGCGAAACTCCCGCTACAGCTTTCTGTTGCACCAACCAATTGCCGCGCCAAAGGCCACTCGAAGCACTTTGCGTGTGTTCGCGGGCTTCTTTCACGCTCGGAAAAACACTTTCACGTATAGCACGTATCGAGCAACGGAAAGCTGTATCGGGAGCTTCATATGTTGCTCTACAATTTTCTCATTGACACTTTTCATCTAATTGTATTATTTGAGAAGTTGATTAATTAATTAAGGCTAATTACGTAATTAGACGGAATGCAAAAAAAATATCAGAGTAACTCCAAGCGACGGCAAACACCATTACCTTGGTTCTGTCCAGCTATGTGGCATTTGCATATTTTTAAATCTTGGTGCTTGATAGTTGGGACACCCTGTATGTCGAATAAGTCAATCGCAGAATAGCCGGCAACGCAGCCCTACCAGGTCATCGGAAGACACGGCCAGACGCCGGCTTCGGTGGAGAACGCAGGCCAATGAGGTTTTACTCTTTGGAGCCGGGGCATAACAAAGAAAATAGAAGTACTAAGAACCGATACAGCGAAGCATTTGATAAGATTCGGATATAGCGAAGAATTTCGCAGGGTGTATAGTGAAGCGTTCGCGAAGACGCGTAGATTTCGGGTCAGTGGCAAAGCAGACCACGAGAACTTCTGAATGGTATGAGCACTCCCATTCACAACTTCGCTGTATTTGACGCTTGAGCAGCTTCGGACTGGCATACGTGTATGTTTGGAATGCGATTCTTCGTAAGCATACAGCGTAATTTGTCTGGTGGCGTTAGACGTAATTTCTCGCTGAAACTGGTGAATCAAAGATGATGCGTTTGCCATTAGTTATTGTGTTTATTTGTCAATTGTGCAAATTCCTGTGGTACAAATATTGCGTTCATCTTTTTATTAGTGTTTATGTTATGTTGTAATTATTTCAAATGCAATGCTTTTCTTGTTGATGTTGTTGCTATGTGCCGTGGCTCCTGGGCCTAATTGTCAAGCTGCTGATTGCAGCTTTTAGCCCAGGAAAATGAAGTCGAATTGATCTGCGAAGACTTTATTAAGAAAACTGCTTTGATAGACAAAACACCAAGTTTGGCGACGAGCGAGTTGACGCAATTTCGTGTTTTATAATATACAACGAATAAAAAAAAATGAAACAAAAACTGACGAGGACGAAAAAAGACATCAGCAATCGAAACTCGAGAGACTTTATTAGAAAATAACGCACTTTTATGTATGGAATGCAAAAAAAAAAAGATCACCGACGATTACGATACTCCCTAATGCGAAATTTGAGCGCATCTCTATACGTGTTTTCATTTCGCGATATATTGGCTGGCGCGAACAATCTGTCTCGTGCTGCACGTTTGCAAACGAAGCGAAGTGTGACACGACTGCCTCGGTAATCGGCAGATCACGACAGGCAGCGCGTGGGTGACGCGTGGGCGCGATCGACAACAGTCGCCGCAGACAGACCTCCGCTCATGCAGCGCTTTGTTCCCATATATGCTATCGCTGAACGCGCTCGCCGCATGCCATCGATGGCGGACAGACGACGGCGCGCTCCTCCGGCGCCACCTCGTAGCGGTCGTCGCAAGTCTTGCGCGGCACTACGCTTTTCCCTTCTCACGCAGCGCTCCGCGCTCGCTTTCATCTTTCGCTGTGCTCGTTCTTTCGGTTACGCTGAGCGTTAACGCCGACGCTCGCCGCAGCATTGGGCACCTAAGAGCTGCGCTCTAAAAGAAATGTGTAAAAAAGCGGTGTCGTGGTTTTTTCCGAGATTTTGGTGTAATGGTTCTGAGCGCTTCATGGCGTTGCGTATGTTGTTTTGCATGAAAACTGGCACTATAAGATTACTCAATTTTGTTAAAATTCTTAAGAACGATTTGCTTCATGAACATGAAGCATAAAAAATAAAATTATTATTATTATTATTATTATTATTATTATTATTATTATTATTATTATTATTATTATTATTATTATTATTATTATTATTTACATGTTACATTCGCCTCAGTCCCGCCTACAGTGATTTTTCGCAAGTTTGTGTAGTTTGTAAAAACGAACGTCCAAGTTGCAAGCGCCTGCAAGACATGGTGCGGCCCTTTACCAAGTCTTTGACGCACTCTAAGGATGTTTTCGCCGGAGCGAGATGATCGTCGACGTTGAATGCTACCGCACAAACACTGTTTTGTTTTTGTAAATGGTCTTGAAACTTCCGTCTTGAATGACGCAGGGAATAAGCAATAAGGGCGAGAACGTCACAGTGAACTCGCTTGAATTTTAATGCAGAACTTATTATACTGTACTGATATACAGACTTCTTTCCGATTGATTTAAATACGCGAAGCGAATCCTAGCAAATAAGTGACTAAGGCTGCTCAGATAGACGCAGCTGCAAGCGAAAACGGAAGGCCGTCGAGTATGAGTCATTAAGTTCAACACATTTTTTTTATTATTAATAGAACTGCTCTGCGCTCTGTATAGCTTTAACGCTTACCGCTGTTTTGTTCTTGCTCAAATTTCGAAGCAATATAGCATATAAAGGTCCGGATCGTTCAATGTGACATGTATTTGTCTGTGTTGTTTGCCTGGACTGTCAAAAAGAAAAAAATATGCGATGTAATATGCCTTCATTCCTAATATAAAAATATGCCTTCATTCTGAGCCTTTCTTGGTGTCCACATCCCGATACTACATAGGTTATTAAAAACCAATCACGAAGGACATGCTCAGCCATACTGCAGACCACGGATGTGACATAGCCGCCATGTTTTATACACCACTCACTGCGAGAGGCACCGACAAATGTTCATCCCGAACTTTTCTTGGGAATCCAGGCAATCAACAATAAAAAGTGCTACTTTATCAATCCGGACCATAAAATGCAATCTTTCTGAAAGTTATGAGCAAGAGCAGCGCGAAATCGTTTTTTTTTTTTTCTAATAATTAGCAAGGAAAAATGCAGGTCTCGGTGTAGCTTTTGCGTTTCCAACACAGAGCTGTCGACCGTGAATATCTAATTTCGTTGAGTACTGTATTGCAATAAAACACCACCTTCATAATTCATAAAGTTTTGCACAGCCGACGACATTAAGCAGCAACATGTAGTGTTGTTTGAGGTAACAATAATTAGACCGGAGCTTGAGTCTGAGAAACAGCTCAAAGGTGATCGTATGTCGAAATGCAGCAAAGGCGCAGCACGTCAGCACATGCACGAGCAATGCTGCATACGTTGAAGGAGCAAAGTGAAACGCCTGTACAGTAATCGCCCATTGTTATAAACTGACACAAACATGCGGTGAGTCTGGACATAATAAATTGCCTCACCTTCCACCGGGCCGCGCATAAAGTAGCAGCATAGCAGACGACCGAGAGAGCAGGAGCCATGTGCCGAAACGTCGCATTGTGCCGAAACGTCGCTCCCACGTGACCACCCTCTTGCGTCATGACATCACGATGAAGATGCGTCCTGGAGAACGAAACGAAACATGGTTCGCAGAGAAGTTATTATGGTAAATTATTTAGGCCTCTCTCCGATGCTTGCCAGTACAGCATAGTACAGTAGAGTATAGAGTGTCGAGGTCTAATAAGATATTCATTTAACGCGAAACAATAATAATTAAGTCCAATATGTCAGGTCACTAGTACTTAGAAGGGACACTAAAACACAACACTATATCCCCTTAGACAGATGACGTATTCTTTCAGAACACATTATCGTTGATTTCCCAGTAACAGGTTGACTACTACAGAACAAACGAAAACTAAGCTATCTGTTTTTTTTTTTTTTTTTTTTTAATTTCGCGCTGAAACTCCACGCCGGTACGTCAGTGCAACCTCACTATTTTCATTTTCCTCTGTCTTCGTATCTATTTCATTTTTTTAATTTTATTTCACTTTATCTTATTTTATTTAGAGGGGAGGGGCGCTACGGCTCAGTAAAAGTTCTTTAAGTTCAGTCTCTGGCTGCTTTAGAATACAACGTAGTCCACCTTTACCAATAAAAAATATATGTGCAGGCCAGTACGTTTAATTCTTATTATCCTTATTAAATTGAATCATTATTTTTCCCGTGTCATTCCTGCGTCCATGGCCATGCAGACGTGCCACGCACGTGTAAGTCCAGAAGGGTTTGACATCGGAATCTGTGACGTCACGGCGCGCTGGAGCGGGAATTTCGAGGCGGCGGCGCCACCTGCCTTTCATGTTTGTATCATTTTCTGATTCACCAAGGCTCCTTTCGTGGTAACAGTGGCTTGTTCTTTCTTTCTTTCTTTTCATATTTTCTTTATTCTATTGTAGATGCGTAATCCACTAACGCATCTCAACTTACTTCTACATTTAGAGCCCCGGCCTTCACGTCGTTTTCTGTCACGTCAGTTCCTTCGGCGCTCGGTGAAAGCCTCCTGTTTTGCCATCGCGACGAGCGATCCATCAGTCTAGCCTGACATAATGCTTCTCTTTGGCGTCTCTTTAGGTGCACGATAAGGACAGGCGGCAGAAATGTCGGGACGTCGAGGAATGTGCGTAATGAGTTGATGTCGCGCCTTGTGTTGCTCTATGAGGCGAAAGCATATCCCCTGAGTAATCGATCGAGCACGCGGACGCTCCTATACTGTGTTCACACTCTTAATAAGGTACAGACGTGAGCAGCCTTGGGAACGGCGGCTTCCGGGGCTTTCCGGAGCCAGCCAGCGACGTCTAACGGTAGTCGCTGGGCCAATGCCTCTTAGGAGGCATTGGCTGGGCCCAAACGTGCCCGACACCTACCGTTAGACGTGGGACCCAGCAGCTAGCGTTAGACCCAGCGGCTAGCGTTAGACGTCGATGGCTGGCTCCGGAGAGCTCCGAAGCCGCCGTTCCCGCGTTATAGACAAGGCTGCTCCCGTCTGTACACGTCACCAGACCAACGCTTGCTTATGCGACATATGTCTCGTACTATTATACGAGGAAGCTGTTCCTCAGGCCTTCCTATCTATAAATACATAGATACGCAGAAATCGTTCTTGATCGACATCAACTCCACCGAATATTGATGAGGTTTATTGCATTTCAAAGAAGAAAAAAAATCAAATCCACCGCCTATAGGCGGCACTTTTTTTTTTAATTAGGTCCATCGATAACTTAACACAGAGCTTCTTAAAAATTGACAAGTTGAAAGAAAAAAAATTAATCAACTCAAGTACTGAATTACTGACAACTGAATTCAGTAATAAACGGCGACATCACAAATTCTGTAAACTACACCGATTAAAACATCCCAGACGGGAATGGGTTAATGTGTTACACACCGCTCTGAAGCATTAAATTCGCTAAGTTCAGTCTCTGGCTGCTTTAGAATACAATGTAGTCCACCTTTACCAATAAAAAATATATGTGCAGGCCGGTACGTTTAATTCTTATTATCCTTACGTAATCATTATTTTTCCCGTGTCATTCCTGCGTCCACGGCTCTGAAATAAGGCGGGCCTCTTCATCTGCTGACGCACCTGGCTGATAGGTGCGTCAGCCATGCGTTACTCGCGCTACGCAGCAAACAAAAAATATTTCTGGATGTACTTAACCGTTTAGAATCCCACTATCTTGTGTGTACCGGCATTCCGTCATGTTTCGAGCTTTGGTTGAGGGTAACGGATGGTGTGTGGGTGAACGCATGCGTGAGTTTTCCTATTTATGTGGTGTTTGTAAGAAATAAACTTTCAGTAGTGAGTCAGCGCTCGTGTTACGTCTTTCTTCTTTGTCCCTGCTGGTTCGTTTGCGCTGTAAGTAAATGTCCAGTTGTACCGACTCGCCCGTGCAGCTAGCTACCGTACCATTCAAGACGCGCAAACGCGATGGTGACTGACGTGACATGCGCAGTTACTGACGCACAGAAAAACCACGATAAGACTGAGACTGACGTAAAAGAAAGAAATGCGTAAAAAAAAAAGAACACAACTGGCACATAGATTTCTTGAGAGCTAATCATAAATGAGACGGATAGCAGGACGAAATTTTCTTTTTTAATTTTTTTTATGCGAAGGAGAAAATGAGTTTCAATCCGTTTCTTTCTAACAGCACAAGTAGAATCATGCGCATGGCATATACTTGCGTTTGTAATCATGCCTGCAAGGTATTGAAAATAAATAAGAATATTATTTTCAGTCACATTCCTTGTCGCATATTTAACAATCCATATCATCTGGAGAGCTGCCTAAGGACTGAAGACCGCCAAGGTTGCTCGTATACATTCTGATCCGTTGATATAGGCACTTGCATGTAAACAATCTACCTATTTAGCTAACGCGCATTAGCATACAAATTACTCGAACATGTAACTTCTCATCCTCATAACTACTGTAACCTTGATTAAAATAACGTCTATTTCGCTAATCAGTATAGCTTCAAAAACAGATGCTCTGAGTGGAGACCGGATGTTTGGGGACTAAGGAATGCTGTTTTCGGCGCATACAACAGGCACTAAAGCGGTCATTTAAGGCATACACGCGCCGGAAACTACACCCTTTAGGCACGTATAGGTTCAATTAATAAAAGCTTTCGCTGTGCACCTGAAGATAAATTATGATTTTCTAAGGAACACGACCCACTAAACCCCGGTTTTGTGGAATTCATTTCATTTTCCCGATAAAACGAAATGACGCACGTTGCGCAGATCTAGTGTGACTACACACCACGAGAAAACTTGTGAGATCAGTGACAAAGAAGCACCACCGGGGCCCGTAAACTCCCTATACCTTCCATGGGACGCTCGGTCCCATGCCCACACGCGGCGGCAGCGCCGCTTCCACTACTGGCGGCTGCCGGATATCCTACTGGAAATAATTCACAAACAAAACATTGCCTCCACGACGTCACTGATGAGGTCAGAAGGTAGAGAGAGAGGGCGCGCAGCCGAGAGGAGGAGGGTTGCCGCTGAAGCCCTCCTTTCCCACTTCGCATGCAAGCGGACTGTGTTCGTGCTCTCTTGCAGGTCCGCTGGCCGTGCGGCGACATTGGCCAAATCGCGGAGCAGAACCCGCTGAAGTGTGTCGTGTATGGTGTCCACCATACACGAAGCGCTTCCCACCAGGTTTACCTGGTGGGAAGCGCTTCTTCCCACCAGGTTTACCTCGCAAGCTGCTATTCATTTTCTAAACTACTGGGACATTGCTCGTACGCACCAGTGCCAAGCAATTATAATGAAGAATATTTATATAGCAAACCGTTGTTAATTACCAATATTCGCGGTTAATATATTACACTTCGTCATTTCGTGAAAGTAGTCGCTTTGAAAGTCCTAACTTGCGGTTACTTTTAGGGCCACACTTCAACTAGTCCACAGATATAGTGGGGGGTAGCATAAAGAACTTCTTGGCACCATCAATCGTTAATTTGGTTCGTGTGTTTGTTGTGAAGTGGATCAACTAAAGCTAGCCGATTTCTCGGCCAGCCAAAGCTCAACACAAGTAAAAGTTGAACGCTTTTGTTTTTATTCACACATTCGGTACTGGAAAAAGACTGACCTCCACGCAGTGCGAAAGTGACAATCAACAGAAGCAATTTTCATTCACAACGGAAAGTTGTACATAATGAGTGAAAATAGATTCCAGAAGATCCAACCGATGCGAAAATTATTAACCACCATTTCTTTTCTTTTAACCTTGGTTGTGCACGTCGACGAAGAGTGAACAAAATGTATAGCCCAAAAACACGCACTCAAGCTCTTCATTACAAGTATTTCACCGACAACAGATGGGCTGCCGTCATGACGAATGAGTCGAGTGACACTGCTCTTATGTCAGTCCACACAGGCTTGCACAGAACTGGTTTACTCATGCAAAACGAATACCATAGAGTGAAATACTTGTGCTTACCCGTGGTCATTAGGAAACCAGAAAAAACTTCGCAGAACTGGAATTCCCGGTCTTCGAACGCCACAGGGCCGCGCAACATATGTGATGCCCCGATTTAGCCATCTTCGTCTAATGCTTGGTCTGCATGGTTTCCTGCGTCTTCCGTTCGTTGCACGCCTGATTAAGCTTCTGTGTCTTATCATTCCCATCTTCACACTTGGGACGACAACCGAAGCAGACGAGCAAGCGCGATCTGACTTGTGATATCGCTTATCGAGTGGCAAGGGTGAGCGCAGGCAAGCTCGACGGACGCACGATGGCGGCCACTTCCCGCGCTTCGCCCGATATAAAATTCACCAAAAGAGAAATAAGAAAAATAACTTAGGATGTCCGGCAACCGCTAGGAGCGCGCATGTTCCTTGAAACCGAAACTATCTTTACTTTCCGGGAGCTGGCACCACCTAAAAAAAATTGCGGTGTTCATGTGCTGTCTGTTTTTGAATTTCGCGGGCTTTCTTTAAAGGCAATTACAAGAAGCTCCATCAATTGTACTTATTTGCAAACACTTCAGTCGGCCATTTTTAAATGTGATCTACAACTTTCGTATTGGCACTTTCTTGGTGAAGCCAATATTTTAAAAAATAGGCAATTAGTTTATACTAATTGACTTTGCAAAACGAAAAAAAAAATACCGCAGACTATAGGACACGCGATCCTCAACACCAGTGAGTTGGCTTGAGCCTTAAAACATTGGCTACTTTTAGCTGGGACACCCTGTATACACACCATCAGCGTAAATTGAAACGCGAACACAAACGAACGCCTGTCACGCACAAGTACATTGAAATGCGACGGGTAAACGATCTGTAGCCATCTTCTAACATGTAATAGTCCAAAGTGTACAATTCGGAGTCTGAATTAAGCCACCGTTACACATACAGTTGCAACCTATAAACGAAACAACGCATTAAAGTAAATTCGGAGTTTCGCGTTTGAATTATGCTGATAGCAGATACATATACTACGTTACTGTGCGCATTTCCTTCACTAGATTCTTCGAATATATTACCCCCCACCCCTTCCTCAAAGCCCTCACTCAATGCCCTTACTCAATGACGCTTTGATATATTCTCTGAAATACAACGTTTTCTGTGCGTAAGGGTGCCGAAACAACGTCTGTTCATTTCGCGGTTACACACTATAGCACTGCGAGCGCCATGTAAAGTATGTGCAATAGCAGAGTGCATGTCTCAAAGCCTCGACATCCACGCACGTCTGGACGCCTGGATATTTTCCAGAGATCACCTGTACTAGGTCGAGCAACGGTCATGTCCTTTCTAGTTACTAGTTTTACCTAAGCACAGTTTTTGCCTCACAAGCATGCACCGACTCACCAAACAACGCACTTTGCTAATGCACTCTTCCCTTCCCTCCTAAAGGGTCAGTTCGACAACAAAGCCGTAGCGTGTAAACTAAGAGGAACAGAACTTTTGAACGAGTTCAAAACGAGTCTAACCTGGCCGACGTGTACTTACAGAGAGCAAATCCGAGCAAGCAAACAAACCATTGACACCTCTTCCACCTTTTCTTTCGAGAACGCCCACTTCGCGACATTTGTGATGCTTTGAACATCGCGCCGGCCTTTTTCGCGACCTTCCCCCGTGCCGCCGCCGAAAATTCGTTCTGTTCGTACAACCCGCCTTTCAACTAACGCAGCGGAGCGTCGTTCACAGGTCAGAGTAGGTTCGAGCAGAAAGTTCACGCTTGCTAACGTCTATTAACTAAAAAAACGCATTCGACTTACCGAGTAAATAAACAGCACATGTGGCCATCGACGCCATTGCGCAAGGGTGGACTGACGTAACGGATGCAGCGATGGCACCGCCACGCGCGGGCAGTGGAGTAGGCAGCAAGGCGCGAAAGTTTGAATTAGTTTACAATCCTAATATAAGTTTTACTTGTTTGGACATGACTGGTGAGGGGAGCAGCTCAATCCAGACGGTGAAATCACCAACGAAGAGAGGCAAAAGTGCACAGGAAAGATGCTGCACTTAAGACTGATTTATTCTCGCGAAAATTGTACACATATTGAGTGAGGGCACGCGCAGTAGCACAAACGTGTGACACGCAAGCCCATCAATACAACAGACAAAACAAGGTCATGACCAGGTATTTCTATATAAAATATAACTCATTATTTGTTACTGAAATGGGAAGGTGTGCTCACACAAACTTAATGCCCATAGAGTGGTACGACAAAGAACTGCTCCGTCTATCGATCCCGTGTCGCTACAGTGTACTACAGTTTACAGTAGGCCGCTACAGTGTGCCGCTCAATACCAAAGGCCGTAAATACACATATGACCTCCGAGATCCAGCGGTGAGTCGCCGAGCCGCTGCCCAATCTTAGAGGCCACAATATAAGAGGTTCAGCTCACTAATCACTCGCAAGATGTCGCCACCATCGTCGTTCGCGCGTGAAGACTGAAGAACGCGCGCAGCAGACGACACGCTCCTAGCCAGTCGGTCACGCAGTAACCCTCTGCGCCAAGCCATATATGAACCGTACTACACAAATAAACCACCGCGCGACCTAAAATGGTATGGGACATAAAACGGAGATCATGCTGGCGCACGTAGGCAAATACATACCCCTGCGGCACACACATTAGATTTCACCACTGTACGACGTCGTTGGATATCCAGTTACCAAAGCAAACAGAAGTGCGTACCGCATTTTCGCGACCATTACATGCAGCGGGAATTCAGGAACCTCGTAGTTCTATAAGTGTGCGCGTGAGTCTAGGTCCAAAAATCTGGCTAAGAGAAACGCCGTAAGGGAGAGCTCTGGATTAACTTTGACTGGAGACCCTGCACATATGGTTCCAGTAGGGAGGCTGTAGATACACCAATGTATATTGACCTCCTGGCGTCCTTTATGTTCACCCAAACCTCAGTACGAAAACGTTTCCGCACTTCGTACTCAAAGGAATGTTATTGCAACGGCGGAGAGTCGAACCTACGACCTCCTTATCAGCAGCAGGATGCCATAACCGCTGAGCCAACGCGGTGGTCCATGGCGCTACCGGAATACACAGGCAGCAGTTCGCGCCACGCGGCTCCGTGACTGGTGTTCTAAATTTATCACCCGAGAGCGGAAAGTTGTTGAACATTTTGAACTTTTTGGAGAGCGCGGTCCTTTGTACACTATACAGCTAATGTGGCTTCAGAGTTATAGTATTGCACTCGATGCATGCATGGCCCTATAGAATCAGTTGATTTTATTTGTCCGTTTAAATACATGAAAACAAATTCCAATTCAGCTTCCCAGCGTGCCCAAGCCAAAGCCACATTACATACCATTCTTTAGTGTTACAGTTGAAGGCCTCATCGTCGACATAATCATCTTTACGTCCACTGCAGGACAATGGCCTCGCCCAGCGGCGTCCGCGGTTATCCAGGCCTTGCTGTGTAGCCGGTTTCATCCTACGCACGCAAATTTCCTAATCCCTCACTCTTCCTCTGCCGTATCCGACCGTGTATATCCTTCCCTGGGCTCCCATTTTGGTATTCTACTTTAGATAGATAGATAGATAGATAGATAGATAGATAGATAGATAGATAGATAGATAGATAGATAGATAGATAGATAGATAGATAGATAGATAGATAGATAGATAGATAGATAGATAGATAGATAGATAGATAGATAGATAGATAGATAGATAGCCCACTTGTTCGCCCGACGCTAAGCGAAAGTGTAAACAGTCGAACCCGGATATATCGAACTCACATATAACGAATTATTGTGTATAACAAACAGCAGTAAAATCCCCTTGACCATTTTTGTATGCAATTTTCATTGTATATATCGAATTACCTACATATCTAACTTTTTTGTGATCCCCTTCAGATTCGATTTATCCGGGTTCCACTGTAGTTTTAAGATGCTGGCGGAAAGGCAGTCAAACGTGGGACAAAGCACCAGCTCCCCTACCCCACGGCCCTCTCTCACTGAGACCACCGGTGGTGCGTTGCTCAACGCATTACACGACGTGCCCGTCTCCACTTCCGTGCATTGATGTGCCTACGCAATGGTAAGGGGGGGGGGGGGGGGGGGGGCACCTTAGCACCTTATACGCGATACGATGCGGCGCAATATATATATGACACGTACGACGTCGCGCCGAAGGCGCACCGCGACTCTTCCGAGCAACGGGCTGCGCTGCGCGGCCTGCTAACAGAAAAAAAAGAAAGAAATATTCGGTCGACCGCGCGACACACGACACCGAGCCGAGCCGCGGCGGACGGAAACCCCGCGTGACAGGACGCAGGGGTTCTCAGCACGACGACGGGCGCAGCATTCCGTTCGCGACCACCGCGGATGCCGAGCTGCAGCGTGCGTACTAGCGGAGCGCCGAACAAAGGCGTCCGATTGAGAGTCGTGCGAACAGAAGACGGAGCTCCTCTCGACGCTGTATATACTTGCGCGCTGCGCTGGCGAGCTACGACTACGAGGCAAGGCCGAGAGGGGAAGCACGTGCCTCCGGCCGCAAAAGGAAGCTGCCGCAGTATACGTCGCTGACGTCCCAGATTTATAACGGGTCCCCGTCCTAATTGACTACCAACCAACTGCCCCGAATTCCATTACAAGGACCCTGACACTGCAAAGTGTGTCCCGCAATTGAGCAGCGACTTGGACAACAGCTCGTTGTTGAGATTTATTATTATTATTATTATTATTATTATTATTATTATTATTATTATTATTATTATTATTATTATTATTATTATTATTATTATTATTATTATTATTATTATTATTAGGTCACCAGAAAACATAGACATTTCCATGTTCCTGTCTGTCGTCACCAGCACTCGACCGTCCACCATACTGAGTATTTATAACGCTTATTGATGCGAAAGCGTCAAATGGATTGAGTGATAAAGCCGGCGTCTGTCGTCTGGACGAGCGAAAACCGGCAGCTAAATTCCCATCGGCTGCGGCGCCACGTCACGAGCATGCCTCGAAGGAGGAGAGCGGGCGAAAGGGAACACCTGCTGCCGCGCTATAGCGTGCCACGTGTATCGCCGCGACGCCACGTCACCCTCGCTCTCGTAAGCCTGTGTTATCCGCGCAAGCTCTCGCCTGCGTTGTAGCTTCGCCTCGGTAATCGCTGTGAAGAAATTAATGTATAAAGAAACACAACACATTCAAAAAGAAGAACGTTGTGAGTTTCGAACCATCATGATGATGATGATGAAATCTAATACACGGGTGTTTTCGCATTTCGCCCCCATCGAAATGCGGCCGCCGTGGCTGGGATTCTGTGCTTTATCACGTTATGCTACTTGGATCGAAATTTCATTGCCAAGCTCGGCGTGATGAAAGCGGTGACATCGAAATCCCCGCGGCGTTGGCCAAGCGCCTCAACGCACTCGCTTGTCCGCGAGGATTTGATAACTCGAAGGACCGCTCAGCAGTGTTCGGTTGGACATTAATAGAGAGTTTTAGATTAGGGGGACGCAAGCGCTAGGGGGCCCCTACACTTGCGTCCCCCTAATATAAAGCTCTCTAATGCTTTCGCATTCACAACTCGTAAGTGCTTAGGCGTCGTCGGATTTTTTTTTTTCGTGATCTCGATATTTTTCATAACTCGCTGTCTCCTCCTTTTTATTTCTTACCTTGTACTTTGTATAGTATGTACACTCTCTTAAGCGAAGCTTTATAGGCTCACAACTGTCGGCGGCGGTGGTGGTGGTGGTGTCACGCTGAAAAGTGGACCGATCCTGGTGGAAGTGCAGAAAGAGTCCAAGCTCAATGGCACATACCCCTGTGGGCTCAGGGACCTGTAACGCGCCCTTGAGCTACCCTTAATTGTCACACGTGGGACCCAAAGAGAAAAAATCACCAGCATTTCCCCTGTCGAGATAACGGGGGTAAGCGAAGCTTGTCGTCCGATTTTATCGTGAAGGCTTCCGAAGCCCTGACGAAACGTCAGCGAAGAGCCGCGGACCCCGAGTTGCGAGAGCACTATGTTGAGGCCAAACATCAGCGTAGAGCCGCCGACCCTGAGTTTAGGGCAAACGAAGCAGAACGCCTGCGACAGTGTCGTCGTGCCACAAGCTTCGCTTATCCCATTTTCTCGACAGGGGAAGGGCTCTGATTTTTTTTATAATTGCTCTTTTTATTCATTTTGTGTGTGTGTGTGTGTGTGTGTGTGTGTGTGTGTGTGTGTGTGTGTGTGTGTGTGTGTGTGTGTGTGTGTTGTGTGTGTGTGTGTGTGTGCGTGTGCGTGCGTGCGTGTGTGTGTGTGTGTGTGTGTGTGTGTGTGTGTGTGTGTGTGTGTGTGTGTGTGTGTGTGTGTGCGTGTGTGCGTGTGCGTGTGTGTGTGTGTGTGTGTGTTTCTTCTTATATTCCCCTGTTTTGGTTTGTTCTTCCATGTATGCCTGCGGGATGGGGGGGGGGGGGGTTGCAGCGCTCAGACCTTAGGGTTGTTGTTGGGCACGTTAAATCAATGATTGATTGATTGATTCCACATATTTATTATCATCAACATCGAGGACAAAGAGAAATGGAGCAGCTGAGATATGTCTACTTCCAATCTCATAGAAACACATTTATAACTAACGGAGCAGGAAACGTAAGAGCGACAGTAATGGCTAGTAAAGAATTGCTTCAACACTCCTTTTACATATCCATGTGGCAGGAAAAGGTTGATGATTATAGCCGTGAAAATTATCTAGAAACTAACTGTATTCTCTGGCTCCTTTCAAGTTAACGGTATATAAAGAACTCGCTGTAATCGCTGCGGGGGAAAGTATCAACTTTATGTTTCAATTTGAGGACGGATGTATTTACGGCTAAGAAATTTTGACATTTCTCGGACCGCGCGGGCTCCGAAGACTAAATGAGTTTGGTGCGTATACTACAGTAATCGTCATACTTAAGCCGAACGTTGCGAAGAGTGCTGGAAATTGCTGGAGTGCTGGACTGTATATACATCTAGAGGTTTAACGTTCCCATTTTCCTGAGGTGGGAGTGGTGATGGGGCGTGGGGGAGGCACTCAAAATAAATGAGTCATTGTTGTGATCACAAATTGGACGTTTATTTGCGCAAGGCTCATTCCTTGTACAAAAATAATCTTGTAACATTCAAGAGTAACACATAATCAAAGGGGGAATAAGAACTAACAGATACATGCAGTCCTTGCTTCGGCCGTAATTATGCGCCGCAGATTGTTGCTTACTTTCTAAAGCACTTCACCCAAAAGAATATCAAACGAAGTACGACCCATGACAAAAGTTCAAGACAAGCGCATGCAGTGGCAACAGACAATTCAACTTTTGCAGCAAAATGCAGCCGGCATAATTGAAATTCGCGGGCCGCAAGGGAGGACCGGATTGTCCCCCGTAATGGACTAATGTGTACAGTGAAGGAAGGGCCATATATATGGCCCAAATATTGCTATTTTTTATACTTACGCGCACGTTAGGTTCCAGCAACTCTCCATCAATGCAACGTCAAAAACGTTCCATTTCTTGTTTAATTACGTAGCATCTATTGGCCGGCTTTCCAAACTCTAGAGCTATAGCATTTGGACTCCAATGCATATCATACATAAAAAGCCAGCACTGAAATCAACAGTGAAGACGAACTCGTGCATTCATCACTGAAGATGCCAAAAGAGAAATCGTGATATGAAGTTTTGTTGTCCTTTCTCTCTTTTGAACTTTCTTTCTCCTCTTTCCCACTTTATCCATGCTTGACTTAAAGCGCAAAAAAAAAAAAAAAAAAAAAACGAGGGCACAAGAAAGGAAGACCACACAGAACGAGCGCTACTTCAAACTAAAGTTTATTCTCTGGAAAAACATGTCTGTTTATCAGTCGACAGAAAGCAAAGTACATCGTTGCGCAAGCACGCTCCAAACTCCCCCCCAAAAGTTTGTTTTTGTACAAACTTTTACAGTTCATGTATTCTTGTATCTATAGTTCGTGTAGTTCTTGTACACTTTATCCACTTTCCCACTCCTTTGCAAAGTACAGGATGTAGGCGAATACCCTTGCTTTAGATGCTTTGGATGTGCTAGCTTAACGCATCTTCTGTCCAAAGCATTCGATATTAGTTGGTTACAGCCCATGTTTGTTAAAATTTAAGCCGCTATAAATGCGTCATCATTGTTAGCGTTAAATATGTCGGTGGCTGTTACACTCATTTGCATGTCGTCTGTATCGTGCGTGAAGCAGCTTCCGTTGTTGGGGAGCCACCATGCCTTTACGCAATTGCGTTCTGTCCGTTTGCTTTTTCCATCGCGCTCCTGATTAGTCTTTCCCAAGAGAGAAAAAAAGTGCGTGACCACGCGATATACGCGCATGCGTAATAAGGATTACACGCCGCGAGCGCGTTGTTGCGCTGCAAGGCTGCCGCCCCTCTAATCTGCCCCTCCCTTTCAATCTTTTCACCCCCAACTCTTTTCTTTTTTTCTCTCTTTGCGGCAGCGTTTGACACAGTTTTCGGAGTTCCGCAGCGTATCACCTGCCGCCGAACACACAAGGCATTCACAAAAAGCGTGCAGCATTATGGGGGCTACAGCGCGTTGCCATGTCATATGGCGAACGCGCCAACGTGCGTATTCATCCGCAGCGGACGTCGGATACAACTTAAGTCTGCAGTGAAGCCCCGCCCACGACCTCATTACCACCAACCACTGTTCCTCCGCGAAACTGCAAATAGTTCGTACTTCAAGCTTTCCCTGTTGCCTAAATAAAGCGGTATAACCTCAAAAATAAAATTGTAAGGCGTAATTTTATACGTTTTCACTCGTTTATTATAGTGGAACGTACAAGTACGGCAAGTACAGTCGTATCAAGTACGACGCCATTGTGAAAAGGTCACATGACGATGATTCTGTTTGCTTTTGTGATTGGCTGGCGGAGTAACACAACTCCGCGCGGTGCATGTGCCTTTGTTGCCAACTGCTGTTTTTTTTTAAAGTTGTATCCTACTATATCAAGACAATCGTAACCGGAGATTTTTAGACATTTATTGAGTCATTATGTGCGATCCGTCTTCCAATTCGGGTGGAACCCCTCGTTACAAGGCCACTGGCCACGCGGCTATAGCCCGCAGGATCAAGTTCAGACCCACACGAGTCGCGCTACAAGTCCGTTTTTCTGACCAAATTCGGAAATGTTCGCAAGCACATATATGTGTGCACGGCGAGAGCGTCGCTTTCTCAGTTTCTCTATACATACGCGCGCATTATAATTAAGAGGTGCTAAACGGTTCACCATTGCATTTTTTACCTGAGCAACTAGTCTAGCCGATTCAGCTCTCCTCACACAACTTTCCACAATGCTGCACTGGTTTCACTTGGACTGCGGGAGTTCTTTCCTGTCCGTTATGTATACTACTAAGCAGCGTTCTTCTACGCTGGCAAAGAGCTACACTCATCTTTTTTTTTTTTTTTTCTGTCTTCGTTATTCCGTTTACATTCTTTCCCACTTTTCTTTCTCTTTCTTTTTTGTCTTCCTGTCTTGCGTCTCTGTCGGCGGGATGTCCTACGGCGGCATAGCTCGCGGCGACATGCTCAACCGCCGAGCGCAGCTCGGAAGGTAAATGAAAAAAAGAAAAAAGAAAAGCTAAAACCGATGAAAAGGAAAAACGATAGTGAAAAGTGGTGAAAAGTAGACCGGCGGAACGGAAGCAGTACGCGGGGCATGGGATGCGGGTATATCCCAGCTGCGGAAAAAAAAAAAAAAAAGAGTTGCGACAGCTAGCGCGCCTGCTGCAGCAATCTGCGAGTAGATATGCACCGTTATACGCACGCCCGCACGGTAGCGTGTAGATCGGGGAGCAGATAAAGATTAAAAAAAAGAAGAAGAAGAACAGGGAAAGAGAGAATCCTGGTTCAGGAAGGAGCTCTCGCGAGACGTATAAGAACGAGTGTTGAGTGCGCGGTATACGCAAGGCTGCACACCTCTCGCGAGCGTCGATCGAATTGCCGCCGGAGCGTGTTCGCGCGTTGTATACCTGTACTTGGTCCCGCCGTAGTTCGGTTCAGTGCCGTCAAAGCTGGGCGCCTAGGTTTTACCTCCAACCGAGTATAAAAAAGCCTAATGGTGGGGAGTAAAGGGAGGCGAAGAGCTGTTCCAGCATATAAGCATTTGAGGCGGATGTAGCCAGCCGGAAGTACCTGGTTATAAAGTTTATTGTATTGTATTGTAATGACTTGTATTCTATTGTATCGCATGGGTGATCTTGCTAACCAGTATAATCACACTACTGACATCCCAACTTCATACAGATATGCTAAAAGCCAAGAGGTGATAGTACCAAAGTCATAGATAAACATGTTAGCCAACCAGCCATAACAAACAGAATGTGCATGCTTCACTTATGTGGAACGCTTAAATGACTGTCTTGTTTCTTTTTCCCACTACAATAGTTTATTCAATTTTTTTATTGCCGAGTAATGTTGAACATTCCGTTTCCTGAACGGCATCATGTATGGGCATAACACATATAAGGCCAATAAAAGCAACTAGAACGTACTCAAGTGCGCGCAAGAATGCATAAGTATCGGCGATGGCAAAGAACGCTAACCAAAACGGATACACGAGCGCAATTTTCGAGGATAACAGGAAGAAATGAGCGCATACGAAGGAGCCGGCAGATGCATTGCAATACCAGTCTGACGCGAGTTGACCCGTTCATGCAAATATAAATAGCAGACCCGATATATACAGCATGCTACTTACCCGGCGTAGAAAAAATACACACAGAAAGAGAGAGAGAGAGAGAGAGAGAGAGAGGGAAAAAAAACATTTGCAAAATTTGTATTTAGCGCATTGCTATAAAACTGTCTATAATTATAGAATTTGCGAAGTTCCCTGAACGCAAACTTTGCTTTTTTACTATTTGGGAGTTCTGTGAAGCTATAGATACTCAGCGTGCGCAAGTAGTTTCCGACCGCTCCAGCTATAGGGGAATCAAGCCTGTACAGAATCTCGCGAATTTTTTAGCCCGCCGCCTCCTCGCTCTGATGCATCTGGGGCCAAATTCGCAAAAGTTTTCATTGGTAACTATACTGATATGTCCAGCATCCGATTCACTGGCATATACTCTGACGAACAGTTCTAGCGTAAGTATATTTACTTTTTATTATGCAGTGAATGCTAAACTGTTGCGCAGTATATTCTCCCCTATTAGACTCCGCTCCGCTACGGAGACGATAAAACTTCTGCTATAAATGCTATAGCATGATTGTCTGCGCGTAAAAGCACAACCACACAAGGAGACATTGGTAGGACCTTTTGCGTGTTTTGCATTCGTGAGCGCAGACAATTACGGGAATATGCACCAACTAGCCCACTAAGAAGTTCTAGTGAATAAACGCAACGCCAGCTATATCATCTGCCACATAGTATTTTAGATTTAACGACTTATTGGCAATGATTTAAAATAAAGCGGACACCTCAGTTGTCCATTCGGGAGCTAATAGTCGAACATGAAGGATTGCACTTCTAAAGCTAGATGAATTCGTCGAACGCGTAGGTCTCGGCGCGGAGATTCCAAGGCTGACCAGAGTTGTTCGTTATATCCGGGTTCTCGCAAAACAAAAACAGGTGGTAGCGTGGTCGTTCTGACAGCGAAATATACAGTTGACGCGGTAAGCAGGGAATGGTAATACCGGTGCCACACGGCCACTTTCGATCGAACCTAATCCGGATCGAAATTCTCGACCGCTATTGGCTGCCTCCCGTAGCTTGCGCAAAGGAGCCAATCACGACCTAGAAATTCGATCCCGATCGAGCTAGATCGCGATCGAAAATGCCGCCGTGTGACACCCGCATATATTAGCCTGGTTATTTTCCATTCCTAATTACCCGGGTCCGGACTAAAGAGCAAATCCAAGAGATTTTACTCGAACGCGCTTGGCGGCTTGCGACAAGAATTCAGCAGGCAGTTTCATGATGAAATAATAAAGCGGAAGCGGTGCTGTAATGTACAAATCGCAAAATCATGCATATCCACAAAAGAACCGTTCGCGGAGACCATCTTTACAAGTCTTTTTAAATTTATTTTGTTATTTTATATACTTATAATGCCGTGAACAGTGTGCGCTCGGTTTTTTTGTTTGTTTTAGTTCCCATCTCGAGCGCTCAGTTATTACAGCAAAGCCGTTAGCTTCTATAGTTGGTCGGGATATTTCGCAGCGTCGTCCTCACGAAAACAAAACACAAGAAAACCGTCAGCGACTGAAGCGAGAAGTGCATACATAAATTCCGGCACGCGACGCCGTTGTTCCCAATTCATGTGGCACTTTAGATACCAGTGTGCACGGGTTCAAGAGCGCCGCGTACCGCTATTTCCCTGCTCCGGTCATGGGCCACTTGTGCTAATCTTTTTTCCGCTGCCGCTGTACGTTTCCCAGTAGAGATTTTCTGTTGTGCAAGCTGCCGCGGCGACGGCAGCTTGCGACGTGGGAGTGACGTCACTAGCGCTTCATATATATAATGGTACCAGCCTAGCAACAGTTTTTTTTTTTTTTTTTATTGTTGCAGCACCGCTACGGGTAGGCAGCGCATAGTTCGGACTCCCCAGGAGCAGCGTGAATACGAGGAGCGGCAAAGGGAAAAGAAACGGCAATACTACCAGCGGCGGCGTGCTGTCGCAGGTCGTATTGCCGCGTAATTCCAGCACAGGCGAAGTCCGCACGCCCACATTCTCCTGGGGATGAATAATGCGCCGGAGGAGGAATTGAGCAATAAAGCATTGCGTTCCTTCCCTGAGCAGTTGTAGTGGTGGTTGTCAACAGAAGTTCGCTGGACATCCATTTTCGCAGGGCGGTATGGCGAGTCAATTTCTTGCCTTTCACTTTAGCAATCAAGACGAACCTCAGCTTACACTCTCGAGAACGTTAGTAGACACAGTTTGTCGCATATTCGATGCGGAAAGCGACGGTACACAAATTATTTCATGTGAAAGGCGTCGTTCAACATTATGAACCTGCACACTGCGCCGGCGTATACTGCAGGGGTCGCATCGATTCTACTGAATCCGGCCGAGCGCAGAGAGCCCATATATGGCTTCGTTGCGTGCCCAACAGCAGACACTGAGGTGAAGCGAGATAAGATAAAAAGCCAGGGCGTCCGGCCATCCCCTTCGAATCCAGAAAGCACCGAACAGGCTGGCGTGCTCGAAAGGCTCGTCAGCCAGCTTGGCTGTCACCGTCCACTGAGTGCAACCACCTTTTCGCGCCCAAAGCACTCGAGCCCATTCCTTTTTTTCACCCTCAAAGCGCGCTTCCCCTCAACTCTTGCGTGAGAAAGCGCATAACATGATTTCGACTCAAACACTTCGGCCACGCGAAAAAGGACGCAGCCACGCGTAAAATACTCCGGTTTATCGGCATTTTCTTTTTCGTGGGCCTCGAGCGCGTACACATGCGAACGCGGGAGGCCCGGGCGGAAGTAAAAACATAAATGTTCTGCAGAGAAAGAAAAGACAAGAAAACATAAAGAGAGAGAGAGAGAGGCACTTTCACCCCTCACTGGCAACCGGCGCAGCAAGTCCGTCCGTCGGTCGGTCGGACACTTGTTGCTTCGCCGCCGCTTTTGCGCGCATGCAGCAGCGGGTGACGCAAACATTCCAAACTCAAAATGAAAGGCCAGCTCCCATTGGCCGAGGGCGCGCGGCCGCGTAGCAACCACTTTTGCGATTGGTCAATCGGCGGCGTCCACCGCCGCCGCCATCTTACGGCGTGCACGCCCAGCGCTTGCAAATCTCTCCGGCCTGGCGGCGGCGGCCTAGCTCGGTAGTAGCGGCGAAAAAAAATATCCCTCCTCGCGCCGTCTGGCGTTGTGCTGTGCCTCGGATAGTCCGATAAAAACAAAAGCGACGGTATTTCGCGGGTGGATACACACACAATGGCTGCGTTCCAGGGTCCCGCGTACGGATTAAGCCGGGAATGCATGCTAAAGGTAAGCACTCCCCTCCTGTGTACGAACTCTTCGCTCGGCACTATGTGCGGTACAAGACGGACCGACGTACGGCTGGTGTTGCTGTCAGACCGGTTGGTGTGTACGCTATATTACAGCATCGAAGCCGAGCGCGCGCTGTCACGCATCGTTTCACTCGCAAATGGCCATTCACGTTGCCGAAAAAAGCGCGCATGGCGAGACGGTATGTGTTTCCGTTAACGAGAGTCTGAGTGCTTAAAACGAGCCGCCCAAAGAAGCAAACAAGTGTGTCGATCTTTCCGACCGGTGTTTCTCTGTTTTGTCTTTCACGTTGATCGCGCGACACTGAACGTTTGACGTTGGGCCGTCGTGCGCTCATCGCTTGCTCGTTACATTTTTTTTTTAAATTTTATTTCTTTGTCCCGCTAGGAAGGGAAGCAAGCGGAGTGTAGCGGCGAAAGCCGGCGAAAGCCTTGAAACGTCATTAAGCGCGACACAGTTTCTTTTCACGCTGAAAAAACGCAGAAAAAAAAAAAAAAGTTGCTGCGCGCGCAACTGACCTCCAGACATGCCTTCACAACTTGGCACGAATGAACCAAAACACCGTACTCGTGCGTCGTTTGTTGAAAGTGCGATCACGGCGTTATCAGTTGCTCAACCTGCTGCATGCTTCAGAATCAAAAGCAGGAAGCGTGCTCGCAGCTAGGAAGCGGGCACATTGGCGAACGTGAAAGCGCGCCCGAAACCGCGTTCACGAGTTTCAATTTGTGTCACGTACCATACGATGTTGCGTTTTCCGTGCAGGCACAGGCAAAGTTTGAAATGCCCCGAGCTGTCGAGGCGCTGGACTGGATTAAAGCCGTCACTGAGCTCGACCTGGATCCACCAAACTCGGAGAAAGGCTTTCAGGACCAGCTGGACTTTGCGGACGTCTTGAAAGATGGGACAGCGCTTTGCACGTAAGCACACTGCGTGCTGCACGGTTGCAGTGCACCAGCGCGGTCCATACGAAACTTACACTATCATTTGCAGTACTTGTCACCGTGAATGATCGAAGTCACGTGTCAAGTGTGATTTCAAAATCGTAAAACTAGATCCAACGTGACATCAGCTAGGTACTTTAATGACGTACAGCTAACTTGGATGTGTGAAATTTCATACTTCAACCGAAGTTGTTGCGCATTGAGGTCACCTGTCGGCGCGATTGCAGCCGTTTAAACGATATCCAATGATCACCTGTCGGCGCGATTGCAGCCTTTTAAACGATATCCAATGTGACATAGACTGCAAACTTTCATTATACAATGCTAACAAGAAGTGCGACCCAATGTTTTTAATTAAGAAGAAATCTAGCTTTGTGCTGATAATTTACATTGCCGCAGGTGTCTCTACCTAATTTGCTATATTTTTTTCCATTCTGTTGTTGCAGGCTTATTAACAAACTTCATCCCGGTTCTGTGCCAAAGATTAACACAATGAAAGCACCATTCAAACAGGTAGAGGCTCTTATTTTGATTGGAAGTTGCATTCATTCGTCACCTCCACATGTGTGCTGTCACTGACAATGAAAATTTAAAAATCTTTGTTTTCACAGAGGGAGAACTTGGAAATGTTTCTCAAGGCATGCGAGAGCTACGGGCTCAAATCGCACGACCTCTTCCAAGTGAACGATTTGTACGAGAGGAAAAACCTTTACATGGTAAACAAATTTGGTGCTTGTGGTGTACATTTCACGTCTCTTCTTGTGGTCTTTTTCGCACCATTGCATTAAGATAAAATTTCGAGTGCATTTTTCACTGAACCCGAAGTAATTTCATCTCTACTGCTTTTGCAGGTTGTCAACTGCATGTTCGCGTTAGGTGGTTTGGTAAGTTCTGTTTTATATACTAGTGCAAAGAGAGAGAGAGAGAGGGTTATTGATCATTTTGTGTGTATTTTCTTTAAGAAATGGTCTCTTGAGATTCTGTGGTTCACGAAATACTGTAGGTAACCTCTGCCGAGACATAAATGTTGATAGCATGATATACTTTAGGCAAAACTTGGGGAGCATACTAAATGCTTGTTATAACAAGGTGATGAGATTTGGTGCAAGGACAAGATTTAGACAGTGCTTTAACTATCCACATTTTCTTAAGTTTCTCTTATTTCACTGCTTCTCTCTCATTTTGTACTATCAGAACGCAAAAAAAAAAAAACATCCTACAAGCACTACGAAAACTGCAGCCTCCATATTCACCAATGCACCTCCACACTGAACTCTTCAATTCCTAACTTGGTAAACTGCAGATACTGCCACGCCTTAGTTGAAGCCGATACCCCAATTGATAACACCCATTGGC
This sequence comes from Dermacentor silvarum, assembly GCF_013339745.2. NCBI lineage: Eukaryota > Metazoa > Arthropoda > Arachnida > Ixodida > Ixodidae > Dermacentor > Dermacentor silvarum. The sequence continues at coordinate 86,345,013 of NC_051164.1, forward strand.
TATCTTCCCCATTTGTGTACAGTTATTCAACAATGCCTCTCGACAATTCTTGTAGGGAGATATTTCACGAGAAGCATTTCCATGCTTTGGTACACTTGTGAACTTTTGCTAAGCATGTAAGTAGCATGTAGACTTCACATGTGTGTTTCAAGACCAAGTTGAAGTGACCTCTTACCTTTTCCCGAGAGTTGAGCATGGCCTTCCTCTTATGTGTAGGCGCAGAAAAAGGGCTACCCAGGTCCCACAATTGGAGTCAAGGTAGCCGATGAAAACCGACGAGGTTTTACCAAGGAGAAACTGCAGCTTGGCAAGACCATCATCGGACTACAGTCGGGCACCAACAAAGGAGCATCTCAGGCTGGGATGACGCCATATGGTGCATCGAGGCAGATCCTGCCGGACGGCCGATGAACTGACTGGTCCGTCTTCCGTGCCCCTGACAACGGTGTACCAATCCATCTCCGCATCCATCTTTCTCCCGCACCATCGAATTTATGCAGAAAGTGTTCTCGTGCGATGCATCTTCCTTCGAAGTGTTGCCTGCAAGCGGCCAGACGCTTGCTGGTGGTATGTGCCAACTTCTGCAATAGTAGACGTGCATTTATTTCGGCCGGCGTGCTCTCCCGTCGTTTTTGGCTGGCCCTCTGTGGTTTCACACTGGCTCGTCACTGTGACAGATCTTCTTCCACTGGTGTTGTGCCTCACGGAGCCTTCATCCCTGGAACCTTCTTCTAGTTTGTTGCACCAGCCTCGTACAAGTTGCCGAACTCTTTCGTTTACTTTTTTCTGCCGTGTCAGTGTTTCTGAAGTATTGTCTTCTCCTTGATTTCTCGGGGAAGGCTTAGTAATGAAATTAGGATTTTGAAATTTAAAATAAGAAGGCATATTATTGACGTGTTGAGTATGTGTGTTAGCTTTTGCTGTTGCTTCATTGAAAATAAATGCTGAAAGCAGAGAGAGGCAAGCGTTGGTTTGTTCATAGATTGTTCTTTATTCTTCCAGACTTCAATAGCAAAAACACTACTATGCTATGCTGAACAAAATCATGTGCCTTCGGTTTGCATCACTGAACTGCATTTGACTAACAAGTTCACTTCAACTTGAAATACAAAGCATCAATAGTATCTGGGGGAGAGTCAAGAGGCTTTGGGCAGGGATAAACTTAATGAGTAGCCTAACGAGTCTACAAGTCTCCCTCGAAACGACATCCATGTGTTTCGAAAAAAAGGCACACATCAACTGCGCATGCCGAAATCGAAGCCCGCTAACGACGCGTAACAAAAGAACGTCTGTGCATAGTCATCAGAGGCGTGCTGAAAGAAGTTTACAATATCGACAAGGGGGATCCCAACACGAGTTGTTTGCATTGCATAGAACACACATACTTTTGCGCAGTAGCTCGCAAGGGAAGAAAGTGCGCAAACCGTGGGCCTTGATTACAATCTTCTTCATACAATAATTTACTCACACACACACATGCACATTGACTTCTCATTCTGTTTTATACCTAAAAGAAAAACAAAAAACACTGCATTCTGCTTTCAGGACGAGTCCAAGAAAATGAAATAAGACGCCAGCAATAGAGCTGACCATCCTTGGGAGCACCAACATCCCAGCAACAGTTAGCATTCTCAAAATAATTTAAAAAATGGAGCTATAACGAGCGAAAGCTGCAATCATGTTGGCACAACAGACAAATCATTCAGACACTGTCAACCTGAGTAGACTTGTATATACAGAGCACAAATGACAAGAGGGTCAGACAAACACAAAGGAACACGGTCTTGCATATCATTTCATTATGTACAGCAAGCTATATACAGATGTAAAAATAAGCTGCAGAAGAAGCTGAAGGTAAGGGAAGCGGCTGGGCCAAACTGGGGGCTCCGATCCATACGCACGAGGCTAGCATCTATCAAGGTGTGCTCAAGGCACAATGAGAACAGTGCCCAGACTCCAAGGGCATACACTGTCAGTTTTGCTAGGCCTTGCAAGGAACCAGGGGTCGCAGAGTGAATTTCCTCTCTAAGACGAGCTGGAAAGGGACCTTGGAAATCTATCTGTTAAGTGTGACAAAACCATAATCAATCTGCAGGAAATTAAATGGTGGTCCCCAAAGAATTGTTGAGCTCGTCTGAGAATTCAGTCTTAGCACAACTGTACTGATATCTTATTACATTACTTTTGGTGATAATTCCACTCTAGTACGATGTTGACACCCATCCGAATGAACCTACATGCATCTGCTGACTACATGGCATTCAGGGCCGCGATTTTTTAGTGATGCTTTCCACTTGATTCTATGCCACTCTCATCATGCACTGTTCACGGTCAGCTGATCCCACTGATAATTCGAGCGGGCAGAATGTCGCTAAGATTACTGATTAAGTGCGAAAAGAATACCGTTGGAACAGGCATTGCTACAAAATTGTGGCCCAGCCTTTCAACCTACTGCTGTACTAGAACTATGCAGCATGAAAATAATGAACCTATGAACTATTTTTTTCACTGTGCTGTTCTTGTGGTTTAGCCACTGGTACTCATTAAAGGAAAATGTACCTGAATGCCATGGATTGAGCAACGAAAAGCTAATATCATGTTTAATTCTCGTACACTGCCACCACCACAGAAAGGTGCCGGCTGAAACCCAGAGTGAGCACCATGCTTGGCTATGCCAAGCTCTTATCTTGTTTGGCGTGTATGGCACAAGCAAATTTGTTTGAGGCAGACCGTGTGATGCTTTTTCACGACTAAAAAAATTTTGTTAATGTTCGAGCATGTCACGATAACTGTATTTGCACTGCCAGTCAAACAAGTAAGTGTGCTTAAAATTTAACTCTGCAATACCCCTTGTATCATACACGATACAGACAAGTCAAAATCGGTATGAAGTCGCAATGTGAACTGATTGCACTGGTATGGTTGTATCTGAAGTGATAGCACTAGCACACCATGACAAAAACAGACGGAAAACCTTAGTGCCCTTCCAACTCTTCTAAAATGTGAAGTGTGCTAGGCAAAATTGTGGCACAATGTACAATATATGCTGGTGTTACAGGGTGTAAGACTTGAGCGCACAGCGCTTCCGTAAAGTGAAGATAAGGATAGATGCAGCTACTGCCATAAAGACACCCTCAAAACGTAGCTCCGCAGAAACTTTACACACAAGGACCCGCTTTTGAATACGTGAATTCGCACCATTCCCTATGCACTCGGAAATAGAAACTGCTGACAAAAATTCATAAAAACAAACGTGGTTGCCCAGCAACCAAAAAATCATGAGGGAAGCACCTCGGAAATGTGTCTGGTTTAACCCACAGGCAGGGTTGTTGTAACGTCGGCGACATGTCGGCAGTGACGCTCGGAGCCCTTGGCAAAGGCCCAAGCTGTCAGGATGACATCACAAAGCGTGTGCTTGTGCTCTGTTTGCCAAGCAAGTGCACACAAGGCTGTGTAGCAGTAGGGCAACACAACAATGACAAGCCAGAGCAGCGTGCAGTTTGCTTCTCTTCTAAGGTCTTTTGCATCAGTGCGCAATATAGTCGGGGCTTTTGCTAGCAAGACGACGACTAATGCTGGCCCGAGTACAGGCTTCATTCTTACAACAAAGTTGGGCCTACCTAGCCACACCAATAGGCAAGCTGCATATTTGTAAACAAATAGGACATTACGATGCACGGCATATAAAAGCACCTAGTCCGGTCCTACACGGATATAGGCAAAGAGAGGGGGGATAGAATTGGCTATCTGTCTCTCATTCGCTACGCACCACTCTGAATCTATACAACCGAGAACTTTGGCAAACCTGCCATCAAGTATCAATTTAGTATTTCAAGAAAACTTGTGCCAGTGGAGTTTGTGGTAACTGTGCTAATTAATTCAGTCCACGAGGTCATACGCACACGTCACTCCATGCGGACTGCCATCTCTGTTGGCTATGCCACAAGTGATAACGCCGCCATACAAAAACCTTTGCTGATGTTGTAAATCAGGAAGAACTGTGTTGCATGCAAACGATACTGGCAAAGTTCATGCAAGTTTTCTGCACTGACATCATATCACAGCGACAAAAGAAAAAAAAAAAATGAAGGTGCTTAGCACCCCGCGTGTTTCTCCACCTTACAGGCAGGACCAATGTGAAAGGGAACACTTAATTTACATCCAGACCATAAATTTTCTATGTTTCTTGCCAATAAATCCAAATACAATAAGGCCACTCCCATCAACAGGTAAGCTTCATGGCAAGCACTGGCAATGTCTGACATCGCATTTCTAAAGTAATCATTCACCAAGTAACAATAAGGAGTCCCTGTTCCCTTTCATACTGGACTACCCTGTATACATTTGTCGATTAACACGTCACTACGCAATGGTATTTGCCACCATGGAACCGTGCAACGCTGAATAACTTTCATGTTTGCTTTGGCAGCAGTTTTGCTCACTATGCATGAGCTTGCCTTTCTTCTCACCTGGTACCATTTACAAGTCATGGGATGCAGCTATATACTGTATTTTTGCGCATAACGCCCATGCCCCTAATTACAACAGCCCCCCCTAAACAAAAGGAGAAAAAATCCGTGCATATAACCCGCAGCAATAACTGCAAACAACAACGCTCAAACCTTTTCAAAAAGTCTCTATTCGCGGATGCATGACTCGTCCACGTCGTATCTTCGGGCAGCGGCTCTATTCCCCCTCCTCTTCAGTGATGCTGATAAAACTATATTCACACAACGGACGTGATCGTGAATGAATCAGTCACATGACATGTGATGTGAATCGGGATACCTTTCCAGCTAGCATTTACATAAAGTGCAGACAGAGCAGTCCTTGCAAGGGTAACGGCGACGGAGCTGAAAATCCCAACGTTCACCAATCTGGCTCTCTGCCACATCGCGAAGCGCTTCGCACAGACCGAGGGTACACTGTGGGAACAGGTGACATGATCACATTGTACGCATTCAATACAGATATTCAAATCATGATTTTTTCTTACGCCGTGTGCACTATTCGTCATAAAGGAAGCTTTGTTTTCCTTCCTCCATGATTCGCTAACTACTAAACTCAAAATGGTGACCCGTAAGGAGGAGATTGGGCAGCCATGAAGGAGGGGAGAAGGGAGCTTCAACGTGCAGGGGTGGCATTCCCTATGAGATAAAACTTTGAATGGCAGAGAACCTTGCTTTGAGGTGTGGCTTCACGGAAGCACACGCCGCACTGCCTTGAAGCCACACCTCCAGGCAAAATTTGCATATAACTAGGGCTGCCGTGAAGCCCCACCTCCAGGCAAAATTTGCATATAACTCACCCTGGACTTTACTGCTAAATGAAAGAAGTTTTGCGCGCGGGTTGTACATGCAAAAGTACGGTAGTTTAGCAAAACACACACCTGCATTTATCGTGCACAATACTGCAATGAATAGATGATGTCATGCTTGCACTGTCAGCAGATAAAAGCCATCCACTCACCAGGAAAATCACCGATTGTTGCCCTACTTGCATTTTTTGTTTTTCGTAAGCCTCCAAAGACTTCACTTTCAGTTCCATCCAGTAATTTGATGGATGAAGCTACACAAATTTGTGAATAGAGCAGCTAGCTGTCCTGCTGCGCAGAACACTGAAAACTGCAGCATTGTCGGCACTTCCAGTGCGCTCAGCCCAGGTGAAGCGTAGTGTGACGTAGTATACACAATGAATCGATGAAACGAGCGACACCTCATTGCGGAGAGCAGCGAGTCTGACAAAAATAAAAATAAAGAGAGCTCACATCTCCGTTTCTTTCTAGCCTACCACGTGGTGAAAAGTGAAATCAAAGTTTTCATGATATGGTGAATCAACCACGACGAACGCTCAACCACCCTGGACCTCCGAGTGCATGGGCGTCCCCAACACAAAACACCTGTGAGGTAATAACTACCCACAACATTGACACCGATGTCCATTGAGACCACGTGCACCCCCTTGGCAGTGAAGTGGTGTCTTCCGCACCCGTGTTGATGCGTGCAGCCCGCATGTGATAGAGGGCGTGGGAACGCAATCACTCCACAAGGACTGGCAAGTGTCACCTCCTCTGAGATAACTAGTGGCGGTGGCGCCAGCGTCTAAGAGTCAGTACATCACACCTTCTTGGCAGTAAAACAGTTTCTCCAAGACCACACGGCCATGGTGATGAAAGTGACTGTGAGTGTTCACCGCACAGCTGCAGCGTGCACCTCTACGCTGGCTTGGAAGGAGTTTCGCCTCCCCATGGTTGCTGGGTTCTTGGGAAGCCTAGTGATGGAAGGGTCTGGAAACTGCGTCAGCTGTTGCTGTGCAGGTGAGGAGGCCCGACTGCTGAGCGATGGCTGTGGTGCCGGTGGCGAGCGCCCCTTCTCCTTGCTCGTGAGTAGGGGCTCGAAATACTGTAGATGTTCGGAGTCTTCATGCGGCGTCATCGTGCTGTAGCCATGGTCGCTGTCACCGCCTGGCGGACGGCGGTACGCGGTGTTGACGCGATACGGTGACACTACCACCCGGTTGTCATAAGTACAGCCGGCTAGGCTGAGGTTGTGAGGTCCCACTGCAAGCAAGGCAATGTAAAATTGAAACGTGAAGTACAGAGCGACTTTGTGATGAGCGCTACAAATCTGCTCACCCGATTTTTTTACGTCCCACAGCTACATTCAAAGAATTAGAAATGCTGCGAATGAAAGCTAGACTGAATGAAAGCAGCCTCATTTGTGTCCACTGTGCACAGAGGCCTCTTTAAGGGATCTCCGATTATCACTGTCTTGAGTCAACGGATTCCATTCAATGCCTTAAAATTACCTGATCTCATCACACCATCTAGTTATTTGCTGCCCTCTAGTGCATTTCTCTTCCGCTGACATCCATTCTAATACTCTGCTAAGAGACCATTAGTTATCTGCTATATGCGGTATCATTACCCACCCAACTCTATTATACTTCTTAATCTCAACTAAAATAGTGCATATCTTTAGTATGTGCTCAAATTTAAGTGTACGAGTATTCTTACATTTCACTGTTGTGTTCCCTGCAACTGTGAAACAAAGTACACCCTTGTTCCCATTGACACCGTTACAGGGCATGGCACCACTAACTTGAAGAACAGATTAGCCATGCTTAAAAGTTTCCATTGCACTATGAAGGTGTCAAGTGATTCGTTTCAGCAGGCACCTCAAAGTATTCTGACAAACATAAGTTAAAGAAAGCTGTGCAATGTCACACATTGCAGAGAGGACTTTTGTCTGCCCAGGGCAGTCCAAGAGTGTTAAAAGCCTGTCAAGGATTTCAAAGAGTCTTCAGTCTGTGACTGCATAACACTGAACAGCCTAAACAGTATGCCATAACTGCCACCTATGCAGACATGTGCAGGTGAACAAATTCGTTTTTCGTGACACAGAGCACTATATGCTAGCGATGTTTGTAAATCCCAGTGTACATAATTAAAATTATCCTCTCTGTTTTGCTAAATCGCCACGGTTGTCTCCAGTCATTTTGCGTAATTTTAATGGGCCCTAGATTCAAGGAGGAGAACTCACCAGGACTGGGACTCGTGTGGAAGTCCGAGTCGTCAATGTCATGGAAAACCTGGCCGCCCTGAAGAGGTGCCGCTGGGTACGACAGGGCATACTGGCTCGACGAGCTCCGTGTAACACGATTCTTGTAGCAGTACACCAGGAAGGCAATCAGACAAAATGCTCCAATCATGCCACCTGCCACCGGTCCGAGCGGAGTGCTGCGGATGTACGGGAAATCTTCCTCGAGAGCACCTGCAAAGAAAGGGTGATAATCTATGTAAACTGGCCAGTGGACAGCTTGCAGCAAACAAGGACTAGCTGCTTGCACATTTCCGATAACTTCCCCCAACACAAACTTAGTTTTGACTGACTGATTGATATTTATAACTCAAATCAAATGCGAGCGTGGGAGAGATGCTATAGTAGAGGGCTCCGGATTAATGTTGACCATCTGGGTTTCGTTAACAGGCCCCTAAAATTAAGTACTTGTGTTTTTTTTTAATTTCGCCTCCCATCGAAATGTGGCTCCTGCAGCTGGGAGCAAATTTAGGGTTATTGAGTGCTGTTAGGAAAGCAGTTATCAACACTAGCAAACACAACTTTGCACAAGGTTGCATTTCTTGAATGTGTTTACACCAGGTGCCAGAGACTATTGCCAAATTAGGTACCTAAACCTGCTCAAGTACTGTGCCAAGCAGGGCCAATGAATGTTGGCCCAATGTGTGACCAGCATGCCCAATTTTGAACCAGCATGGCGTCCATGTTATTTCAAATCACCTTCACTGTAACCAGGTGGCATCAAAAGTAAGTAGATATACTACTTCAATCTCAAATAGCACAGTATGTGTGAGCCCATGTAGGCCCCCATATTGGGCCTCATTGGCTACACACTGGCCTACATTAGCCATACAAAACCACTAAGCTGTGCAGCATGCAACATAGGTGGATTCAAGAACCGAAGCCTTAAACAGATTTGCAATCTTTAATGTTGAAAACAGCGATCCTAACCGCAGTGCACAAGGAGTTGAACTTTTGTGGAATCTAGCTAGCACTCACAACTTTGTTTCAAGCCATAAAAATGGGAACCAAGAGGTCATGTGGTCCCAACCCTCACCAATTATCTCGTCTGCATAAGGCGTCCTGGCGCCCAAAACACCACCAAAGCACTTAGGCTGCTCGTGGCAGAAGGGTGTCTTCAGTGGTGTCTCCCCATCCATGTCAACAGAGCACCACTCACAGCCCAGCACGCCTGAACAATCCCTGCAAAATAGCAGACACAGCACCGCACTGATCGTCACACAAGATATACGATGAACGAGAAGAACAAGCGACCAGATTAAAAAAAAAATTTTTTTTTTTTTTAGTTACAACCATACCAAGTGACAAAATATGAAGCCCCTACACTTTCTGTGGCTTCATATTCTGTCAGTTGGTAAGGATATACAGTTAAACCTGGATATAACGAAATTGACAAATTCCCGAAAAACTTCGTTACAAAGAGGACTTCGTTATATGCAGGTTCGGCACGAAAATTCGAAAAAGAAACGCTTACCATAGTTACTCGATTCTAACGCACCCTCGATTGTAATGCGCATCCGTTTTCCGTGACCAAAAGAGAGGAAAAAAAAATCCTTTTACAGTAGCGCGCACCTCATGCTTTCATACAGAAATACAACTATCGTCAAGATTTACTCCCAATACACTAAAGTTGCGATGAACAAGAAAGTCCCAGTTTCGCCCGAAAGGCGAAGCATCGATTGCGACAGCAAATTAGCAGACAGCTATACAAAGTAAAGATAGTAGTTTTATCGGCCGTATAAACTTGTAAACATTTGCTGTTTAACTAAATTGGTAGACTAATGCCTAAGCACACATACTACAGCACATGGTCGAAGCTACGGGAGCTCGGCTCGAAGTGCGTAGGAGGCGGCCATATTGAAATGCCGATGGCAACATGGTAGCGCAAATTTAGGGTCGTACTCGATTCTAATGCGCAGGCAATTTTTGGACCGGTTTTATCGGAAAAAAGTGAGGGGGAAAGATCACACCCGTGGTGGCAAGATCACCGGGTCGAGGGATGCAGGCAAGCCTCGCGCATGCTCACACGCACGCACACGTGCGCTCGCTCTTGCCTCGCAGTTGCCGTGAATTCGAGCGCGCCAAGCGCGCCGCCGCTACTTCGCATTCCGTCATGGTGGAGAAGGTGCGTCCGGTTGCTGCTCGCACAAAAATGACAAAATTTGGGGCAAAATCTCTAGGTTGTCGGCAGGGAAAATTCGTTATTTCGAGGGGGTCTCCTGCTGCCACTTCGTTACGAAGAGGTCTCAAATACATGTGCTTCTATGGAGTGATGGCAGGGAACAGAAAAACTTCGTTATATCCAGGAATTCACTATATGGAGGTTCATTATTAGCAGGTTTAACTGTGTGACGGCATTTACGTTTCTTTTTGTACACTACCACCATGAACTGAAGTGGTTAGAAATGTATCAGAAGTTACTTTTGTGTGCAGTCATTCAACGGTGCCAGAAGTAATTGGGCGAACAAACTTTACCTTGTGTACACCATGAAGATGCACACAAAAAGAAGTTGCTGATGCATAACCATAGTGAGGAAAAAAAAAAGTATACAGTTGGGAGTTAGTTTCATGCTCAAATAAAAAGATGCACGTGGGTATCTTTCAGCCATGTCAAGAAAGTTGGGGCTCACTTTTCACTCATCCTCGAACTGCACTCGCTGTTGAAGCACTGCAGCAGCAAGTCGAAGTGGTAGCTCTCCAGCTTGGGCAGCTGCGGGGGCCTCGCAAAGCGTGGGCAGTTGCTACTCCTGAAATGCGACAGTGTGCAGCAACAAATCACAAACTGCACAAAGAGAAAACAGAAAAAAAAAAAAAACACTGCCATACTGAAATATTGCATACACAGTCCAACTCCATATGTTTTCTGTACATTTTATGGAGTTTCCAAATATTTTCCATTATTGTCTTAAGAAGAGGAAAACACATGGAATTACTGGACTGCATATGGAAACGCTTGAGCAGCCCAAAGAATGAAATGAATAATGAGAGACCTTTACTGCCACTACTCATGGCAACTTTACTTTACAGCAACTGTAGAATGCACTTTGGAATTTGAACTTGGATATATTGGCTGTGATGAAATTTTATTCCTCCTCCGATCAAGTGCCCCAAAATGCTTTGCTGTCGAAGGTACTACAGCTGTGTGAACACAAATTTGCATATTCATATTGTTATGTTGCAGAAATCGCATGTAAAGATGTATTCACAATATTCAGAAGAAAGGAAACGATACACAAGCACGATGGCTGCCTAGACCGATTTAACCTCGACACGCCAAATCTTTGGCTTCTGACTTTTGCGCCACTCTTGGTTGCGTTGTAACATAACCCCCCGCTGTCTTGGCGCTGTCTCGGCGCTAAGGCTTCAGCCGTCAGTGCACAACGTCATTGGGAACACGCGAGGTCCAGCGAAGCGATCTTGTAGTTGACATCCCCAAGCTGACGCAATGTCATGTGGGGGCCTGTATAGTGTGGCAGCAGCTTTTCAGACAAGCCGATGTGGCGACATGGTTTCTATAGGACAACGGAGCCAGGGCGAAATTGCTGAGGCGAAATCGTCGTTTTCTGACTTTGGCGCCACTCTTAGTTGCGCCGTAACAATATATTGGCTTGTCCATTTACTTCTTAACACCTTGTGAGCCATGAAGGTATTTTTAAGCAAGCAAACAAAGCAGGCAAAGGTAGAAAGCAATGTCTTGCAAGTGTGTGGGACCAGCGTGCAGGGAACATGCACGTACCTGTCTTCATTGTGTGCCAGGTCGCCAGTGCAGAGGTTCATCTGCAGAGGACACTCGCACGGGCACTCACAGTCACGCTGCTCCATGCGATGGCAGTTGAGGCAGAGCCTGTCAACCTGATTATCAGAAGAAAGAAAGCATGCAGCACATTGCAGCCACGGCTTCCACGATGCCATACAACAAACCATTCTCATATACAGTAAACGCCCATTAACAAGACCCTTGCGGAACCTCAAGATTTGGTCGAATTATCTGCAAGGTCTAATTAAAATAACAGTGGCAAAATGAACGGATTCAAATCTTTTTTTTACTGCTTGAAGTATTCTGCAATGTCTTTTTGCTTCTTCCTCTTGCAGCTCGAATCAACCAGCATGCAGCGAAGAGTGCCGAGATGTTTAAAGGCCTTCCCAGTGTTGGAATGTCATATTGCTCACGGTGTCATCATCGGTGGGTGACCCACGAACCTCAACACTTCGCGCTGACAAAATTATGAAAGAAGACAAAAGAAGTAGCGCCACCTGATCAATTTCTTGTTTCCAAGATTTTCGTAACCATTGCACACATAAGGGTGCGCCGGTTAAGGTCAGTGGGGGTTTAATTAACGTAAGTGGCATGATTGGTTGTTCAAACCAAATGAGTGTTCCTTCCATGGCAATGCATAGTGTTTTGCCATGACTTTTCAGTGCATTCACATTAGTCGAATTAACAAGTGTCGATCGTATTTTAATTTATTGTTGGTCTGCTTTGAACAAAAGGAAGAGTTCGGCAAGGCAGCTTTTTACTTTTTAAATCAGAAAGCAACTGACTTCACTTCACTAGAAAACAGTTTTGCAATGCAGCCAACTCTCATTAATTCAAACCCCTAGGAACTGCAGGTGTTTAACTGAATTATTGGAAGCTTCTGTTATTTAAAACTCAACAGGATATGGTCAGAATCAGAAATAAAGGACCGTCGGCATAAATTGAAATTCGAACAGGAAATAACTGACCAGAATGTTTTACACGCAATTACATGCACGTGCGACATGTAATCGCCCCGTAGCCGGTTTCTAAGCATCGTGTTTTGGAGTCTTAATTAAGGCACTGTTAAAAATGCAGTCAACCTGTAAATTGATTTTGGTATTGTTTGCGTTTGAATTTATAGTGCTAGTACATATATGCCCCAATGTTCGTGCCTGAACAGATGCACAAACAGAACAGATACGTGTAGACAGGTGTACGCCCCCCCCCCCCCCCCCCCCAGTACCTAATCCCTCTTCTTCTGCAACTGGTGCGATTCTGTAGCGGTACCTGCCAAAATACAGTATGGTCCACTGTTAAAGGGAACAAGCAGTTATTATTCTGCCACCGATTAATGCTGAGACATGGCATCAAGGCCAAGAGAGTAATTTTTTATGCGTCCAGTTGATTTTATCACACTTTTCTCCAATAAGGAAAAATGTTCCGAGCTATATTGGTTTTATTTGTATTGAGGTGTTTCCTCAGCTGATCGTACTGTACAATTGCACTGTTTGTAGCACAAGAATGGTCTTTCGCAAACCATTTTTTACAACATTCCTTTCACCTAAGAAGTTCAAGAAGGTGCGGAATATTGGAATCCTTGTTCTAAGTGGCCTCAAAAAGCACTAAAAACATAGCAGGGCTACCTATCTGAATTGACTGGTATAGAATTACCAGAGTTTGAATTGAGTGGTGGTCCAGTCAGTTTAGGAATTGGAGCAATTTCTGGAGCAGGAAAAAAGCTGTTTTGTAGCAATTTAGAAGCAGCCACATTAGCATCTTGTAGCAGTTCTGTAGCACAAAATTTTGCATTTTGCATCAGTTGGATTAGGAGAAAAGCAAGTGCATGACATATGGTGCAGCTTATTACTACTACACAATTTTTCAGTAGTACTTTAGAACAAATGGACACCAGCAAGACAGACTGACGCAGCCATTTAGCTCACGTGCCCAGAGCAGAAAACGTTGCAAACACAGTTTATTTGCCTATGTATAGACTACTGAGAATAGTTTTATGTAATAAGACATAATGCAAAAGAGACTAGAAATGCAGAAAAACAATTTTGTGCAACAATGCCCAGCCGCGGGCTCGAGGAGGCGACACTCGATGTGCTTAGTCGCGCAGTCCCAAGTGCCGATGCGCGAAATGCTAGCCGCGGGCTCGAGGAGTCGACGCTCGATGTGCTTAGTTGCGGAGTCCCAAGTGCCGAGGCGCAAAATGCCTAGCCGCGGGCCCGAGGATTCGACACTCGATGTGCTTAGTCGCGCAGTCCCAAGTGCCGATGCGCAAAATGCCTAGCTGCGGGATCGAGGAGTCGGCACTCGATGTGCGAAATGCCTAGCCGCGGGCTCGAGGAGTCGACGCTCGATGTGCTTAGTCGCGAATTGCGAAACATTGAGTGCTGAAAGGCTTAACTGCGTGTCCGATCGAGGATTCCGTGCGCGAAGCTTGGTCGCGAAGTCCGCATCGCCGATGCTCGGATTGCTTAGCCGCGGGTCTGTCCACAAACGAACGGATCGGCTACGCTACTGCGATGACCGCATAGCGCCCAAGGCAAAGGTGGCGCTTTGGTGCGCTTGGCGCAAGTTGCACTTGAGTGGGCGCAGCAGGGCGCAGATGAGTAGAATTGTAGCAAAATGGCGCAAATGGCCCAGTTTGACCACCACTGCGAGTTACCATGAGCCCGCTGTACTTGTGCACCAGCTGCAACTCATTAGCATTCAAATACAGCCCCGAATCAAGCAACTAACGGTTCGACATTTAGAAGGCGATGCTACTACTAACCATGCTGCACGGGCAGAAAGCCCTGACAGTGTCACACGTGTGGTTGACGATGCCCAGGAAGGCGTTGGTTCCAGGGATGGCAGTGATCTGGAAAAGGTAAAAACACAATGGCAGCGTTACGATTAAACATACTTTTAAATACGGAGTGTGGGAAATGGGTCGGGAAAATGGCAGTTATACTATGTATCGTAGCTTAGCCACAGTGTCATTTGTGGATGCAAATTATTTTTGCCAATTCTGTTGAGTAGTGGCAAGGAAAAAAAAAAAAAAAGGGAACTGAGCTGTAGGTCAAATGATCCCGCTGTTCATACAATGACACTTCACTACAGACTGCACAGTACACTGCTACACATGACCATAATTTTACTAGACGCTACCATGTCTGATGGTTCATTCAACATGCTGCGTTCTATCAGCAATGGTGAGGCAGTAGTCTTGCTTTCCTTCTTCATAATGTCTGCAGCCAATTAACTTGTACGTGTGATTTGGGCCGGTGATTCAAATCTTGTCAAGAAAAAAAAAAAAAGAGAAAGGGGGGGGGGGGGCGACATTATTGGACTGTATATACTAGGTTGGAATTTCACTACTTCAACCATTGTCAACTGAATAATAACAGCGATTTGCAGTGCCTCTTCTTGATAACACTATAAATTTTGCAATGTACTGACTATTCATACTGGTACAGTTCGTATTGTGAAAAACGGGAGCATTTTTCCAATGCTATGCGATACAAGTCTAGTGTATGACATAACCAGTTGCTTCAGACCTGCCTTTCTTGTACTTGCAATGTTGCTAGCATAATTAATTGATGGTTGCCGATCTAAGAGATGCCAGTATACTATATCTCATGTTCTGTCCGACTTAAGTTGTTCGTATTGAATTTTTGCTGAACTCCCAGACAAGTATATTCCTTAGCAGGTTCTAGGGGCTCTCGAATGTTGTTCTAAATCTAGTGGAACCCTTGCGATAGAAAAGAAAGAAATAGATACACTGCCTCAACTGAACATGACACACAAAGTTTGGGCAGTACCGAGCCTCACCTGATATTTGGCACAGTGTTCCCCATGCACCGAGTTGGTGAGGATGCCCTCAAGACTGGTGTTGAGCTGAAAACAAGGCAACCAGAATAAGTTTTAGTTTCCTTCCCTGAACTTTGAAAAAAATTTAAAAAGATGCACAGTAGATGAAAAGTAATACGCAATAAAAAAATTGACTGTGACAAATTTCACTCCACACTGTCATCGCTGAAACGGTCCAAGCTGTGAAGCACTAGTTGGAATGCACAAATTGCATAACAGACCGGTGATATACATTTTGGCCTTGATTCCTTTTTTTTTTTAATGTGACATGAAATAAACAAGATGTGGCTGACTAAATGATAACAGCTCACCTTGTAGAAGCGCTGCACTGTCCAGTCCCCATAGTTGTTACACTCTTTCTTCTTCACAAAGCCTTTGTGATTGGTGATGTCACTGACAACAAGGGGCTCCTGAAAAGTGGTAAGAATGCAATGAAAACTGTTGAGCACGAAAAAACTTGAAGGGGGGGAAACATACCTAAGCAAGCATAGAAAGCAAGGACACAGTAACTCACCTTGCGTGTGATGTGCTGCTGCTCCAAGCCTGTAGCTCTGAGGGTAGGCTCCATGAGGCTCGGGTGGGCGATCAGGTACCCACGGTCATCAAGAATGAAGCACCTAGAAACACAAGGCACAGATGCATCTCACAATTTCGCAGTTAGGAGGTGACAAATGTGCTACCGTATCTCTCGGCATCTGCAGTGCCAAAGAGCAGATATGCGGGTGCAGAAGACATGCTGTGATTAGAAATGTCTCTTTATTGCACACGTAATACCAGCAACAAGAGGCCGTGCATTATGATATACAGTTGGGTTTTAAAAAATTTATAGGATCTGGGACCTGCAAAAAAAACCAAGTTAAGTTTCCGTGATGCCTGGACATGCAGGATTGCATTCCGAGCAGCAGTCCGAAACAATATGTGCGACCAATGCAGTGCTTCAATCTACCACAGGCCACATGTACAAAGTATTCAGCAATTCAACTTTTTCCAATTCCCATGTCCTGCCAACTTTCGAAGCACATTTGATTAGACTTTGTAATTTAAACAGGGAAACTCCGATAACAGAGAGGTGTTAATGGCAGGTTTGTTTCATCAGCTCATTCAATCAGCAGGGTGCTTTCCTCACAAGACCTCGTGTTGCCAGATATGCTTGAACAATGCTCGTGCAAACACAGCACTTATGCTGCAGCTAGTCAGAAAAATGTGTAGTGGGCACCTACGTGACCCCTGTTCAGACATCGCATGCTATTTTAAGTATGACATGACAGGTGTGGAGGGCAGATCACAAAGCAATGCTACTGTTTGAACACTTCAAACAGCCATATGTCCTTCTTCGCTTGCAATAAAGTGGCAAGGTTTAATTAAGTATCAGAGCAACATGTCATACGATGTCATAACAAAGGGCTAACAATCAATTTTAGACTCCCTGATGTTTTTCTCAAGTGCGGCCAATGTCCTTCTTGAAGTTGGTACTAAATTGGTCGCAATGTTAAAGGACAGAGGAGCAACAGAATTAACACTCACGCTATTTTGTCCTGTTCACAGATGTCCATGTTGACTGTCAGCAATTTGTAGAAGTAGCCCAGCGTCAGGTCCATTCCAATGACGGCAACAACAGCATCTGAAGGGCTGTGCAGTGCATCCGGTCTGCAAGCCAAATTTGGTTGCAGTGAGCTTGATAGCTGTGTCAGTCGCGTGTATAGCCGTTACGAGACAGTGAGGACAAATCTCTAGTGGTTTAACATAAAAATGAAGGCTGCAACAAGCAAACCTTAAATGCTTTGGAAGCAACCTCCGCAGGAAAAGCAGAAAGGTGCTTAAAAGGAGTGTTCTGGTTAAGTATGACGGAGGCTGTACAGTAAACACTCATCGTTGCAGAGAACATAGATACCAGATCTGTGCTGTAGTTATAAGCATTTAATATGCTAAGCTTCCATGGATATGAACGTTTACTGCTAAAACACACACATCTATGCACACACTTGAATGTTCTTGTGGCTGAACATCAGGGAAAGAAAGAAAGGAAAAGAAAGAAACCCTAAAATGTAACAACATGCCACTCACTTTGCCTGGTAGATGGTGTGGCTCAGTGTGACTATGTACCCGGCACCTCCCATGTCCAGGTAGGGGGCTGTGAGCACAACCTTGCCGGGGTGCTCAAGCGCGCGAGTGTACCATTCCCGTTCGGTTGGGTCGTAGCTGCGTTCTAGCACCGTGCCGGGGTAGGCCACCATCGCGCCACACGCTGTTGCTGCATACCTGTGAGGTAAATAAACAAACAAATCAACGCATGATTAGATTAAATCTTGCGCATTATTTACTGCTGGAGAGATACAGTCACACATGATCTTACTGTCACTACTGAAAGTGTCCTTTTCGCTTGATTCTGTATATTAGAGAAGCTCTCGCCATTACTTTCAGTAGTATTGTTCTTTTTTGTACAAATTGCAAAAGCCAGGTGGAACAACATAAGTCAACAACATCACTATCAGCTACAGCAAATGACCTCCCATCTCTGCCCTCAATCATAAACATAAGCATAAACAATACCATCCAATATTAACAGCAATCCCTGAATGCTGTAACATCTACAGACAACAATGCCATGTCATTCGGCCACGAAGTCAAATGCAAAGCCTTACAGCTTCATGCCGGTTGGCTGTACTACATGTAGTTGTGTCACTATGTATGACAACACAAAGACAAATTTTGCAGTACAGAATTTAAAAAGCTACATTTTGTCACTTCTTCACCCCGAATCTGAAGGTAGGCATTACAGTGTGATGATGGTTGCATGGGGAAGTATAGACCTACACCACGGCGCTACGTCACGAAAATGCGGTGGCGCTGTCGTCAGAATTTAGTTTCGCATGGTCGTCACTGCGGCGGTCAGCGAGCTAGGCCAGCGTCTCGTTCGGCCGTATCCCGATCGTGATCCCGATGGGGGCGAAATGCAAGAACGGTGACTAGGTTCACATTAAAGAACCTCACATAGTCTAAATTATTCCAGCACCCCCACTACCGTGTGCTTCATAATGAAATCGTGGTTTTAGAACCCCCCACCCCCACGCCATCAAAAAAAAAAAGCGTCATCCGCTCGTGCAATCGGGGGCGGCAAACGTGGGCAGAGCCTATGCAACGTTGCTATAGGGCCTAAAATATATTGACGGTGCCTACCGCTGTTTACAAACATGGTGTAGGTCTATACATGGACCTCTTCACTTCAGAAGAGGATAGGATGCCAGACACAGAATTTAGTTTTCACGTGAATCCCACACTCTGAATACTGGAAGGTGGTCGTTAGCGTGTACGAACAATAGGTGGCCATCGTTTCATGGTGCCAAACAAGAGAATGTGTATTGGTTATTTACTGTGTTCAAAAAGTGTTGCAAGACTCCTTTTGAGTTCAAGAAAGCTCAACAAGCTTGGCATCCGGAAGATACAGAAACTACCTTCCTTAAAAAGATATTTGGGTGCCACAAATGCACTAGTGCAGCTTTCAAGACGGGTGTTCCTAATTGATGAAAAGTCGAACACATGTTTTAAGGAATCTTCAAACTCACCTTCGCACCACATGCTTTGTGAACTCGCTGCTCTCGAAGGTTCTCTTCCACTCGGAAGTGATGCGGGCAATTGCCAACACTTCATCCCGCACATCCGGCTGCACCAATAGAAGAGCGAATTAATTAAGTGTCATGCAACAATTCTCACATTGTAGCATGCAGAAGGAACACAGAATAACTTCGGGCCAGCAATCAGGCATAAGATGATTCCAACATGACACTCGCAGCAGCGCTGTGGCTATTCGGCATAAGGACGGAACTGCTCATCATATGCATGGCCTTTGAATTTCTTGACAACACACAAAATGCAATACATTAATGGAAATTGAAAAGCTGTTGGCTTCTACTAAGTTCCCTGTTTAACTTCTGCTCGGTGTGCATAATGCTTCGGAAGTGAAGTTGTAATGAATGTTACACTTGTTCACCGACTTCATTTAGCATCATTAAACATCTGAGATTACCATAAAACAAGGTTATGTTGTAGATAACCTCATACCCTGCAACAGTAGCTTTAAGTAGCTCAATGGATTCAATGCGATTTAATTCCCCAAAACAGACACAAACTGATGCCTCCTCTAGCACCTCAATCGGGTTTCAAGGATAAAAGAAGCATCAAGAACGCCCTGGCTCATATATTAGTTTGTCACTGTAACCTAATCCACAAAGACCTCATTGGTAACCATGAACAGATTTCTGTTAATGCAATTTGGTAAGGTTTTTATGGTCATGAGGCAAATTTCTTTCCAATGCATGTGATCCTAAGCACACATTCAACGGACAAGAACACCTATCTGTCACGACCATGTGACAAGCGATTCCTTGCCTTGAGTCCTGGGTTTGCAATCAGCATGGTGGTGTCTATGAGGTAGGCCATGTAACCCTGCACTCGGGACTTGGTCTCTTCCTGGGATAGGTACTCGAAGGGCGACAAGAAGCAGGCCGCAGACAGGAACAGTGTACTGCCAGCTGCAGATGAACGGATCGCGAGTCAAATCAGCACACATTCTAGACCGCTAGGAACATTGCACAAACATCACATTACACAGTCTGAAATCACTGACTGAATGCATTTCTACAGAAATCCACAAGGTGGAGGGTGACTTATGAAAGGAAAGCTGCTATCTATCTGAGTTCACCATGATATTGCTACAAGGATAACCTATGCGGGTTCCATGGAATGAAAATTTCACAGCTAAAGAAATGTTTGTCATGGGTTTTTGAACTGAGCTAGTCTCCACATATTTACGTGAATACTTGTGCACAGGCTGAAAAGAACAGAACAAGACCAGACAACACAAGCGCAGTCTCTGCGCTCGTGTTGTTCAGTCTTGTCCTGCTATTTCTGCATTGTCCATAAATATTCACTTAAAAGTTTGTCGCACTCCAGGAATTGAACCTATAACTACTGCTTGAATGGAGTAGGGCTATTAACTATGTCTAACAGCAGCAACGACTGTTTCCATCAGCGAATGTGTGTTGTCATAGTGCAGGTCTAATGGTCCTGGCGAGAAACTGCAATTTCTACACCAAAATACGCAACTCTTTCACATTTTAAAAACACCAAACACCAATATCAGCCTGTATACGTTCAAAAGGAAAGAGGAGCCAATAATCTGCATTTTCTCTGGTATCCGGATGTGGAATAAAAGGGTTAATTGCTCACAAGATTAAAGTCAGGAAAGCTAGGCTTGTAGTGAGGAAAAGCCACAAAGGAAGGGAGAGGATTAAAGACAAGAAACAAAAGAACAAGTTTTTCTTCTTCTTTCTGGGGGTTCACGTGCCAAAACCAATTCTGATTATGAGGCACGCCATAGTGGAGGGCATTAATTTTGACCACCTGGGGTTCTTTAACGCGTACTACAACGCAAGCACACGGGCGTTTTTTGATTTTCGCCTCCATCGAAATGCAGGCCGCCGTGGCCGCGATTCGATCCCACGAACTCGTGCTCAGCAGCGCAATGCCTTAGCTGACTGAGCCACCGTGGCGGGTACAAAAAAAGAACAAGTACAGCACTTACCTAGAGTAGAGAGCTGCTTCATGTGCCGACAGAGCTGAGGCGGAGACACGAGATCGAGCCTGTGATAGTAAAATTCGCCCAGTGCATCGCCTGCTGTGGTGCCCCTCAACACTGGTTGCTGTCTGCTTGGCTTCAGGCTCACAATGGCAACAACGTAGGGCGTACCAGCCACCTGCACAACAGGCAAAAGAAGGTGCAGCATGTTAGAGAACACGTATGCCTTTTGCGCTACCCAATGATGTCACGAGAGAATATGCAAAACTCGGTGTTCGCTTTTTTTTGTTTTTAGAGAACTTGAGCCAATGTGCAGCAACTCAATTCAAATAGAATAGAAACCTGGGAGAGTCTGTGAACATTCGTGTATGGCAGTGCCACTCATTTCAAACTGGCATAATTTGAGATATTATTTAATTCAATCAAATCTGAAAACTTTCGTTGCCTGGCAATGCTTCTGAAGCCACTTGGTTAAATCAACAAACTCCCAGGCTTCCAGAATCAGAGAGATGAGGCTAAGAATGACTGATGACAATGTTCATACAGTCAAACCTCGATATAACGAAGTTGTAATTGCAGCAAAAAACTTCGTTATATAGAGAATTTCGTTATATCGAGGTTTCATTAATTCATTAAAACTAAGATGGGGAAATTTAAATAGTTCATTACATCAAAAATTTCATAATCGAGGTTCGTTATATCGAGGTTTGACTGTAATGCACGAACAATCAATGCGAGCGCCTTACCACAGAAGCCTCAACTGAACGAAGACAATCCAACCGACCTGGCTGTCTCTGTACAAGGGCTTCAAAAACAGTGCTGGAGAGACAGACTCACCCTAGTCCAGCGGTAGACAACTTCAGATAACTGTTCTTCAGCGGGCTCAGCTTCAACCAGGTTTGTCGCACGATCGGGGGATTCCACCACAGATGCAAGTGTGAGCTTGTTCTCACCGCTAGAACCACTGTCATACAAAAAAAAAAAAAAAACAGAAGCACTTCTCAGTTGTGTTGTAGCTGACAGTGTGGCGGTTTCACATGTGAAGTGCTGGACAGAAATGGGCCACACAGCATTGAAAATTTCACATTTTAGGCCACCACATCACAGCCTCTATACAAGCATGCAATTTGAAACTAGCCTTGGTTTATTTCCCACACGCACACTTCCCATTACTAAAATCCTTCTCGGCTTCTAACAACACCAACACGTTTTTGGGCAATGACATTTTCTCTCAGGTTAACAGAGAAATTAAATTATGAAGCTCCTCAAAGCTGCCCTCTCTATAGCCCACCCATCTCTTATTCTCTCTCGGCTAAAAAAACGATATGACATTGGGACAAACCAACTTTTGCATTCCCCGATATTAGTCTTCCCTGCACAACATAAATCAGCTCATTGCAGCTACGGCAGCTATGACGAGAGATGGTACTTGTCATTGAGAAGGTGTGAATAGCACAGTCATGCCAGGAGCATTGCTTCTCCTTTGAGGCTTTTGGACAGGAGTGCACCCGGAGAACCAGTATATGTGTATTAGTTTTCTAGACTGGCTTCAAAGTATCGTCAGGGGCCTGGCAAACATTTGTTCGTAGGTATTTCAGTCTATGGCACAGTGCCCATGAGCGATGCCTCATTTAGGCCTGGAATTTTTATTTCAGCTAAGTGGTGCATTGCACACCCCAAAAAATAAATGTCTTATCATGTGAGTGCCTGTGTGCTATTTCCTTCGTTCCAGAAAGCTTGCCTATCATAGTCGGCCAACACCACATGTGTGCTTGCAATCATGGTGCAGGGTCTGCAATTTGCAACGTCTGCAACAATCTAAGCGCCACAAATGACTAGCAACTTACTTTAGAAGGTCCTGTCGAACGGCATGGAACCCAGGCCTGTTCTCCAAGTGCAGGATGTCCGTGTGCATTGGCTGCTCTGACACTGACGACGGCTTGGACAACGCTGGGTGCACAATGGCCACACCTGAGGCAGGAGAAGAGGCAGAGATGAAAAACAATGACCAATGTGCAACCACATTAAAATACATGCACTGGCAAACAGTTGGCATCCAATGACTTGCCAACTAACAGGTCTCCAACAAATGTTTGCACTCAAAGACGTCAGCTTTGGGGCACTTGGAATGATGGCAAGCTGAGTGAGTTGGAAAGGCCCCACGGTTTAAAAAAAAAAAAAAGGCAGGCATAAAAAAATGCAGATGCATGATGAACGAAGAGGTTTGTGTTTCTCATTTTCTCTGCCTGCCTTTTCAAACAGCAAACTTTCGCCACACCAGACTGTCTATCGTTGGCAGGCCAATCATATTTGTTAACAATGCAAGCTTTCCTTAACTGACCACTATGCAAGTGTAGGTTACATTCCAAGATGAAAAAAAAAAGGAACTATGAGAAAACAGAACCACCTAAGAGCTAACCCAAGGCTGCTAGGCTGCTAATCACATTTTCTCTGTGCACCGCAATGTACGCAACCAAAAGCAATGTAAGAACTAAACTAGCAGAAACACTTGTACAACCTTGACATAATGTAAAAGATAAAAGAGGAACCTAATAATGCCATAAGCACTTTATTCGGTAACCTTTTACTGACAAGTGTTGCCTGAATGAATGAATAAACTTTATTGTACGAAGAGTGGTTGGTGTGGTTATTCTCGGGTGGAGCCCTCTTGTAGAGCCCCACCTAAAGGCAACATACAAGAAAAAATTTTTTTTTCTTGTTGAGTTTCAGTATTGAGAACGAAGTTTCTCACTAAATGTCTTCCGCAAACACTGAATGACAGGCAGCAAGCGTCATTTGTAGGTTTAGAGCAGGAACAATGGACGAGGAAGAACAAGTTTGGCACGCGAGCCACTGTCTTTTGAAAGCAAGGTCAGAGAAGACAGGCTGACGCAAGACATCCAGCTGCAGTGGTGTCACACATGTGATGCAAAGCAAATGAAATGTACACCTATGGTTTACATATGATGAGAGCTATCTATACAAATCGAAAACGAAGCCTTAGGTGGCTTGGGGTGAAGCCCACTCCCAGTTTCCTGCCTGGGGTTTTCCCCCTATTGCTGCAAACATTTACGCAAGACATTTTCTTCTTTTTGTTGATAATGCTTATTCTTGATGTGTCTCGCGCATTTAGGTAGAAAATAAACATTTTTTCTGGGTATTTATATGTCTCATCATTAAAGAAGTTAAAGGAAAAAAAGAAACAGAAAAGAAGAGGGCGCAAACGATGGTCCGCCAGCTCGAACCACCCCACCCCCCCATAACTTATTCAACAATGTCATCACGGTCCACTCCAAAACTGCGTTCCTGGCTGCCTCTTGCAATGATCTTCAATCACCTCTTGTACATATCTTATCAACAGTTGCCACAAACAACATATTAAAGTGGAACCTCGTAGATACGATTCTGCATAATACGTTTTTCGGGATAAGCGGTTTTTTTCTTTCTTTCCCGATAATATGATTTGGTTGGATGATACGATTTTTGAATGATACGCTTTATTTTCTGGTTCCCGTGAAGATCGTATCAGCGAGATTCCACTGTATTATTTCAGTGCCCTGAAATTAAAATAAGTCCCTTCACTCACCTGATTTTTCTACAAGGAAGCTATAGACATCCTGAGACTTTGAAAAGTAGACGATGTCTTCAGCCATGTCCGACACTGAGATATCCACACCAGCGACGCCCAAGAGAACGCCGTGGTGAACCACTGCTTTGCTGATGCTTATCACCAGATCTGGAAAGATAACCCAAAGCAAGCAGGCAATAAGATAGAGGCAACTGCAGGGCAGCATTAATTTGCACTAACTGGCTGTGAAATCAAATGTCAGAAGAGCATTGTGGGAAACTGGTTTGCATTGAGCTATAGCTATATGAAATTTTACCACAACCAGAGATGCTTCAGCAAACAGGATTACTCAGGAACTGAACAAACCGTTCAGTGGGGAGTTAGTATTGACTTATAATTCATGCTAACACAAACCCACTGCACAATTATGAAGTGCCAGTGTGCTATTGGGCAAAGGAAACACACAAAATTGTAACAGTGATTGGCAATGGGAGTTGAAGATATTCCCTTGAAAACATTGCCATGCAAGAGAATGCAACAGTTGCAAATGCTTGGACTTAACTTGGAAGCTGGAAGCTAACAATTTTTTATACTAAGCTGAAATTTAAGTATAATACGCATGCACGCAATCTTGCGCGCGACAGCGACAAGCGACGCGATGGAGATGGCTGTTGCGGTCGCTCAGCGCCTACAAGTCGTACCGCATGCGAGCGACGACTGTGAGCGACGTCTCCCCGGTGTTGCCGGTATGAGGGCAGCAAATACTCGCCGAAAATGGCGTGACGCTTGCTTTATTAATTTAAGTTGATGTGTTTTAGTGTAAAGAGCAGCATAAATATTTCTAAAGGTCTTGCACTACGTTATTATTCTTGCACATATCAAAATCTAGTCATTTGCTCGTTTCGTGCGACAATCGGTAGTGCTTGACTGATGTATATTCAGTTCCGGCTTCGCGCTATTGGCTAGTCGCTCATAGCACTTCCGGGCGACGAGCGACGAATTCTAGATTTCTAGAACCGAGCGATCAAGCGAAAAGACCGAGTGATCTGTTCGTGCGACGGCCTGTTTCATCGCTCAAAGCTGTCGCTTGTCACCGTCGCGCACAAAATCGCTCTCATGCAGTTTGGGCTTTAAACAATGCCATAACACTTGCACATGTAAGCATGCACACGCACAATGCTAGGGTGCTGAAGATAACACCCGCTCACGTTCGTGGTGCTCACATGAAAATTGCCTGTTAGAGAAAATCAGTTCTATACGGTGCATACTTGTGTGATAAGTGTGATAATTCTCCAATGGCATTTCTATGAGGACCTTGACCAAGTCATTTGCTAACTTGCACACTGTTTCAAGCGCAATGAGCACATTTATGTTAACTTGGGCTGGCCAGCACCACATTTTACAAACCCCACAAAACACAAGAACATAGGAGTTTTGACTTACCTTTG
Organism: Dermacentor silvarum; assembly: GCF_013339745.2. NCBI lineage: Eukaryota > Metazoa > Arthropoda > Arachnida > Ixodida > Ixodidae > Dermacentor > Dermacentor silvarum. Next base: position 86,370,802 of record NC_051164.1, read on the forward strand.
CTAATGTTATCAAACCAGGGCAAAGAGAAGTGAACTGACGTAGGATGCCGGTGAAAGCTCAAGGCAGAGTAGAACTGGCCCATTGTGAAGCTGAGGTTCTCAGTGGAGTTGATGGCCACCATGGCTCCCTAAGAACAGAAACATGCAAAAGTTTAATTGATGGCCTCATCTGGAAAGGAGCAGCTTAGCTTTTCCATACACATTGCATCAACATAACCTTGAATATATTGAGATAGTATGCACAACGTTGCTGCATGATAGACACCATTTTGCAATGCAGGCTTACCAAAGCCATGGCGCACTAAAGAGCACTACGTATAGAATATTTATACTATCTTGGCAGTTGGTGACTACTATCATCATTCAACTTATAACAGGTTACAAGTTGCTGCTGGTTTCTTTCTGGCGTTAGCTATTTGTAAGTCATCAGCTCATGTCACAGACCTCACAATTTGTATAGATGTGGTGGTGGTTAATGAGCACAAGTAGACTGCAATGATTTAAGCAATGCCAGAATTTAGCAGCTGTTGAGAGTGGCTGCATGTGGGTGCATGGCTATTACTTAAACAAGAGCAATGAATTCGCTCTACGGCCAATTCTGAGGTACAAGCTGTGCCGATTTACTTGTGTGGCCATGAGTACAGAAAGAGTTGTAAGACTACGCAATCCTTGACCAACACATTTCGAATTGAGATCATACCAATGTTAACAGTAATGACACCTTGGGCATTAACAATGCACAGATGAAATGGGAACGTCAAATACTTACAGGCTATGCTAGGCGGAGCTGTAGAAGCGTGTCAAACACATAAAAATGCAGCACAAGCCCCAATTTGCAGTGTTGACTGCAGTAGCAAAATCTTCTGCCTACAGTGGGACACTCACCCTAAGCTCTGGTGACGGAACGCCAGGCACATTGTACTTGACGAAATTGAGCTCAGCAATGTCCCTCAGAAATGATGTCTCGTACATGATGGGCTTGCCATCTATGAAAAAGATTAGAAAAGACAGAATCAGACAAGTTAATTAATAATAACACAAGTCATGTGAATTTAAGTGCACAGAGGATGGGTTATTTTTGTCTCTTAAAGCAGATTTTAAATACTATCTCACAATGCATCATCATGTCCTACCAAACAGCTGTACAACACAAATCTTATTAAACAAATTTTTCACAAGATGTGTACTGTTGCCTCTCTATGTAATATTCACTGAATAAGTACCACTTTAACAGCACATAGTCATTTTTGTGATTTATAATTTTAACCTATAATTATCACTGTGTCTTTTGGACTCCTGCAAACTAAAGCAAATTGCAATCAAGGGTACAAAAGCTCTGTTGAAACGAGTCAAGTCATGGTGTGAGAACAAAAGTGCTCTGTGCGCAGTTCTTCAGTTAACACGGTAGCCAACTTCATTACAGAGCTCAGGACAGGTTAGATGAACATAAGCTACTCATGTGAAAGCACATTAAGCTATGCACAAAGTTGCAGGCGACATGCACAGGAAGGATGACACTCACCGTCAATGACTGCATAAGTGTTGATGACGACCCGATGGCCGCTACTTCTGTGTCCACTTGCAATCGTCTCCAACACCGGACGTGCATCCGCAATCGACGACAGCAGGCCCCGACTAACGTAGACAATCAGCGCCTCAGCTGCACAGTGAACAGGAGTAAATATGAGTAAATGTGTCGCAAGGTGGGAAGTTTCCAAAGGAGGCAATAAATCTAATAAATCTATTCTAACTACCATGACTACTACAGCCAAACCTTGTAGCTAGAATAGCGTGGCTAAGTAGGTTAGAGCAGAAAACATACAGCACCACCATGCTTCTTTGGGTACGTCTGAAGCAAGGAAAGCCTAGTGCTGTGCTTTCATAGAGAGCTGTTTTAAGAAACTGGCAGTTTACAAACAACAAAGTAAAACAGAAATAAGAGGATTAAGTTTATAGCAGTGGATGAAGATATTTTGACGCTAGGAAAGAGGGAAAAAAACGTCTGCTGGTGGCTGCACCAGCCAATGTGGTGGTTCTATCGTACCGCGCAAGACCACAAACGAAGACCCATTAAAGTCTCCATGTTATGCAAATGCATATGATGTACAGTACAACTGATGAAACCAATTGCTAGGAAATATCAAAATCGACAAGGCATAATAACCTTGAAAGAGCATAAGATTGGGCTGGGCGAGTTGGTATTCCATGTGTTATACTTATTAGCGCACGAAAAGGGACGAGGCACGAATGGACGACGCGGACACAGCGCTAACTTCTAACAATTTTTTATTCTACGAAGCACTTCACTCATATATAGTCAACAGATAGCAGCGCACTTATGCGCTTGCATGCGCTGCTATCTGTTGACTATATATGAGTGAAGTGCTTCGTAGAATAAAAAAATTGTTGAAGTTAGCGCTGTGCCCGCGTCGTCCATCCGTGCCTCGTCGATTTTCGTGCGCTAATTAGTATAAGATACTAACCTTGCTTTGAAATGTTCTTGGAAGGCCGAAGACTCTTCTGGATCATTTCGAACGCCTTGCTGAACCCGACTCGGTGGTTGGTGGAATCTGAAAGCAAGAAATCACAGAAAAAACTTGAGTTTTTCTTCAGAAGTAATTTCAAATACAGAAGGTAGCAGCACTGAAAGAGATCATACAGAGAACTGTGACAAGATCTATGCAGAGAAAACTGCGCCTTCAGTTGTTAAAAGCAACGCCACATTGTTTGGCGTGCAATTTGCGCACAATCTAAAAATGATGTTACGTCAATAATTCCCGACCTTAATAATTTCAAAACATTAACCAATAGAGGGGCCAAAAACGCAGTGATAGAACAGGACACTGAGAGCTGATAGCATACCAACTCCTGCAAACATTGGCACGAGTTTCTTAGCGTACACTCCTGCAGGCAAGAACAAGGCACCACAGGGTACGTTGCTCATGGATAAGTCTGTCTTGCTGCTCGAGCAGCTACATATTCAAAGCTTCAACACTAACTTCCCCAACAACCAACAATCTCGCCAACATGTTAAGAAATTTTTTTGACTGTATTCCACGAATGCTTCCCACATCCGTTGTGGTTTATACTTAAAGCAAAAAAGGGCGGCAAGAAAAAGATTAGTAGCAACTAATGTGACATTCAGCATAGTGATCAAGAACACATGAATGCTGCAAAAGAGCCAATTTCAGATCTTTCAAGGAGGGGCAGAGGACATACTAGGAGCTTTCTGGAGAGAATCGATGAAGCGACCAAAGTGGTACTTGGTCTCATAAGTGGCAAAGGCCATCTCTTTGGACAGGCACTTGTCGCTCTGAGGAAACTTTGGCTCTCCTGACAGACCAATCAGACCAACCTGGAAAACAAAATGAACACAGAGTCAAACAGACATATCCTAATGAGTACAGTCAACTGTAGTGATCTATCTGCCTGCTTGGGAAAGCAGGAGCAGGTGAACCACAGTTGCATTACAATTTCAGTCATCAGCAACTGAATCAGAAACCTTAGGGTATCTTACAAGTTACATGACAGTGATCTAAAGATAAATTTATTGGCACTAAGATGCTGACAAGCATGAACTGCTCGACACAGTGAAGCTGATAGGAAATGCAGCTGATAAATGCTAAAATTTTCAGCACAAACCATAATTTTTTGCATCAATTGCTAGCAGAATCACTGCTCGCTTTGTCCCGGGCATGGTCACTATCACAAAATTACCATTCATTCTACTGCATCCCACTAACATGCAGGGCACATAAAGTACAGTTAATTTCACTCAAAATCAATGCATCCAGTTCAGGTGTGCATATAAAAAGTGCAGCAATTTTCGAAAGAAACCTACCAGCACTTTTATTTCATGTACTGCCACAACACAGCCTTATGTAGAAACATGTGCACCTGAACATTTTCGAGCTCTTCAAGAGATGGTGGACCCTTTGAAGGGGAACCCCAAAGCCAAACATGAAAAGTAGCTAACTTAGATTAACGCTCTGAAACACCCAAGGTGCCACTTTTACAAATTAGAGGGATGTTTTAAGCTGGAAAAATGAAATAATCTAACCCACTAATGTGAAAATACAGAACATGTGACTATGTCCCACTAATCAGTAGTAGTCCTACCACGCATACTTCACATTTTAAACACGCAGCTTAGACTAATTCTGTTGGGTTTTGCTACAGAAGAATTAACTAGACTACAAAAGTATGACACAGGAACCGAGTTCTACAGAAATGAACTAAAGCGGCTAAGTGGAGTTCTCTTTGTACAACCCTCCGACTCGTAGAATGGTACCACCTGACAGAGCATTACTTTTGGTATCGTAGGTGCAATGCAGGATTCCAATGCTGTGCTGATGACGTGTAGATGACTTATCTCTACCCAACTTCTCGAGCAATTTGCTGCCTTCAATTGCAGCTATCCCAGTGATTAGGTTATGACTTGGTGGCATAAAAAAACGCTAAGAGACTTTGAGAACCACATTCTTTATGCTTCTAGGTAAACTCCATAGTTGTCTCTAGTGTTCGTTTAAATACTCTAAAAAAAAAAAAGGATAAAAGGTGCCCTCATACACAGCTTAGAACACAGCCCAAAACATAAATCCGTGGTATAAAGTTCATATATGTTTAAATCTTTCCACTTGTTTTACATGCATATCACATTTTCAAACAAATTTCAAACAGCCCACTGTCAAGCGAAGCAAGAGAAAAACGGAATGGCCCTGGGGACTCACCCTGTCGTGGTGGGACAACGTTGACAGGACGTACTTGGCAACGGCCTTGGCTGTGACGAGCTGCTTGGGGCTCAGAGAGTTGCCGTGGTCGATCACAATGACCACATGCTTTGTGTGTGGCTGCACCGTGGCCAGGTAGATGTCCCTATTACATCAGGAATGATATCATGCGATTGAGTTACTAACAGAGTCAACATTACAAAACAAACCAATGCACTTTAGTTCCTGCATTGTATATCAGTGCATGCAGCGGCGCAATCAGCACTTCGTGAACAACTGATTACCAAAAATATAATAATGCCCATATTTTACAAACATGAAGTATACCATTAAACCTCAACATAATGAACACAGAATAACAAGTCATTAAATATAATGACGTAAATCTAAAATTTACATTCTTTTTGGTGATATTAGCGTGTGTGCTTATAATGAATTAAGATATGACAAAGGCATTTTCATGTTGGATGCGACTTAGTCATAACGAGGTTTGATTGTATACTACTTAAATAAAGTGGTTACTCAAATACTAAAAGTAAACAGTAGTTAGCTGGTTGGGCGATTTTCACAAAATGAAGGTATGCTTCAGTGCACATCTGTGATATTGCAAAAACAGAGAGAGCAAGGAAACACACCACGAAGCAGGTGATCACATTGTACAAAAAGCCATGCACACAATAATCATTTATGTGCAAGCTCACAACAATGTTACAAATAATCAGTATATTTAGTACATTTAATACATTCGAGTGCACAAGAGGCACAGAAAACAAGAAATGCATTATTCACTTGCTGCACCACTTGGCAGTAACAGGAACGCAAAGATGTATGATTAAAACTGGAAATGGACTGGTGCTAGAGTTGTGCATGATGTTATACTCAGGATGACACATTGTGACCTTTGTAATCCTTTGCTGGCACATCTCATCAGAATGCAAACAAGTTTTATACAGAAAGTGTAAACCATCATTGTTATGCTTCGCAAGAAGATTACGAGAAAAAAGAAATGCGCCATGTCAATCTAATAAGGTTGCATTGAAAGTACGATACGGAAGACTGCAATCAAAAACAAGTGGACCTTCAAGGAGATGTTTCTGCATGGCTTTAAAGAAATTACCACTCTGACCCAATTAATTTTAGATCTAAACCTTATCCATGACAACCTTGCCTCTTGAGCTTCAGTGGCTGACTCTCCACATCTGCACTCCAAGGCAATCATAACTAACGCATGAACACCCAAACCAGCCCCTCAAACCTGCCCTGTCTACGCATGAACTTGATAACAACATTAGTTCACCTGTGCCGAAGGTCGTCGACGTGCCTGCACGACCACTTCCTGACGGTGCTGTAGGCGGGGTACTCTGTGTGGATGCCAGCAGCAGACACGAAGTACTGCCACTTGATTGATGGGTGAGACTCCAAGTTCTTGCGGAACACTGCAGGGTGAAGGGTGAATACAGGGAAAGGATGTAGTGATGAACAAACACTGACATACTCACTCTACACTCATTTGATGATGAATTTGGTGTTTTGTGGTGCAAAGACCAAGTATGGTCAAAGAGCATCAGGCCACAGTTAAAGAGTTCACAATGAAGTAATGAATTACGAGAGTTGGTTGTGATGTAGCTGTAAAGGGGCCTCAAAAACAGTCGTTGTGAAGTCCATAAAATGTATACGTAATAAAATTACGGCAAGGACCAATGAAGTGTCTTGATACACTGTGAAGGGATGATAATATGTGTTACGATCTGTCACAGGTAAAAATTTCCAAGAAGCACTATTGCATTTCCAGAGCCCTTGAAACGCAAGGGCCTGGAAGCATGTGCAATGCAGGGCAATACCATCACAGCAGCAGCCTCTTGCAAGAAAGTGAAAGTGTGAGTGAGAGCAGATCTGGAAAAAATATTGGAAAGTGTGTGCAAGTGAACGTCCGCTTATTTTACTGCCCTACAGTGCAACTCTCCATTCCATTCCCTAAAATACTGGAGAAAGCATATACTAATCCCCCCCCCCCCCCCCCCCAACGGGGCAGCCTACAACAATGTACTTCATATAGCCTGAGTGTGGCTTTAGGAACACGAAGCACCTACGACTGTTTATCACTGAAAAACAAAAGGGGGACCAGTATGCTATAAAACACCTGATCTACATCCAAGGCATATAACGAGACATATGCTTTAGCTTCTGCAGCAATCACTGCTCAGATTATGATTACCTGCTCAGTTTCATATTGGGTCACCATATATATATTATTATGAAGACTGGTTTCCCACCCGAAGACTAAACTGCCTGCCTTTAACTTCAGGCTATAAATGAGCACTGACCATCAGTGAGGTTGGGCCCAGGACTGAAAACACCCTTGGGTAGGGAGAGCGGCGCTGTGTCGCAAGTCGTTGAGTTTGTGATCTCTGTGCCAAAGTGGTTGTCCATCCTGTGGAAAAAAAAAGGAGAGAAAAGGAAAAACAAATATGTAATTCTCACTGTATGTAATTCCTACAGATGGCAACATAAAAGGGGCGGTAAGAGGCATTCACAGCACTGATGTGGTGTTGCCTATTCAACTCCGTGAGCTGGAACAATGCCCATGCGCAATGCAAACAATGGATGGAAATAAACATGGAAGAGGAGGCAAGAGACATTAGGTTGTTGTCTGTATGTAGTATTTTCATTCGTTTGTAAAAACAGTGTGAACAGGCAGCAACATATCGGCACTGTGAATGCTTTGTGCCTTTCTGTGTCACCACCATCTATTCGAAATATTTTCTGCAATAATAATTTTTGCAAGCACTGAGGTGTTACCCAGCATACCCAGTTGATTTGACATAAGTTCACGAAGTACAGGGCAAGAACTACAAAGTTCTTGAGTCGTTTCTGTAGGGTATTTACAGCTGATCTACCGGAAATGCAGAGAAATGAAATGCGACTTGCAGAGGCACTCACATCAACACACTCGGATCCATCAAGCAGCATGGGTTCACCGCTGGAAATGCGTACCGCTGTCGAAACCTGTAGACTTCCTCCACAACGTCTGCGCTGCGGTTCAGAAGTGCCACATATGACAGCAGCTTCTTTTGCAGCTTGTCAGCGATCTGGAAAAATGAAACACAAACAGAAACTCCAAAGATGAAAGCTTTCTGTGTTCATGAACATTTTTATGCTTGCATATGAGAAAAACGCAATGAAATGAGTAGGCAACTATTTTTATCATGTACAGAATAACCATACATATTATAATTAGAAACAACTAATAACTATGACAGTGTGAAATATGTTTGAACATGCACTTGAGCAGCATAAAATTAAATGTGCAACTTGAATTTTAATGACTTAATATGCCACAGTAAGTAGGCATTATTCCTCAACCACATTATCCAATGGTCTTAATAAACACACCAACCACTCTACACTAACAACAAACGAACACAATCACAAAAAAAAAAGCCTTTTTAACAGACGAGCAAGTGACTGGATATCAAAAAGGCTTAGAGAGACACTGAAAGCCTACACTGTTATGTTACACTGTCAAAATTAACTGTGTGCATTTCTTCAGCAGAAAAGGACTGCTCATTCGCAGGATAAACACTGTGACACCCATGATGTCACATATTTCATGAAATTTTCGCAGAGCGATAGTTCAAGCAGCAGCAATGTGCAAGGCAGTTACAGTTACATACACCTTGTCATTACATATTACATCCTTCTTACATTCCTTCATTATATCAATTACGTAATCAATCAATCAATCCTTACATATTTAGGCCATTTTATGCAGGAAAAAAGTCGCAGTTTCGCCCGAAAAGCGAAGCATCGATTGCGATAGCAAATTAGTAAAAAGCTATACGAAGCAAGGATAGTAGTTTAATGGGCCATATAAAGTTGTAAACATTCACTTACTAACTAAATAGACAAGCACGGTGTCACGCGCGCACAGGTAAACACGAACACATCTCGCTCGATGACCGCGGAAACTCGTTGGGAAAACGCTGAAGTGAGAAGGCGCGTCAGCAGCAGCGAGCAAATTGACCTTCGCGCTGTCTCTCGTCTCGCTTCAACGCGGACTAAACTTCGAAAGCACAGCGCGCACACGAAGCTACCGGCACTCGGCGCATGCACTTTGCCCCCATCGCAGATCGCTTTGAAGATGAGGCCCACGCGGGCGCGCACTTCGCCCACATCGCAGATCGCTTTCAAGATACGGCGTCCGCGCGGCCGCGCTGTGATCAGCAGCCGACGGAACTGAAGGCAACCCCTCCCTCCCGCTCCGTCGCCTCGCCCCCGTGCCTCGCGCGCGAAAGGCCGCGCGCTTCCGGCCTGCCTTCCGCCCCGCGTGCGCTACACAGAGCCGCGATTGCCGGCTCACCTGCGTACGCTTACACTCGCACACACAGCGTACGGCGCGCGGCGACGATTTTATCGCCATTGGATTTTATACGAAACCTCATGGCGACGGCAGTAATGCGCTTAGAGTGTCCATATAGTTTACTACAAGACTTGGTAGAGGTTTAAATATTCTTAGACGTTAGTCAATTTTTATTGCCAGATAGTGCCGAAATCGATTACATTACGGAAAGCTGGGGCACGAGTGTAATGTTGTTTTTCGAGCACACAATGCATCCATTGACAAAAAGACAAATTTTAACGCCACCAAGGACATATACTTTATTAATTTAGCTTAACCTACTCTTTTGTGTCCCTTTAAAGAGGCAGTCTTTTGAACAAGCTTAGGTGACATTTTTTATGTTGATCATTAAATGTCCAACCAACCACTGAAGTAGTATTCTGACACTTCAGATAAGTAACCAATAGGGCAGGGAGATAGAGAGAGAGATAGAAAAACCCACTAAATGCACTCAGTTTCTTGGAAAACTATCAGCCGCCAATGCGACATCCTTCCACTATTTCGCAATGTTTCTGTCAGCTTTTCTAAAAAAAAAATTCAAATGGGAGTAACATGGCTCATAGCACTACTTTCAAGGCTGAGAAGACACAAGCACCATTTGTCGTTTCGTCATTTCTCAGTTCCTTATCATCGTCCGCGCCCTAGTCAACTCAAGTGCAATGGAAGAGGCACATTATCTCAAGAACAAGAGACGTCAGTGATTCAGTGCAGAAAAAGAATAGCCTCTCAACGTCTTAAGACAATGCAAGAAGCACTTGAACATAAGGTATGGTACCTGTCGAAAGACAACAGTAGCATAAAAAAAAAGAAAGGTGATAGAATAGAGCAGAATATGGTAGAAAAGATGTGCTTAGATAAAGATCCCAAGAAAAGGTGCCCCATCCAAAACTTAACGCCAAAACACTTGAATGTAAGCTATGTCAAGTGCAGTACTGCTCTTGCAGGGAGACAAAAAACTGGAGAGATAACATAACAGAAGGTGGAGAAAAAGATGTTGAGATGAGAACACAAGACCAGGCCAGATAAGAATCCCAACAAAAGGTGCTCCTTTCAGCTGCCTTAAGACAATGCGAAAGCACTTCTTGAAGAAAAGCTGGGCACACGGCTGATCTCTGTCTTGAGATAAGGGCAAGAGCTGAGTAAGATAACAAAGAGCCAGGTTACACAAAGGAAGGTGGAATGACACTCTAGGACGTATGAAAACCCCGGGGGCTTGGGCAACATTTAAGACCATGAAGACCAGCAAAGAATGTGAGCACAATGAATACTCGGCGTGCGAGACAAGAATACGAAGAGAACCAGGTTAAACTACTACTCGCAGAAAAGAAATCTTTTGAGCTTCATTATATCATCAAGCACATAAAATAAAAATAATGACTCCTGGCCGTACAGATTTGTTACAGGGACCTCAAATTTGCTCTGAGATTTACAAGCGTGATGGTCTATTGAAGCGTACTTAAGTTTGTAGTACAGTGAGCCAAGAAAGGAATGTGACAGCCGTTGCAACAAAAATAAGAGGAATGTTGTTTTAGATATAAGACCTAAATGGTGTTTATTGATTGCTATTGGCTAGATAAATTTCCCTTTCAATCTATCCTGCGCAAGTGAAGTGGTACTGGCCTGCTTGATAGATCACGTGCAAATGTTCACTTGGTTGAAGCACGCGTTACATGCGAGACTAGATGTCAGTGAAGTTATTTTTATACAGTGGAACCACAAATGTAATGAATTATTGGGAACAACCAACACCAATATCAGCCTACCAGCATTGGATATAACAAATTTATTTTGTGTCGGATGAAGCTTGATTACTAAGAGGTTCAACTGTACTGTGCTTCTCACATTCAGACTACAGCCAAACGTTAATAGAAAGAACGTGAAATGGAAACTTCAATGAACAAATGACAATATATGCAGCTGAAGCTAAGCCAAACTACAAATGTCATGCTGTGACTTGAGAGCAATGATCAATGCAACTTGCTGCACATTCTAGGGCTGCTCGTGATTTTTTCCCAGAGCTGTCTTATCGGTTTAACTACCATATTTACTGAATTACTCATTTTAGCTGGTATGTCTTTTGCAAAACAGTCAAGGCAAATCTTGGCAGGTGGTCTATATTACAGGATGCAGTTTGAGTTGACAAGTAAGAATGCAGTTTGACAATTCAAGTGTTTGCTGCTGCCACTTGAAAAGTTGCAATGACTTGGTTATTCATCGCTTGAAAGCTGATGCTGCTTGAGCACCAGCGATAGTCGAGCAGCTGCGCTAGATGCATTCTAATCGAATATTGCTCAGACACGACGTGAAATGGATAGCAGGCATAAGGTATCCCTGCAATGTTTTTGAAAGCACTGTATTTAAGGTGCACAGGACACAAATGAGGGTAGTGGACTGCGTAAGGATGAAAGTGACAACAGATGTTGATGTAGATGGACCAAGAAGGGCGAGTGTCTGAAACAAATGAATGAGCTCTCCATGTGCCAGGTTTCCATGTAAAGGATTTGCAACTTGCCACAAAAGCGTTGTAAAAAAATCTTTCTTTTTAAATTTTGCAGGTCTTTATTATTATATTTTTTCTTTCTATGGCTGTTAAAAAGATTCAAAGGTTTGTTTTTAGGCCCTTCTAATTTTTACTATTTACCTTGGTTCAAGTAAATATGCTAGACTTAATCGAAAGAATATGTTAACCCTAGCTGTGTTGTAGTATTGCCAGAGCAAAACACCGCCATTCCGCTTTCGTCATCTACAACACAATCGTCCCCGCCGGTCGAACTTGCACGCTCTGTGGCTTCTACTCCCCAAGTGCTCCACAGCACCTCTGCATACACCGCAGTCTGGCGACAGATGTCCACTCCCTCCGCGCGACATGCACACCGACAAGACGACAGAGCCAATGACAGCTTCGGCGTGAAGAAATAAATAACTAAAGCGATTGATACGCACAACTCCTTCGGCATCCCGCGCATGTATACAATCACAAACATGCGCGACGCGCGCAATGCCTCGATGGCAAAAATAAACCGCACTGCACCAAGCAGCAGCTGCTGCTAGAAGAATGCAAGAATGAAATTCGGCAGAGCGAAGTGGGGTGCCAAAACCGGCTCCCTTCGCCAAAACACCGTCACGACGAGAATGCTGCTTCGAACCGTGCATACCCCCCCCCCCCCCTCCCTCTCTCCCTACACCGCTTTTCGCGCGTGGTGGTCAGCGGGAGAACAACACATACAAGACAACGGCGGCACTGGCCACGACGAAATAAGAAGGCGCGATGATGATCGTGCGCGGCAAAAAGAAAGAAGAGCAAGACAGACGAAGATGACGAAGAGCAAGGGAGAGGGGGGGGGGGGAAGAGGGGGCCGCTAGTAACACGCGATGTCCTGCTGCGAGCCGACAGGCTTTCGGAGGAAGCCTCCGTGCCGCAAAGGAAGGAGAGGGTAAGGGAGCTGGGAGAGGAAGTAGAAGAAGACAGGCTACAACAACAACGATCCGGTGTGAGCCGTAACGAATTACGCGCCGCCAGGGGTCACCGGAGGCGCCAAGTCTGGGACGGACCCCGCGAAGAAATTGCGAGCGAGGCACCACCTACCTGCTGCGAGAGGAACTAGAAATAGGCGGGTTGATGGGAAGGGAGGAGGGGGGGGGGGTGCTGAGGCAAGGTACTGCTTGCAGAAAGGGAATACGGGGGCTAGATGACCCCCCCCCCCCCCTCCCACCCGTTCATCTGAAATTCGTGCGCTAATGCTAATGGTTCCGGAGCTGCTGCGGCCCATTCTTTTCGTGCCTAGAGCGCGAGCGGCGCGCGCGCGGCGGGCTTCGCCCCGTCTTTTCGTGCGCGCGAGGTTCGTGTTTCGATTCCATTAGTGCCGCACGCACAGACGCACAGAGACAGCCGCGCTGTGATGGCTGGACGACGGCCGGAGAGAGAGAGATTCGAAGTGACTTCGTCGGAACGACAGGACCAAGGAAAGATGGCTGAGGACTAGCGCGCTCCAAATGATTCGAGCTCTCAATCCAAAGAAGCCTCAAATAAAAGAAAAAGGGGAAAGAATCGGTGGGGGAAACGTCTCTTTTCACGGAGAAACAGAGCCGTCCGCGAGAGCGACGTCTCCCTTTGTTCGTCCCGTCGCAGTGCGGCAGTACGTGTGAAGTCTGAAATCCCATTAGTATTACTTCCCGTCCCGCACTGTCGTGGCGGGCTGGAAAAAAAGGAAGTGAAAGGAGCGGCGAAATCACGTTCTCCCGAAGGCGATAATCCAATTCGCTTCCGCAACGAAGAAAGAAAAGAAAAACGACAGTAAAGGGAGCTGGAGGCTCATGCATCGATTCAACGGGCGGCAACAGTAGCTGCGTGGTGGGAAAGCTACAGTACAAGACCCGCCGAACACACACGCTGAATACGACGACGAAACTGATTACGTGATCGCAATATGGGATAACATGTTCTGAGGCAGACGAAGAAGGGGATAGCGGCCGCAAGAAAGCAGTCCGAAAACGAACGCGTGCTGTTCTCTGTCAGCGCGTCGTTTGTTTTGAACGCCGCCTTTTCCGAAGCGCTAGAGTATTCTGGCAACGACTTCGCTAAGGCTGCCTCTTTTTCGTACGCCTTCGTGCATTCGTGGCGTTGTCTGCGAGATTGCCGTCCACGAAAACGTTCCGTCCGTCGTCTGCAATGTGCAAGCCGTCTGTTTCTGGTCGGCGCACTGCACCGCATGCATACATATACACGTCCGCCAACGTTCTCAATGACGGTAAGAAATGCCGGGACCCGCGCGGCCACCGTATCGCATCGCAAATGCCGGCGACCAAAGCCGCCTCGCCCCTGCAGCCGGTCGTGGTGAAAAAGAATGCCTCCCCTTTCAAGAGATGGGAGAAGCAGATGACACCGCATCGGACGCAACAAACTACTTTGCTGCGGAGTTCCGATGGAATGCGTCGTCTGGACCGGTATAAGGCCGCGCAGCGCGCGCATATACTGCCCGTTCTGAGCAAGACCGGCGAGAAAGGAATCCTAAGCCTCGCGGGAGTCTTATGCGCCGCAAAAAAATAAAATTTACCGAGGGTGGAACAAACGAAAACAATAAAATAAAGATGGCGATTCGCCGACCGACAAAGGGCTCGTCCGCGGCAGAAAGGCCTCACACGTGAAAAGGACGACAACCGCTGAGGCGGCGGTGCGAGACGCATACGGAAAGAGATCCCGACAGTTAAAAAAAACCGTTGTTCCGGAACAAACGAAAGGCGGCTCTTCTTCCGAAGAAGGCGCCCAGTACACGGGTATATATATATATATATATATATATATATATATATATATATATATATATATATATCCTCCTCTGCACAGCGCTACCCTTGAATAGCCTGCTTCTAAGGCCACGGGCAAGAAAAGGGGAACAAAATGGAGCCGAAAGCAGACGACAGCGGCAGAGCCTCGGCCGAAAACGAAGCCCCGAGCCAAGCCAAGCGCCGCAGCAGCAGACGACACCGACAAAGAAGCGCGGCCATATTCCGTCCGTTTTAGTACGCGAGCGGATATGCCCCGTGGGCAAACAGGAGAGATAAATAAAGATCGCCCGAGCATGCCGCCATAAAAACGCGCCGCCAACCAACGCAGCCATTGTGAAGAACAAAAAAAAAAAAAAAGGAGCCGTGTACGAGCAGCCGGCAAATGCGCGCTTCGCCGAGCACTACAGCTTTCACAGGCGGTAAAGGCGCAGCAGCGGCTCTGCGACCATGAAGCCTCGCGGGCGAGGAAAGAACTCGAAAGAAAGGTTTACTCGGAACGGATGTATATATAGCCGTAAAAAAAAAGAAAGCGCTGTGAGTGGTGTATACGGCGACGAAGGCACGTATTTTCTAGATGTCGCAGTGCCTTTTGAGAACCCCGTCGTACTCCAAGCTCGTTTCCCGAGCAGTAAGCACAGGAGACAACAGCTTCATCGCTCGAGCAGTTGGCGACCGTTCCGCGTACCTTCAGTAAGACAAAGCGAAAGTTTACGACGTGGGAAAACAATGAGAAAAGCTCTTTCCATAAGCGCCACTATGGAAGGTACCTTCGAGCGACAACGGGAGGCAGTCACAAAACGCCATGACAGTAACTATAGTCCAGACAGAGACGTGAAATCGCCGGGCGGCAACCGCAAGATACGTATTTCCGGTGTGTTGCCGCAAAAATGACAGCTATGATTGGCTTACACGGTGGTTACGTCCCTCCCTGATTCGCTCAAAATCCAAACATGCAAGGCGGAATATGGTAATATTGTTAGAGTACGTGGCACACGGAACAGCCGACAAAAACTCGAGACTCAGAGAGGCGTTTATTAGCGTCCACCTCAGCCCAGAACGTCCAAGATGGCAGCCTGTTCCTTCGAACGCGCTCACGTGCTCCCTGGCCCGATGCTCGTCCTCTTCTTTCTTGTAGTAATAACGCGGAAAATTCAACAATATGGCAGGATTTCAGCGTTCAAATCAAAATAGCAGCCAGGTGTCAATGCTTGGTGTCCCCACCGCAGTTTCGGAAAAGCTGATCAGCTTCCACGCCATCAAATTCAGAGATACACGTTTCGGTTGGCGTGCTGAATCACTTAACATTACTTGTGACATAAACAACTTGTAATTTATTAAATATTGGTACATTTCCACGCTGACTTGTCGATGGTGGTGAGGATTATTGTCGGGCTAACCAGTCTCTAGTGGTTGGTGTAGACCGTGCCTTATTTTCCCTGACGCTTCTTTTTTTCCCGCAAGATTAACTCCCGAGTGCTGCAACATGGGAAGTCCGGATAATACAAACGAAACACAAAGAAGAATTAATTCGGAATATAAGGGCACAAATTAAACGCGAAAACTCCGCCGCCGCCACGACAGGAAAAGACAGAAATCGCGACAAGAAAAACGCGACAAAGGAAGACGTCCGCTGCGCCGCAGCAGCGGCGTTCTCTGTGTGGTCGCCGCGCGCCTTGTACAGAGAAAGAGAGGGGGGCTTCGAGGCAGACTGTAGCTAAGCCGTAGCCAGCCAACCGCGCCCGGCTTATCTTAATGGGGGGAGGGGGGGGGGGGAGACTCCGTTTTTAAGACGCGCCGCCGCCGCCAGACAAGCTCCAACAAGCATCACATGGCGGCTCGTCGCAGGCCACCGTCGGCGGCCGCCTTTACTACTGCTGCTGTTTACTACAAGAAGCCGCTCGCAGCACCACTTTTGGAAGTGCACTACAGATGCCGCCCCCCCCCCCCCCCAACCCCTCTCCCTTCAGCCATTTTCACTACTCCCGAACCCTCTATCTTCAACCGACGTTCTCAAACCCACCATGTCCCCCCTCTCCACCGCCGCAACAGACGCCTTCCCACTCGACTTCCTTTTTGACTCCTCGAGATCTCGCTATCCAGTGGGGCGGCAGCGTTCATCAATACACGCGTCCTCTCCTCGCAACCCCTTTCACTAAAGCAGTAGTTCTCCGCAGACAGGCAACGTACAACTCCGGATGCGGAGATGCTAAACGCCGTATTTGGAACCGTCCTCGCGCGTCCGCGTCCGGAACGAGAGTCGTTTCCAAGCTCAAAGGCGGGGGCATGCCTTAACTCTTCTTGTACCACGAGGGGGGGGGGGGGGGGGGACGGGACGTATCTGCATTTATGCATGCGACACCGGGGTCTTTCTGCCACATACGCGCCGCCACCTTGAGATGAGGAGGACGGCCACAAAGAACTCGGGAGCGACGCTTTCAACACAGGGGCTCATCTTTCTTCGGCCCGCTTCTTTCACGGGGGCCCCGCGACCCGGTCGCAGCCGGCCATCAATACAGCGTTTTTCACACGGCGGCTTCCACCGTGAAACCGAGGGGCCTGCTTCGGTGCTGAGCGGTGGGGGAGGGAGAGGCTCCGGGTCACCAAGCAACGGGAATGACCCCCCCCCCCTCTTCCCTTTTCTTACAGCACTCCGCTCCCTACCACTCCGCAACCACACCTCATCCACACACGAACACCAACCACCCGCTTCACCCTTTCAATCAATTCAATACCACTCTGCCGAGCGACCCCTGGTTGATTCTTCTCCACTAGCAACCACTCGTCATCGTAACTCAGTCACAGGCAAGACACAAGCCGCATAGAAATGAGACGATGGGCCAACGATGATGATGTATCATCATCATTAGCCTATATTTATGTCCACTGAAGGACGAAGTCGTCCCCCTGCGATCTCCAATTACCCCTGTCTTGCGCTAGCTGATTCCAGTTTGCGCCTGCAAATTTCCTAACTTTATCGCCCCACCTAGTTTTCTGCCGTCCTCGACTGCGCTTCCCTTCTCTTGGTATCCATTCTGTAACCCTAATGGTCCACCGGTTATCAATCCTACGCATTACATAGCCTGCCCAGCTCCATTTTTTCCGTTTAATGTCAACTAGAATATCGGTTATCCCCGTTTGTTTTCTGACTCACACCGCTCTCTTCCTGTCTCTTAACGTTAGGCCTAACATTTTTCGTTCCATCGCTCTTTGTGCGGTTCTTAACTTGTTCTCGAGCTTCTTTGTTAACCTCCAAGTTTCTGCCCAATATGTTAGTACCAGTAGAATGCAATGATTGTACACTTTTATTTTCAACGACAGTGGTATACAGCGCGCATAAAAAAGCAAGCTGTTGAATATACTCCGTTGGATGACCGTAGGTCGCCGAGCTTTTAGCACGAGTTACAACTGTCGGTAGGAACGAAAATGGATATGAGTACAGTGCACAGGACGAAGATGAGAACCGTAGGTTCGCCCCTTAAATACCGCGCCCCAAGGACGGATTAGGCGAGAAGTGCAACACAGACCAACTTAAAAAGGATGTAGAGTGACGAAGACGATTTCACGATCCTTCTTCACGAGCAGTGTCCGCGGTTTAAGCGCAATAACACTTCCATGTAAAGTCCTAGAAACTGATTTTATGTTTTTATTCTGTACATGAGTGTGGCATATACAGAGAGAGAAAGGTAATGAAGAATAGTAGTGGAGCTACTTTTGACTACAATGAGTCCACGAACACAAAAAAAATTGTCGCAGTTTCACCTGAAAGGCGAAGCATCAATTGCGATAGCAAATTTGTAGAGAGCTATACGGAGTAAATGATATTAGCTTTATCAGCTGTATAAACTTGGACATTAAGCAGCACCGGCAACACGCATAACTGTTGTCGACGCCGTCGGCGTTTTGCCCGCGTTCGCACAAAATGCGTGCGGCGTTGGTGACTGTTGCCGGAGCCTCTGATATAAATAGGCACTTGGTGCCGCAGCTAAACGTCGCCTCCCTTTCCTCCCCCTCCCGCCCCTCCCCCACGGCCTCTCGCGCGTCGGAATTAGGCGCGTTTGCTCTACATATATGGTGCTTGTAAAGGAGGAAAGAGACGCCTACTTCTGCAGCCCTTAAGCGAGCACGGCGCAGAACGCGCGTTTGTTCTCCGCCGTGCGTTCACTCCCCGTGAAAGCGCGCGCCCCTCGCGCCCTTTCACTCGCACATACAGCGTTCGGCGGCGCGAGGCGACGATTTCATCTCCATTGACGTCATACGGAACCTCACGGCAACGGCGACGGCGACGGCAGAAATCTGCTTTTGAGTGTCCATATAATTGCTATCGCAATAAAATGTCACAGTTTCGCCCTAAGGGCGAAGCAATGAATGCGATAGCAACAGAGCAATGTCATACGAAGTAAGGTGAGCGGCTCTGGTAGCAACAACACGCAGAACTGTTGTCGACGCCATCGGCGTTTTGCCCGCGTTAGCTCAAAATGCGTGCGGCGTTGGTGACTGTTGCTGGAGTCTCTGATATAAATAGGCACTTGGTGCCGCAGCTAAACGTCGGCTCCCTTCCCTCCCCCTCCCCCACGGACTCTCGCGCGTCTGAAGAAGGCGCGTTTGCTCTACATATATGGTCATTGTAAAGGAGAAAAGAGACGCCTACTTCTGCAGCCCTTAAGCGAGCATGGCGCAGAACGCGCGTTTGTTCTCCGCCGTGCGTTCCCTCCCTGTGAAAGCGCGCGTCCCTCGCGCCCTTTCACTCGCACATACAGCGTTCGGCGGCGCGCGGCGACGATTTCATCTCCAAATGACGTCATACGGAACCTCACGGCGACGGCGACGCCGACGGCAGAAATCTGCTTTTGAGTGTCCATATAATTGCTATCGCAATAAAAGTGAAGAACCCCCAAGACGTGCACCGCGGGGCCTGAAAGGTGTAATATCAGCACTGCAACATGCAAACAATTATGTGAATGACGCGGGAGAAGGTACAACTACATAAATCGCTGGGAGAAACTCTGCGTCCTGCTGTGGATCTAAATAGGCTGTTGACCACGACGATGATGATGATGATGACGAGCGCCTTCCGAGGCAAAAATTTGCATTAAACAATGCAAGAGCTGCACAAGAGAATGACATGCAGCGTTCTGTCTGTATCTCGTATACCGCTGTTTTTAGTACAACAGCAGACTACTGAAGTACCAAACAGGAAGAACCGCTAATCAGCAAATCTCTTACAACTCCGACTAGACATGAAAGGCCACACTCATTTGTCCACAGTATGCGTAACAATCCGGATACCTGGAACAAACAGACGAAACGCGAACAGCACGTTCCAGAAGGGGGTGTCACTCCTACGAAAAGCAAACGTTTCGGCTAGGTTGCCACTAAACGCAGGCTGCGCTGAAAGGTAAGGTTGAGGACAGACAGAACAAGAAGAAACAGGGTGGGTCTGACACAAACTAGCAACATCAGGGCTACCCTTTCGCGCTTTCTTCCCGAGCTGGCTACCTCCTGTGCCACGCAGCGCATTTGGATTCCTTCCAACTTGTACCCGCATACTGCACACGTCCGAGGCTGTAACTCCCAAGCGACCCCAGCCACAGAAAAGCCACACCACCGCCCAACGACGAAGACCACCCAGCGAGTGAGGAGGCGGCGGCACGTCGCGCACCGGCAGCCTTTCCCCCTCGCCTTTCTTTTGTCTGGGAGCTGAAGGAGAAACCAGCGCGTGCAAAGCGCGCTCCCCTGATTCGCTTTCAAAAATGCGAGCCGCCGCCACGCCAGTTGCAGCCACTGATCCACCGGCGCGACAGTTCTCTCGAGCTTGGCCCTTCCCTCCCCCTCCACGAGCCTTCTCCACACGACGCCTGTAATCCGCCACCGTGTCCCAGAGTCCTCTACACAATGAATGTCGTCGTGAACGAGGCATAATACAACAGCCAACGCGCCGAAGACGAGGCAACAATGGGCAGAAAAACGAGACCGCGCGCACGCGTGTAATAGTAGGAGGAAGAGCAACGCCAGCAGCAGCAGCAGCAGCTCAATGGTGCGACCGCGCACACAACAGGCATCACCGGTGCTTTTCACCTTGACTGCGACGAAGACTCGCTTGAGCGCAATTTGTAAAAAAAAACGGGTAGTAATGTAATCAAATTAATAGCGGCAACACCGTAACGTTATCGACAACGGATGTCTTAACGCGCCCGGATCACCTCGTAGCAGACGACACGAACGCCTAGCGGCGTGCCGCGCAGTTGTGCACGATAAGGCGGGCATGACGTCAGTCGAAGGATCGCGCGCGGGCGCTGGGAGCAGTCCCAATGGCACTATTTTATGTCAAGAGAAAGAGGCCGTGGACCAACAAAAGGGGTGGTTAATAAGTATTGGATGTTTCGGTGGAGGTCTGCAAGGATGATCTTATGTTCGACAAGCTAAGGCGAGATGTCACCAATATATGGGCCGGATATTCGAAGCTACTGAAGTTCTGTCTAGAGAACGTATGATTTGCCCATGACGTCGCCTATAAACATATTCACGGAACAGCAATCGGTTCTTCAATTGCAGTCACGGCTATAAACCTTACCATGAAGTGACTAGAGACGTGCGCCTTGACCTCCTTCGACCGATCCCTCAAAGTTGTCGACTGCTTCTCGCCCTCTGCCTTTTGTTCTCGCGTCTTTTCTGCATTACCGGGCTTCCGCACACGCCAAGTCCAACCATTACGGCATTCCAGAGCTGTAATTTAACAATGCAGTTTAGCTTAACATTCCTGTTTTCTGCTGCCCTTTTCAAAATAATAAGTGCGACGTGCACCCTATTCTTTACCGCGGCTCTTCGAGCTGTTCAACTTCCTAGACTTTATTTTTTTTTTCTTTTTCCACGGCGTGAAGCGCGCCTAATTCGCGAGACCAACCGGTGTCGCACACGCTACCTCTCTCCTACATCCCCTCACAGCGTCCGCATTCTTTCGTTTCCCCGGAATTCGTTCCCGAGTGTCCAAAAGCAGCCGACAAGAGACTGTCAGCCCCCTCTACCAAGCCCCAGCCCTGTCTGAGGTGGCGCGCGCGGTGCACGGGCAAGCCGGCGGCTATTCTGCGGACACATTAGCCGCTATTCAAGGCGCGGAGCAGCTCAGGGCGAGTGCCCTGTCATTTTTTTTTCCTTCTTCTCTCTTCCACGTTGCTTTTTTTTCCCCACCAAGGCTCTTGAACCACTGCTCTTTTAGACCAGGCACACACTTTACTAAAGACCTCACATTTGTTGGCAACATTCTTTGGCGGCCTGTTCGGAGCGTCGTTAGTAGAGTTTTGCCCTATTCACAAATGTATCGCAGTTTACGGAACACCGGATCATGATAGCTGGTGTCGCCATCTTGTGACGCCAACGTCAACTATAGTCCGTTTCATACAAAGCTGCTATTAATGGAGGCAACGCTGCAGAAGCTAAGTAGCGCGGTCACAAAGGTCTTACTCCGCGCGTTTGGAAGTGCAGTTTGTTTAGAGCGCCCGTTCCTGCGGCGAGCATCGGCGTCGCTCGTAACTGGAGGAGGGTATGGCGAAAGCGTGAGAAGAAAAGAGTAGTACCGCGCAAGACGTGCTCTGCCGCGACGATGGCTACGAGATGGGGCCAGAGTAGCGCGCGTCGTCTGTTCATCGATGATGCCACCGATACCACATATGGAAACAAAGCGCTGCATGAGCGGAGGTCTGTCTGCGGCTGCTGCTGTGAATCGCGCCCACGCGTCACCCACGCTGTTTCTCGCGAAATCCCGATCAGCGAGACAGTGGCGCCACGTTTAGCTCCATTTGCACGATCGTGACAGAATGTCCGCGCCAGCCAATATATCGCGAAATGAAAACACGTACAGAGCGACGCTCAAATTTCGCATTAGGGAGTATCGTAATCGTTCGTGAATGTTTATCTGCATGCTAACGAATAACTACTTTGTACATTAGAACTACAACATGCACGTGCATGTAAGGTTATGTCATTCCGTGTTATTTGCGCGCCCTTGTACTTCCTGTATGCGACGTACTATATGCTTCGTTCGCGAGCGAACCACCCTGCTAGTCGCAGAAACGTGTGACTCCACTCGTTTGGTGGTAAATAGGTTCAGATATGCGACGCCTTTCCCGTAACAAATCCGTCATATTCTACGACGTAAAAGTATGAAACGTACTGTTACATCGAAACACGCGACGCATACCTATACATTTCATCTGTGGCGCGCTATTTTCTGGTGGCGAATGCAAGCAGTGAAAGAAGTCACTCTAGCCTACGTAGCGTTTCCTGCAATACGAAACGAAGTATATTGCACACAAAGCATACATCACTACGCTTTGTATCGACTCTTTTCTACCTATCTGCTCATACAAAGACGTTGTAGCAATAATCATTGGCCCTCAGTGGGTTTAATTTTCTCATTTCCGCTTCAGCGAGAACAATGACACAGCACAAAAAAGTCTCTTAACGCGCTGTATAGCTGAAGAAGGCACCGCGAGGTGGCCCTACTAGCGCTGCTGGTGACGTCGACGTCTCAACTGCAACAGGTTTATACGCGCAGGCTAAAAAGCGATACTGAATATATTTAGTTTGTCCGTAAAAGTTTGCGTATTGACCCTTTTCGCGGAGCAGTTTGCTCTAGAGGAACGAGATGGCGCTTTCGGCGGCGCGCCATACGTTGCCTCAGCGAATGCGCACGAATACGAAACCATTACTGCTTCTGCCCCGCTACTGTGCGATCAGCTGTCGAAAATGCAACTGGGTGTGCGCTAATGCACTGTGCCCAATTCATACTGCAAAATGTGTAACGATAAAGGGAAGACGTGTGCGGTAGTTCGCTGCAAAAATAGTGATTAACATATTAATCAATGGAATCAACCTGTGTCGCAGCTGCTGCATAAGGACTGCCTGTGTTGCCGCCCTTCGCGATGCACGGCTTTCCTCAAGGATAAAAAAATATAATTCATCCGCCTGCGCTGTATAGCTAACCTCCAAAGAAAGGACTTCAACTCCGGAACGTCGGCACTTCGGAGTGAGTACCGCTCGTTACAAAATGAAGTAGTGCCACTTACTGGCATAGTAAGTTCCCGCACGTTATCTACACACATCCACCCTTACTCGGACGAAAACTTACGCCAATCCTATCGCCAACGTGTGAGTGAATAGGCGCACACTTGAATCAATGTGCCGGAGCATGAGTGACGGCGACTACACCGACAAGACACGAATTTTAGAAGCTGAATGTTGCGTGACGGTCCACAAAAGTAAGCGAGGGACTAGCGATAATACGTATTTGCTACGAGCTACCACAAAGTACAGAACATTTAAATTCCAAGCTTTGTGCGCAGCAAGAACAAATTTATCGCAGCAGAGCATACCCGCGAGTAATTACGCTGAAAATATACAATCACAAGGGCCGCACCGAGGAACTTAACTGAGCGAGAACTATGACAAGCCGCTGGTTCAAAATGTTTGACAAATAAAGAACGCAGAGCACGCTGATCCCGATTTAATTCATAAGCGGAAAGTTTGGACAGCTTGGAATACATTTCTAGCCCCGCTTTTAGTACAAGCACCGTATACGCTGCTCACGCCGTTTCGACAAGGCGTAATGAGCTCTGAAAGCACTTACATGTCCTCTAAAGCTGTGGCCAAAGCTTCGTGTCGTGCACGCAGTCACCGTCTACGATACGCGTCGAAACAGAGGTTTGCTGCGCCGCGCCGGCGTCACGCGCTTGCATTGTAAACGCGGAGGCAACGGAGGCGGCTGAGGCAAGCAATGGACGAGTCACCACGTGATCAAACATGGCAGCGCCCACGGGAACGCCGCGAAAAGGGTCAATTACCGCAGCAGTGAACGGCAGTAGCAAAGTTGGTAGCGACACCTCATGGCATTTTGTACAACTACAACGCATTGAAAAAATATTCTTTGTGGCGTCTGTGTTACCGCCGAAACAAAACCACAAAAGTATTGCACGTTAAAATTATGTCGCGTTAAACGCTTTATACGAGCAGCTAAGCAGTATATGCAAGTCAAGGCAGTATTAGTTTTGCGTGATTTCTCGTTAGATTCTGCATCATCAGATCTCGCTGCCAGCGTTGTTGCTGCCGTATACGTCTCTGGTAATCTGTAAACTTCAGACTGTTTACGGATTGCCGGGTTACCGGAGCTGTGGACGGCTGCAAGCTAGTAGCAGCAGCTTGTGACACCTTTTCCAACTACGATGCATTTGAAACATTTTTTGTCACGTGAGTGTTCTTGTCGAAAGAAAATCACATCGTTACCAACGCTGTTGCTGCCGTACACCTCTCCGGTAAACCACAATCAAGCTAAAGTTCTCTATTTTTAGCTTCTTCGTGCACATTTACTCTTTGCGGAATAGCGGAGACATTTAGGTGAGCGGCCGCGTTGGTGGCTCCATCTCGTGGCTCCGCGCCAGAGAAACTACCATATTACCCCTCACGGTGGCTCAGTGGCTAAGACGTTCTGCAACCGAGCGTTTTTGCATGAAATGAAAAAAAAAAATAAGAAAGAGAGAGAGAGAGAGGCTCTCGTGTACCTGGATTTAGTTGAAAGATAATGGGTGGTCAAAATTAACCCGGAGCCCTCAACTACACCGTCCCTCATAATTAAACCCCGCAATGCTTTTGACCTACCCTACTTTACTATAGCTGTCGCTGTAAAGCGTCGGCAGCGGCACGATCACTGACATGCAGTCTCCCGTTTAAATTATTTTCCTCTGACACCAGCAGCTAATTAGGATACGGTTGGCCACTGCAATAACTGCTTTGTGTCCTCTCTATCGTTAAAACTATATGCACCACGAGATGGGAATACCAATTAGGGCCTCTCACGCAAACGTCTCCAATACCCCATTACTCCTCAGGACGAACCGATGGGCTAGTTGGTTATGCACGTCTTATTCCGTAAACTACAACTCGCTTACGGACGCACTAAAACTCAAAACACGTCTCACGGACTCCTCCTCCGTAATGAAGTGAACCTCGTACCATAACAAGCCCTTCCTACCAGAACAATCCTTTGATGAGTAAATGAGAAAAAAAAAAAAGAAAGACCAAGACAACGAGAAAGAACTATACCCAATGTCGCTAAACAAGCGTTACGGTCCCTAGCGCCCCCCTCTCCCCCATTTACACGTCTCAAGTTCACGAGCGCGGCACGGCCAGCGCCCGGAGCACGCCGAAAGCCCGGTCTTCTCGCCGCAGTGCGAGAAAAGGCAAGGGCAAGAGCTTCCTCGTCGGCCCATTAATTACACGCCGGGCGCCTGCGCGCATTCGGAGGAGAGAGAGCCTCTGCGCCGGGACCGCTGAGCCACGAAGTCGGCCTATGCGAGAGAAGGACACGCTATATAGCCCGGCGCAGGCATGCACACAGTCGGGCCGCTTATTCTTCCAGCTCGGACGGAAAGAGGGGCGCGCTGCGTACCAAGCGGAGAGGAAAAAGAGAGGGGGGGGGGGGGAGTGACGGGGGGTCCCGCTTAATTACGACCTCCCGCACCTCCTCTGGCCGTCATTAGGAATTAACGCAGACACCCGGGCACAGCGCTAAATCCCACCCTCCATCCCCCCCTTTCCCCCCGAATCCCTCCTGCCCACCCGGAGGCGTCTTGCGCGCCGCCTGCGTTATATTAGTAGCGTTTATAGAACACTGCAGCACCGAGGAGGACCACAGGGTTCTGTTGAACAAAACGGTTTGTGTGTGTGTGTGTGTGTGTGTGTGTGTGTGTGTGTGTGTGTGTGTGTGTGTGTGTGTGTGTGTGTGTGTGTGTGTGTGTGTGTGTGTGTGTGTGGAAAAAGAAAAAAGCCGGCGGGTTTCAACACGCTTCCAACACGGTGCTATACAAGACTGTGTTGCACATTGCTGGCCAACAGATTTGCTAACATTTGTGCTGGATTGGTAAACTGCTCTTCTTGAACGGCGAAAGCTGTCTTATTATGTGCGGAGGCTTCGTAAGAAATCAAAAAAATAAAAAGGAAGACGGTAGAACGAAATACGGTGGCGCCCCCACATCAACGTTTTCGCACTGGCGTCCCGTGACGTCACGCGTTCCGGAATTGCCGTCGGTGACGACCTAAGAAAGCAGCGGAAGGTACACAGCTGTCCAACTCGGACGGAATTTGTATATACGCGCCAGCCAATAACGTTCGCTCGTTTCCGTGACGTCACAGAGGAGGCAGGACTTCTTTCGACACCAGCGTCCCGCTAGAACTATGTTTCGCAGCACGGAGGCACTGGAGGCAGATCAGTTTTGTGAGCGAAGCGCGTACTGAATTCGTTGGCTGTCAATGAATGCAGACAACAGCTCATCGACTGACGAGCATTACATAGGGAGCAGTGGGAGGTACTACTCGCCAGCTCTGATCCAGGAGAGCAACTAGCCCTCATCCAACTGGTCCGGCGGGTAGCAACGGCCACCTGGACTGAGGGCCCCGATCACATCGACTCCGACTTCTTTCGGCGAATAAAGTTTAATCAACATCATCATTCTGGTATTTTAAGCGCAACACTGCCCAAACCGCCAACGAAGGTAGCGCCCCCTGCGTACGCATGTCGCCGCCGCGAGCTCAGAGAAAAAGGAGCGCGTGCGCAAACGCAGCTGCCTCGCTCGGCAACGAAAAAACAGCAACGGCAAAAGCCGCAGGCTTTCCGACAGCACGCCGAACCAACGGCGACGACGCCACGCAGGACGCCGGCGTAAAGATCCCCCCCCCCCCCCCCCCCCCCATAGTTCGTTCGCTCGTCCTCTTCTCGAGACGCCGTGAAGAAGGGGAGGTAGGAAGACTGCGAGAGAGCTACGCAATACCGAGGAAGAAGATGGAGGCCTCCGCGTTCCGCCGTCTCCCGCCACTGCGACGGCAATCACGCGCGACTAATGCGCGCTCCGCAGCGAAGAAGCAACGGCCCCAAACGAAACTGACGCGCCGGCAACCAAGCCGCGGCGCGAAAAAAAAAAAAAAAAAAAAGGGGGGGGGGGGGGGCGGAGCGGCAAGGCAAAGGGGGGGGGGGGGAGAGGAGAACGGCGCAGTTGAGAGAGCCGACGACCAATTTCCGTGCACGAGGAGAGGTCGGCCGCGCTAAAGGCGTCTCGAGGAGGCAAGGAAGGAGTTAACACAAAGGGACTGGCTCCTCTGCCGACCGAGACGCCGCCGACAGTGCAAAAAGACGAGCCCAGCAGCATATAACGCAATACGCGCGCCCGCGCAGCGGACTTCGCGACGAACACACAAAGAGAAGCCCGTAACTTCGCGAGCCGGAGCTGGGTGCATGCACAAAAACATGAGCGGCAGATGAGTGGCTCTGCGCGCGGAGTTTGCTTGGAAAGAAAATAAATAGAAAGAAAGGGAAAAAGAAAGAAAGATAGCCAAGGGACGCTGGCAATTGCGAGTGGAAGATGGGCGACGCGGACAGATGCAAGGCACACGTACCGGTGTCTCCTCATATCCTATTATAGTTCCCGCTGCGGAGCAATTTTTTTTCCTTTTTCTTCTTTATTGCGTTGGATGTGGGGAAAAAAAGGAAGCCGCCGCCGAATGACGAATGAGTGAGATAGGCTTAAATAATACTCAGGGGAAAAAAGCAAGAAAAAAAAAAAGCAATTGGTTAGGTTCGTGAGCACGGATTTGCGCGGACAACGCACCTGCGTGACGCAGAAGGAACGGAACGAGGCGCGGCGTTTCCGGAGGAGAGGGAAAAGAAGAGAGAACATACGTGCACAGTGATACCACCCGCGAAGCGCATCGGTCTCGGGATCGAACGCATTCGTGCTTCGATCGTTGTGCGTAATAGCCACTTACCCACCGCGCCACCTGTCTGCCGCGATTGTTTAAAATAAGAGGCGCTACCACGTCCGCATCCCAAAAAAAAAAAAATAAAAAAAAAAAAAAAACCTGCGTTTGCTGCCGCGTGCGCCGACGACATTTGTCTGAAACGCATCTGCGATCACACATGCACCCCACGTTGTGCGCCAGAATGTGGGCTCGGGACCGTAGCTTCCGAGCAAGACAGCCCGGTTGAGACTCTCTCCGAGACCGCAGCACATTTACTCCAGTGCTTCCAGTGCTGGCCAGCATTGAAGACAGTCTATGTTGACCGCTAAGCCAGCATCGAACCGTCTGTAGTTATGGCAAGCACGTGCAAAACGTCTCTTACACAACGTATATCTTACATTATGCACACAGGAAAGCGTGACATACATTTTCTTTTGCGCAGGCGCCCTTAATTCCCGTCGAGTTTCCAAGCATTCTGCTTAGCCGCCATCTTGTTTGGGCAGCAAAGAAGCCCTCATCGTTTTTTACTTGAATGCTGTCTTCACCAGCCTATATCTTTTGTTGCTTTTGTCAGAATCGGAACGCCATTTTAAGATGGCCGCTGTCCACTTAGCTTGCCTGTTTAACCGTTTACGACGAATATTGGAACACAACTTCCACCAGGGCCAAGCACCAACTTACGCTGTCCGGGAAGCGCAGCTTCCAGGGCAAGATAACAATAAGGTTCATTTTTGTCCTCATGGGTTTCACAGATCAATGGAGGAAGGCAAACTTAGAGAGCGTCGCGCCACACGACTGAAGCCAAACGCATAGGTCCAACACGTGATCGTCACCGTCCCAGCGTGCAGCAGGTTTTATCAAAGCTCCCGCCCGCTCTGTAGGTCGTGTTTCAATTCTGGCCAGCATCGGAGATAGTCTACGTAGACAGCTAAGGAGACAGCTTCGAGCACAAGTAATGGAACGCGTATGGAACCGTCCGGAAGACGCCTGTGCGACGTGACGCCAAGTCGCGGTCAAAACAAACACCCAAGAAAAGCACATGTGCGTATTTCGACTCTCTTTCGCGTGCGAACATATGAAAAATCGAACGTAGTTTACATTAGGCGCGTAGAAAAGTGTGACTACGTTTTTTTTTTTTTTTTTTTTGAGCGTAGATGACCTTCCCGTCGAGTTTCCATTCCTTCTGCTCGGCTGCCATCTTGTTCGGACAGTAGCCACAATCGATTTTTGCCTTCGATGCTGTCGCAAAGCTGTCTACATTACCGACTTCGTCAGAATCGGAACGAGACTTAAGATGGCCACTGTCCGCTTAGCTGCCTGTTTTGCCCTCTTATACCAGCAACAGCGCAGCCAAACAAGGGCTCGTCGATTAACAACTACCAGCAACCAAACGTTTTCGGCGAATACGCTGCGTCTCAAAGGTCACGTGTTGGGCCGATACTGCGAGGGGCAAAGCGAGGAGAATGGCTTCCCGGAGAGCACGCTTGCCAAGGCTGGCTACGTGACGTAATGCTCTCTCTCCGAGTTTAGTTCCTTCCTCCCATACAAAGCAGGCAACGCTGCGGACTCTATGCAAATAGTGCGGTCACCGAATTGTCTTTACCAAGCCCCGGTTATCCGTCAGACCAGCTTACTCGAGTGCGGGGAAGTGACTACAGATACTTATCTCTTCATTGCTCCCACTTCTGATTCTACTTTCCCTTTGTGCACTCCCCCCCCCCCCCCCTTTCACCCCCATTTTAAGCGTGTGTGTTATTGTGCGTATCAGTTGCTGCCTTTTAAAATCCTACCCGACGAATTTAAGAGAACAATCCATACGAAACATTTTTTTTCACCACTGAACATTTTGGATTTTTATTTTCGGCCACCGGCTATGCATGCATTGCTCTACATTTGCCAGCGATGTCACGAGAACAAGACAGCGTACACATTCATTACCTATACGCTTCCCTGAAAGCACTACGCTACAAGGAAAGCATAGAAGGAAAGCTAATGTAGTCGTGGGTAGAAAAACCGCAGTAAATATTAAGCAATATCAAAACAAGCAGTAATGCTGATTACATTGCTGCGCTTCGTAGGAGAACGAGAGAGACGGCAAGGAATGCTTTTGACGCTTCATTCTCGGCTACCCCTTCGCACTTTTCAAGGTAACGTCATAACCTGAGAACGAAGCAAGCACCAGCCTAGAGGCGAAATGCGCATAAAAAATGGACAGAACCAACCGCAGCACACGAGACAAGGTCCGGACCATAAACTAGAACCTCACAGGCGCCGTCCGCCCGTCCGTCTACACACACACACACACACACACACACACACACACACACACACACACACACACACACACACACACACACACACACACACACACACACACACACACACACACACACACCTAGCCGTTAACGGAAGAGAAGAATGGAAGAAGGCAACTAAACGCAACGGATACACGCAAAAATAAGAAAAAAAAAAGAAGAGAGAAAAAAGAAAAAAAAGGAAAAGGAACCCGCGAACTGACATGTACAGGACGGCCAGAGAGAGACAGACAGAAGAGGTACAATAAATAACCGCCCCGGTCAAAAGCAGCAGCGCAGAGGAGAGAGCCAAGGCGGCGGGGCCCGCGGCCTCAACCGGCGACGAATTCGCCACACGGCCGCCGGCCCAACACCGGCACCGCACAAAGATTGCGGTTGTGTTCCTCTTTCTTTCGGATATCCCCCTCCTCTTCCATCCCCCTACCGTCTCTCAAAAGGCACCATCCCCCCGAGCCGCGCGCGGCGGTCAAAGCCGCGGAGGCGCTGAAGACATCAAAGTAGCCTGCCTCGCCATTCGCTTCTTCGCCGAGACCGAAAAAAAGAAAGGAACCAGAAGAGCGATAACTCGAACGAAAAAAAAAAAAAAAAATAGAAAAGAAGA
This sequence comes from Dermacentor silvarum, assembly GCF_013339745.2. Classification (NCBI taxonomy): domain Eukaryota; kingdom Metazoa; phylum Arthropoda; class Arachnida; order Ixodida; family Ixodidae; genus Dermacentor; species Dermacentor silvarum. The sequence goes on from NC_051164.1 coordinate 86,401,912, forward strand.
CAAGTGAGAGATGCGCATCGCACGCCGCTTCGCTCAAAACTAAAAGCTTTCTCCCTCTCCTTCAGTTCGGGCCAGCACGAAGACGGCGCGAAGCGACGGAGGCTCCGAAGAAGCTGCAGTACTTCGCGCGCCATCTCGGAACGGCAGTACTGCGGAGGCCACGTTATAAGAGGAGGAGGAGGAGTCGTAAAGATGCAGAGCGCCAGCCTCCTTACTTTTTACACTTTTTTCAAACTTTTTTTTTTTTTTTTTGTCTTTGGTAGAGAGGACACGATGAGCCACCAACGCCTCCTACCTCCGCGCCCTGCGAATGCAAGAAGATGAGAGAGGGGAAAGAGAGAGAGAACGCAACGGCCATCCTCCTCCTACTCGCCGCCTTCTGGTCATCTCGACTCGCGCGCTGAAAAACAAAGTAACAAACAAAAAAAGCTTCATACCCCTCCTCTTCCCCCGCAGAAAAAACACGCTTCTTCTTTCCGATATCGACAACTACACAACCTACTCCTCTCAGCTCTCTATATAATACACGAGCGCTGGGCCAAAGCCGCTGGAGCCGCGGAATTCACCCTCCCCCACCGCCCCTGCCTTTCTTTCGATACGCCGCGTTGTAAAAGATTTTTGCCCTGCACGCATGGAGAAGAGGAAAGGACGTTGTTCGAAAGTTCGAATCCGCAGCAAACGCAATCCAGCATCAGCAACCCCCCCCCCCCCCCCTTACAATCTTAACAGCAACACTCCTTCACTCATTACGCCCTCTCTCTTCCCCATTGCTTCACCTTCTCGAAGGTGTTCGTCGAAGGTCGAGCCCTTTGCGCAACGCCCTCTCCCCATATACCGGTCTTCACGCGATATGGGCGGCAGGGCGGTCGCAGAGCAGGCCCGGGAAATGGGGGTGGGGGGGTTGGAACCGTATTCAGGTCCGGCGCGGCCGCCGGACACGGTTATGCCCCTGCCGCCGCTGTCAGGTATGGAGGAAGCGAAGGTATGCCGCCTCCTTGCCCTTCAGTTCGTGTACGGAGGTGCGAAATTTGGGCGAGGAGGGGAAGGGACCGGTAAGAAGCTGCGCACGAGAAAGAAAGAAGAAATGAAATACCACTTGCAAGGAGGAGGAGGGGGACCAGAGGAGGCTCTCCAAGACCGCACCGTCCGGCATCTTCAGAAAGCGAAGCCGCGGCGGCAGCATGCGAGAGAGCGAGGGATATCATTTACGAGCACCTTCACAACCTCTCTCCCGGTGGGCGTGTGTGTCTTTGTGAGCGCGTGTTTGTAAGCGGCAACGGAAGCCATAAAGAACGAGAGAGAGAGATAGATAGATAGAGAGAGAGAGATGGCCAAAAAATGAAAATAGAGGATGTTTCGGTTTGAAGAGATGAAAGAAAAAGGCGAGCGGCTTTCTCTTGTCGAACAAGGCACGGAGCAAACTGACAAGGGAGTCCCAGAGCAAATTCCTTCTCTTGCCATTCTTGCGCGGCTACAGGACTTCACTCCCCAACTCTTTTTGTAGCCCGGAACTGTTTACGAACATTGCTGGGTGGCAGTGAAACCGAGCTCCGCGCATACAGAGGCAGGGGATTTCTAAGAAATACTTCTGAGAGAGCCTAGCCTGTTATACTCATGAACAAGTTTGTGTGGTCATGCAGGCAAAGGTGTACAGAAGCAAGGCCTTGCCATGCAATCTGCTAGCCTCCTGGTTAGCCCAGGTGGCAGAGAAAATGCTGCGGAAGGGCGTTGGTTTCAGGTTAGATCCCCGGATTGGGACGAATTTTCCTTCAACTGCTCAGCTTTCTTTCTGGCAATCTCGCATCAGGCTAACTTTGTAGGTGTGAACTGCTGTCGGATGAACTGATTTGAGATTGACACAGAAGATATAGCCATGTGGCCGGGGCGCCCCAGCGGACGAAACATATGCCTGTGTTCGTCTTTCTTGTCAGTACTGCATTCGCTGGCACGCTGTATATCCTCCCTGGAGACCTGATGACATCTCAAGGATTCAGGCGCTTTTCAACTCGGTTCTTAATTACTGGCTGACGTGATAAAAATAACTTTTGTTTAATTAACTGTCGTTTCTGCATTCTGCACTCATCGGAATGCGGTCGCCGCCGCCGGGAATAGAGCCCGCGACCTCGCGCTGAGCGCAACGCCACAGCTCAGTCGAGTGAATCCAGATTAAAGGGCCACTGAAGAGGGATATTAAGTCAAGCTGTACGAGTACATTACAGCTACTAGAACACTGTACAACAGCACTGTCACTACAACCTGGCAATAACAAAAAAAAAAAAAAAAAGCAGCTGTTGCCGTGAGTGGAGGCTCGGTAAGACAGAAAACACCGAAGAAACGAGATACGGCCGGCGACACTTCTGCGAAGTTCCCGCATCAGATTCCCATGACCGTGGCCTCAGAGATGCATGCGATCTCGGAGGCCACGCCATGACGGATTTTGACATCGTCTACCGGCCGCGGCGGGAACGTTTAGATGGGGGGGGGGGGGGGGGGGCGAGGTACTTAGGTGCGCTAGGACCCCGGCCGGTCGTAATTTATGGAGTTTCAGAAATAGCGTCCCCGCAAGCCGCTTTGCGTACCCCAAATCCTTTGCACGCCTCCTGCGTACTTTTGTACTCCTGACCGATAGCGTTCCCTCAATTTGAGGTTCCACATCTCGTAACTCCCGATTGATCCGGAGCCCTCTACTACACGGTATCTCGTACATTGGCACCAGTGTCGCTTTGGGACGTTAAACGGCAGGAATCGGTCAATTTTGACAGCGTCTCCTCGTGTCTGTTTAGTTGTTTATCGACAAAGAATGCACAGTTTGCGCCTTATCCTGAACCGAAGTATAAACCCAGGAGTCTCGAGAACATTTTCGAAGTCGAAACAGTAGAAATACGAAACAAATATACTAAAATCCGTATTGCTCCACCTGTACCGTCACTCAGGTTTGAGCAGGAAATTCAAAGAAATAATATTTGCAGTTCATTTTCTCCGCTTGCAATAAACGTCCTCTCGCCGAAGGAATGATGGCAGAGTCTTGAAAAGAGAAGAGAGAAAAAAAATCTAACGCACATCTAGGAATCTATGTGAAGCGGTTAATCAAATGCTAGACATTTGTCCATATCATTCCTGCGTCTTTGACATAAAGGAAACTGGCGCACGCGCAAGCATGTGCCCCCGCGCACCGCTCGTACGCAATGTGACACATGCGGAAGTATACCCTCGAAGAGCTAGTTGGCACCATGGCACCCGACTGCGGCCTAATGGGTAGAGCTTCGGGCTGCCGTGTTGAGGGACCGAGGATCGATCCTACCATCGGACACGTAATTCTTTCTTTTTTTTTTTTTTGCGAAGTGCGATTTTTTAAAAAAATGTGAATTACTCGGCAGGGCAGCAGCAGCAGCCACGGTTAGGAAAGTCCGGGTGAAGTGTTCCTCTTTCGTGCTCCATATCCACACATGCTCCTACACAAAATCTGAAAAAAAAGTTTCAACCTGCCAACTCTCTGCGTCGCCTGCCTGTGCGGTTTCACCGAAGACTGGACTGGATAGACACGGCAAAGGGCGTAGATGATGAGCTCTAAAACCTCTGGCGCTGTAGAAAAACAACAAAGAGAACACGCGGGCCAACGTTTCTTCGTCGCCGGTACACACACACACAGACTCGGTCCCGCCCCCGCGGAAGATGCATTCTTGTCGCGCCGTCCTAGTCGTGAGCCGAGACCAGCTGCTAATGCTCGAAGGTAAAGAAGAAGAAGAAACGAGAAAGGCGAAAAAAAAAAAAAAAAAAAGGAGGCCAAAGGCTCTGTCCAAGAGAGACGCGCGAAGCTTCTCCACTCGCGGAGCGCCTCAGGTGGACCCGTGTGGTTCTGTATGTTGCGCGGCGGGGGCTCTATTCATGGAGGCGGGCGATATGTGGCGCGGCGGTTCGCCGCAGCGAGCTGAATAGACGTCGTGGATATAGAGGCCGCGTCCCCCTCGTGCTGCCTCCTCCCCCCCACCAACGTGCTGTACGCGCCAAGGGCTGCCCGCGAGTGTGCGCGAACGCTCCGGCGGGGCACCCGACTGTCTCAGCGGCATGCACCAATGTTTTGACCTGGCCTCCGTGATCGTGGTCTCGGAGGTAAGGAGATGGCCTCCGAGACCACACGATGATGATGATGATTGGTGTTAATTGGAGTTAATTGGTGCAAGGGCCAGATGTGGCCAAAGACCGCACGGTAATCGAAGGACATGCCTCTCCAAGCAACCCCCAACGGTAGTTTTCACGGATGAGGAAAAAAAAAAATGAGGGAAAAGATTCGCACTGTCAGAGAATACGTGCGATAGCCAAACGTATAGCAATAACGCGGGAAACCCGGATCATGCACCGAATTTTCGGCGTATTTGAGGCGTCTGTGCGTTCGCTTCGCGCTGAGCGAGAACCGTGCGGCTGTCGCGGCCGTAATGTGCACACCGCGGGTCATCAGATTTAATACTAGTGGCCGTATACGGCACACATTACGGCCTAGAAATCATATATGGCGTGGTCATGGCGTAGAGGTAGACTATAGGAGAGCCGACGCCTCGCCGAAAGTAACTTCCATCTGGTTAAAACTGAAACCCACGCCGGTCCGCGTTACATGGAACGCTTTGGCCCGTTCAAACGCGCAATATGGAGACGATAGAGACGATGGATCGTATTCAGGCCGTGACTTAGGCGAAACACCTGTTGAGCCGAAGGTCTGTACGCCTTGACGCCCGTGTGACGTCAAGCGACCGACGCTTAGTACCAACTATCGATTTTATTTTCTTCCTTAGCATGGTGTATTATGGTAGCCGTGACTTTTCTAGGCGACGTCACAGAGCTAAGGACACGCTGAGAAATGGCAAAGCAAGCAGTGAAAAGCGCCTCAGCGCGGCAAATACGCTTCATGTGGGTGAGCTGCACGCGTCGGCGTATGGTTCCATCTCCAGACATCGCTGCACACCTGGCCTGGCAAGTAAGCGCTTCGAAAAACAGCTTCAACCATCGGACGTGTTGCCGGCCTATTTTAGCCGCGCTCCGTGTAGTCGGCGCATTGTGGGGTTTCACGGCAACCATGCCCGCAGTTAAGAGCCATTCATACAATCTGACTTCTCCAAGGACACGAAAGAAGCCTGCGCACAATTTCGAACGCCAAATAAATAAGAAATGTACACAATTTTGCGCGGGGCAGATCCACCGTTCTCGAGCCGTGAAATGACGTTTCCGCAGTTCGGCTCGCACTGGCAATTCCACGACAGGAAAGCGTCATCATATCCGAGCTCATCACGCCATTCAGCGGAGGAAGAACAGGGACCTTCGTTCACGAGGTTTAGTGACGGGGATTCGAACCGGCGGCCTCGCGCGTACACACCGGCTGACTGCGGAGAACGCCACAAGACGCTCACTATTTTTTGTTTGTGTTGTCTTTTTCCCAGGGACGTTCCGTACCACACTACACCTATAACACGGCAGGTATACATGCTAGCGCACAGACCCGTCTCTTGTTTTTTGGAGCAGCTCCCTCCTCCTGATAAGGCCGCAGCAGCGAGCACACTCAACGGAGCTATAGCTGCTCGCGAGATAGCATCGACATGCAACCTCCCCCCCGCTTGTTGAACGAGAAGCGTTGTTGAAAGACCAAAGTAAAGGTTGAGAGAGGCAGGAAGGAGACGGGGGAACTTCGAAAAGGAGAGCGCCCTGTACGCAACGACGTACGCTACAACGTGAGACAAATCCGGAATGGAAAGCCACTGCGAGAACAGCGTCGACGTGCTGTTCGTACGCACGCACGCACCGCCGCCGATGTACACGTACAACTGAAAGAACCCGGGGTGTAGTGCGGGAGTGAGCGTGCTTGAGAGTCCGAGATCAGGTCTAGAACGCGAGCAGCATCGAAATGAATAGACCGCTTGTTCGCGGCAGGAACAGCCGCCGCAAGCAGAACGTCTCCCGTCAACGTTTCTCGGCGAGCAGCAAGCAACGACGGTCGGAGAAGGGAGGCAACAGTCGAGGCCACGCGTGGAGGAGGACGTTCCTCTCGGTCCGCGGCCGAAGCGAAGCGCGCCGGCGAAACAAGGGGCTCGCCTTTAAGAGACCGCGAATCATCGTCGTCAAGTATTGTACGAGTCGAGAGGCCCGCGCTTTGCAGTCGGGTCGCGGTCGCACGGCGTATACTGCGACCGCGTGGAGGCGAGTTTCAGGCAGCAGCAGCTGCCAGCACTTTTCTCCGACTCGAGACGTGAGCGTAGCGCAGTCGTCGTGGCGGGAAGGGATCGAGGAACGTAAATACACCAGAGCGTAATAGATTCGTGGGACTCGCATTACATTTCGACGTTTATTCTGTGGCAGCACTCACACTCAGAATTCCAACTTCATGAAAAAAAAAAAGAAAAGCCACCCATAGTCTCGTTTACATGACATCAACGCGAGCGGGCCACGTGAGAGGTCGAGCTGACCCAACCCGACCAAACCTAACCGCGTTTACGTGCATCTTGCCAAGTGGGTTGGGCGAATCAATTCGCTTGGCAGAACTCGCCTCGGCGCCTCTTCGGCCCGACTCGCTATTATAGCGTTCTATTGCGATAGCAATTACATGAACACTCTTGGGAGAATTTTTGCCATCATCGTCGGCGTCGCCGTGATGTTGCATATAAAGTCCACGCGAGATAACATCGCGGTCGCGCGCCGTATGCTGTAGGCGCGACGGAAAGCTTGCGAGAGTGAGACGAGAAGGACGGTGGCTTGATGCGGCGGTGTCTTTTTGCGCTCGCCAGGGAGGAAGGCGAGGAGGGTGCGCGCCGTCTTTTCACGAGCGCGAGGGGGTGCGGGGAGCGCACGCTAAGAGGGGGGTGGGGAGGCAGGTTAGAGCGCATCTGGATCTTGGGACGCAATCTGCGCTGGGTTAGAAGGCTAACCAACCGCAGACATCTGATGGCTTCGTGCGCGCTGTGTTCTTGGGCTAGTTCGCGTTGAAGCGAGAAAGCAGTACGAAGGGGAACTCGCTCACCGCTGCTAGCGCTCTTCATCACGCCAGCGTTCTGACCGCGCATGTCCGCGGTCATCGAGTGAGATGTGTTCGTGTTTGCCTGTGCGCGCGTGACAACGTGCTTGTTAATTTAGTTAGCAATCGAATGTTTGCATCAGTTTATACTGCTGATAATACTTACCTTACTTCGTATAGCTGTCTTAACATTTTGCTATCGCAATCAATGGTTCACCTATCGATCGAAACTGACTTTTTACATGACCCTGACAAGCCGACTCAACCCGAATTTATCGGGTTCATGCGAACATAACTTATGTGGTCCGAAGTAGAGTTGCTGTAGGCTCCCGATGTAGTACAGGCGAGTGCTCTAGCTGACATTGCCATCAATATACCGACGCGTGCCATCGTTACAGAAACCAGCCCGGACATGTTTCGGGCGCATTTTCGGCTCCGGCGCGAATTACGCGCCATGCGATGACCCCACTGCTATAGCAGTGAGGGACCATACATAAGACGTCTTTCGCGTTTTACTGAACTAAAGAGCCGATAAAAGCACGGCGCAGGCGCCGCCCACGGTGCCAAAAGCGAGGATAACTAAGCGGGCTGCTCACGCCGACGACGGCCGATATGCGCTCTAAATACGCTCCATGTAGTCGCCGCTTTAACGGGCGAGTCGTATAATCGCCGGTACGGGGAACCTCGCCTGCTATCGACAAAAACGTGCGTGTGTATTTGCGCGCGCGTGCGTTTGTTCGCGCGGCGGCGAATGGGACTCTGTGCTCTAATCAGTGATCGTAGTGCTTCGGCGAAAGCACCCATTGCAAGCACGCTACCCCCCCCCCCCCCCCCCCCCCTTCCTTCAATCTTCGCGTAAAGCACCGCTGCCCTTTGCTGGCACTTTACAGACCACTAGAGAGAGCAAGCAAAGGGAAGCCGCAAATGACAAGTACGCCTTGAAACCGGCACGAACGACGCGGCGCCCTTGTAAAAGCTCACTTCCGGGGCCAACGTGTGAAATGCTCTCGCTCCGTTTCGGGTCCTGCCCGGGCACCGCTCGTTTTATCGCCCGAACGAGGACTCCTCCATAGCAGTAAAGCGCACCTACGCCTCGAAGCCGCGTGAACAAAACGCGCCGAAACGAGCTCGGTACACTGTTTCTTTTTCTTTATTTGCGATTCGAGGAATAGAGCGCTTCGCTAGAGAGAGTCGTTGCTAGGACTCGTCCAGATGATGCGGTAAGACTGCTTACCATCTCTTCTTTTTCTCTGTTTTCTTTGTTAGTGAGCGCCGCATCTTAGCGCCTGTATACGACATCGAAGTCGGCGGAAAATTACCACATACAAGATGCGTACACAGCAGGATAATGCCCTGTTACCAACGCCTTAAATATAACTCATTCCCAACTGATTAAAGAATAGAAAAAAAGAAACTATCAATTTACCATTCTTAATATACCCACCGTTGAAAGCAAGAAGATCAACGAGGCAAGGCACTGCTACTCGCACCTTAAAGATAAACAAGTTTCCTTGTTTTGTTTTTTTAACACGACCAGTGCATGATTGAAACGAGCTAACTGATGATCAGCTGATCGCAATATAATACAACGCTAGTGCATTCTTGTTTGCGGAGTGCGACTGTTCGAATAAGTGATTCTGTACTATTTTTTTGTTTCGCTATCCCTGCTTGCAGCGACGGTGTCCGCAGTATTGCGCTAAATGAGAATAGAAATCCAGCCCGCGACCACGTAGTGCAGAGAAGAGCTGACGGCGGAATGGGAATGAATGAGATGCCGATCGAAGAGGATTGTGCAGTCAGAATGGACGAGAGGGCCCCCTTCCCCAACGGAGTATTATATTCCCTCTCCCGGTTCCTTACTCTCTTTTGCCCAGCCGGTGGTGTCTCCGACCGGGGCTTTAGGAAAAAGTGAAGTAGCCGAAGCACTCGACGAACTACGACCAACAGCAGCCGCGCGCCATCATCACCGCACCAGGTCTTTCCGGGACTGCCGAGTGCCGTTCCTCAACCCTCCCGAAAGCAGCGCAATCCCCCCCCCCCCCCCCCCCCCTCCAAAACAATATGACAGCAGAAAGGTAGTGTTGCTCTAGAACAAGAACGAAAGAAAGTAAGGAAAACGCAATCATAGTGGAAGGCTCTGCAACTTCCGTTCAAACAGAAATTCCCAGCGTTCCAGAAGAAACAGACGATTTCGTGAGGGAAAGAGGGGAGAGGAGGGCGAGCCGGTAGAAAGCGGGAACGACCTGGGCTATATAGCAAACAGGGGAAACGAAACAAAAAGAAATAGTCTTTAAAAAAAAAAGAATGAAGGAAGCAAGCAAAAGCGGGATGAGGCAAGGAAGACTTCATCATCCACACACCACAGACACACAGAAGGGAACCCCGTGTCGTCAAGAGGGCCTGGGCGGTGGGGTGGGGGGTATCACCGCCGCCGCCGCTTCGAGTAGTCGCCGTTGGCACCCCTCCTCTCCCAAAATTACGGGGTGCCCGCCGCCGCGCCGAGCTTTCCCGACAACACCACCGCCAAGACGAGCGAAGCAGTTTCTTTCTTCCAGGGAGGGGGGACGAAGAAGAAGAAGCGGCGGGCGAAAGAGAAAGAAAAGAAGACAGCCCTCCTCCACCACCTCTGCCACGCGCACACGACGAGGATATATATTTTTCCCAGCTGTGCGCCACACCGACCCCAGGGTAGAACGAAGACGCAGAGGAGGAGGCTTCGAGCACAGCCAGAGAGACACCGCAACCGACGCACGAGCAACAGCAACACTCGGCGCCAGCGCGTGGTCGAGCAGTGCTAAAGACCGCCGCCTACACACACGAAATGATGATCCACAACGAAGCCCCCTCGATGGTGCTGAAAAACGTGTGTGTGTGTCAAAGAGAGAAGGAAACTGCTAGCTACAAAGTGACCAGTGTAATTGTTCGCGTAGGTGGTGCCTTAACAGTACAACACAACAAACATGTATTCGCGGCCAATGCCACAGCCTTTACGACTCACGAGGGGCATACAAGCTGCGTGAGTTGTTGGCCCGAGCAGCATTTCGGCGGCAAAATACAAACCCGCTCGGATTTTTTTTTTTAAATAACACCCACAAAATTTGTGGGTGTTATTTCTCATCAAAAAGAAACGGGTAGTGAGTAGCCGAACTCTCTCCAGCTACCCTTTCCAGAATTAAATACTGGCTATGGGTAAAGCCAACATTCCAGCTATCCATGTCCTGACAGGTGATCTGCTAGTGTGTTCGTTGCTTTGGCATGGCAGCACTTGCAAGCACTGACACCAAATGCAGTCTGATGTTCATGGCATATCTGATGGTGATTGCATTGCGCAAGAAAATCATGCCACACTTCATGTTTTGGCAATGCCTGTTACACCGCTAGGGATTGCTCCGAGTCGCTGCACGTGCTACAGAAAGTAGAAGACAGTGTATGGAAGCAATGCACTTTTCATCAATGCATTTACCGTAGATGTCACCAAGCACATTGATATGTTGGAATGCTAAGTCAGGGTTCGGCTTAGTGTTGCTGTACCACAAACATGCAACTCTGATCCAGTACGAGTTTCATCGCAAATATGATACACTTACCTCGTCAAGCTGCTTGGCTGCATCAAAGTTGTCAGTGGTGAATGGCAGCTCATCATAGATTCCCTGCACAAGAAAGAGATATGTGAGTGCTGCTGTTTCGTAAGGCAGTGTTTGGCAAAGACTATGCTTTTAAATATCAGGCTCTATAACCATTATATAAACCATAGTAAAACAAGCATCAAATTTGTTCTCACAATTGATGTTCAACAAATGATCTGCTGAAGGCATACGAAGCCACTGCCATGACATGACAAATCTAATAAGCTGCCATTTAAGATAGCTACCATGTTCAGCAAGCCAAATAATGCAAACAAATGATTCTTGAGTTTCTCATTTGTGGTTTTGGGACAGCAAAGTGCAATACCTGCAAAAACATCCACAAATGCCCCCATTCCAAATGTAAAAGCCAGTTATTATTACACCTAGACTAATCATGCGTCTGGCCACCATTGAATATTTACACAATAAGGACAGCGTGAGTGTTAATACGGCAGAGCTCAGTGTCAGAGTAGTGCACCTTTTGTGGTGTCCAAGTCCCTTGGCTATCTGCGAGAACCTGTATGCAAGCACTGGATAAAGTGCACATACAATAATAAAGAGTGAGAACATGCTCAAGCAACAATTAAATGAAATGTTTTGTTATGTAATGATCAAGTGTGTTTGATTCTGTGGCAGGTAAAGTTTGATGAAGCTGTCACTTATCACATTCAGTAATTTGACATATGCACGTGCTGATAGCAGTCCTTCGGAATGCATAACATGCCAGTGAATCACGAAGCATGCTTAGGATCAGTATTGCTTACGATGACCCAGAGACATCAGCATAAATTGCTTAGTGATGCTTCAGTATTTTAATTTCATGCTCAATCTTTGATAAACATTTTACATAGCCAAATTTGAGCATTACATCCACTATTTGAATGCCGAACTGTTATGTGCAGTTTACTTTTGTATAATCAGTGCTAATGCTGCAATTGATAAAGTGGCTGATAACCATAAGTGGCATATAGTTGTATACGGTACCATTGTAAGCAACATTCAGTGTATAAGCAGGTAAAAGACTTTTAAAAGACTCAGTAACAGTGATAAGCTGCAACTATAAGGCAATTGACATTGGTGAAATGTGTACCATTTATTGTTATCTAGCCCAATAACATTGTTTCTGGAATAAATGAAGCCTACCAATATATGAACACTTCAACAAGCATTCTTCTGGGGAAACACCATAGAGCAGCAAATTTTTCATTGCCCTATGGCTGTCTGTCCTAAAGGGTGCACTTTAAAATTACAATTATGCAAGGGACAGCTAACATTCAAGGGAAAGACTGAAATGGTTTTGCAAAACTCGTGCTTGACTTGCGGCCCTGTTAAATGTGAGCTTGCAATGACATCTGAACCCCCAATGATCATTCAAATTTATAAACTCTACTGAGGCTGTGTTACACAAGTTGATAAGTGTGCAAGAGATTTCAGAGGTATTTTTCTATGGTCGCTGAAAGTGTGCTTGTGACAAGTGTGTTCAGTCCTAACCTTAGGGGCAGATAAAACATTCGATATTAGAAATTCGATTTGGAAATGAGTCTCCAGTGGCTATAATACAAGGGGCATTCAAAAAGATCATACTATCACTACGATGAATTTGGAGCATGATGTAGTCGAGGGTTTGACGGAATACCGTCAGGTCAGGTAAAACTAGAAAAGCAGCAGCTCACTGACCACAGTAAGAGCAAAATGACGCTTCGAAATCTGTATGGATCCCTTGTTCACAAAGTCCATTGGGAACACTTCCAGCTGGCGGCGGTGTATGGTGACAGTCACTGTACACTGCCACCAGCACGACATGAACCTTTTCAGACTTTTATCCCTTGAAATGCAGCAAGCAGATCACTGCCCGTGCTTCAACCAACTCTCCTGATGGATGCTGCTTATTCTGTTTTGATACCCTAGTTGTGTTCCGCAGTACATAGAATATGATTTTTATACTCCACTAAATCTAGAAAGACATGAGCTCATTTTGATGCCTATGAGGTACACATGCTCTAAATTTATGGTACCCGATAGTATGAACTTTACGAGCGCCCCTCATAGAACACGCAGATATGCACATGTTCTTGCAATTGTAGTGCAAGGGGGAGTCGTTGAAGTACGGTTAATTCACATGAAAAAGACGCAGACATCTTCAGCAATCTCCAGCAAAGTAATTCACTTGTACGGTGGAGGAGTATTCCAATTGCAGTGCACATGCAGGCTGATTTTCGAGTGATGCTAGAACTTCCACACAGCCTCCTATTTGGTTCTTTTCTCCACAACGAAGCAGTGAGAGTCTAGCACCGTGATGCTTTGCAGGTGTTTCTTGAATGTGTGAAATGCGACCCAAGAATACTTATTTTTAATAACTAATACAGTGGAACCTCATTATAACGAAGTCGCATCACACATGAAGATACATTTGTTATATCAAAAATCCCTTTAAGCATATATTCGTTACATGCAGATATTGGTGAGAAAAGCAAAAGATTTACTTTGTAATAGATCATTCATTATATCTGTGTTTGCTATATCAAAGTATGACAGTAATTAATGCTGTTTCATTATGATTGCTACTGAGAAACTAAATAATTTAGAGCACCGAGTGCCATACTACATATGGAAATAAGGTGCCACGAACATTTTCATACCTGAGAGTTCTTCAGGCATGGATACACTGCAGCCTATATCGAAACGGAGCACAGCCATCCCATCCACCCTCTAGCTACCTCGGAACAGCCTTGTTCTCAGCCACAGCTGTTGCCTACTGTCACGCCCATTCGAAGAATGAATGAATGTCAGCATCATGCAGGCTCTGCAGTACTTATAAGGCTATGTTTGTGAGGAGGAACTGGCCAAGGTGATACCATCTTATCTTCCTTCTAATTGATGAGTAGCTTATTCATAAGTTGCCTGCTTTACAAAACTTAATTCAAACAAAGAAATATACTGCTCATAAATATCATTCTCGCATATAAGGGGAAGCCTTAAAGGGACACTAAAGAGAAAAATTATTTTTCTGTATCAGTAAATTAGCCTTTTACAATATCAAAAACACCACTTTGACCACAATAAGATGCTTGGTAAGACAGAAAAAGTGCAATAACAAAAGACGGGTGGCGATGCCTCCTCGCAGTTGCCGCACCAGCTTGCTGTGACATGAAGTTTGACAGTGTCTACTGGGACCTAGCTAATTTTTTTAACGGTAAAGAAAAACTACATTGCATTCTGAAGGGGGCTAAAGATTGAACATGGCAAGTTTTGGGAACTTTTGTTGAGCCAACACAGCCTAAATATGAAAAAGCACTTTGAAATCTGTCACATCGCAGTGGCTACCAGCACCGGGGATTTGGCGCGAAATTCAAAAACTGAAACTTTGACCTTCACTTTCTCTTATAATATACAACCTATTATTTTGAAATTAGCAACAAAAAGATTTTGCAAAGAACGCTTTAACCATCTAAAGTGATTCAGTGTTTTGCTTTAGTGTCTGTTTAGGCTGGCGAAAATAGCACCTTCTTGGTGCTTGAAATATGCACCTTCTCACTTTGACTTTAACCAACACATTTACATAAAGCCACACGAGTGCAAGCTAACAATATGTAATGACGTCATATTGGCTTGTTGCTATGATTACTTTGCTTCCATGGTAACCTTGTGCATGGCTTTGAGCCACATAAGGTTTCGTGTGTTGGAGTTTTACGACATGGTGCACTCATGCATGGATTTATTTAGAACTAAAAGAACTCGTAGAAACTACAGCTGTAGAATAAGAAGATGCATTTTGGTCTGCATGAGCTGACTCATCAATGCTACAAATAGCTGTCCAAATCATACAGCCATGGTGTTCATCTCAGTGAGAAACATTTATCGATGAAACACCGGGCCGCGACTGCAAGTGCGAGCATGTGGAGTGATGTGATGATGTTGTGGGGAAGTTCACTAGGTTTGAAAACTAACTGTATCCTTGCCTTGGACCTGGTCCAACACTGCTTGGCATTTTGATAGCTTTGAGCCATCCCGTCTGAAATGCTCTGTTCAGACAACACATTCTGTTGACATTGCCCTTAGAGCAACCTATGGCATGCCTACAGATGCATGAGGCCTTTGCTGTGACATCACATTAAAGCCGGGTCAGTGAATTTCTAGGGTATCATTTTTCAGTACGTAACTATGAAAATGGTTTCTCACGCAGGCATTCATATTTGTTTTTTTAACGCGGCTATATATGACAGGCCAAATATCAGACTTTGAGCAGAAGATGAAATGCATGGTTGGAGGAGTGAGATATGAGTGACAAGGTTGCACACACAGGCCATACTTCAGAACACGGGTTTGCGGGACGCGACCTTTATGCGTCTTCCTAGAGATACGGACCACGTGACACGGCCCACCTGCTCTTCCCAAAAAAATTCTCACTCGGACGACTATGCAGCGATAGTAATTCCAGGTGGATCTTTGGGATCGCCACGCTGTATCATCGCCAGCCTCTGACATTACTTCGGCCTCCCTCCGAGCCATGCGAGGCAAGTTCCAACACGATCCCAGTCGGCAAACACGCTCTTTTTGTTCGCTCGGTGAGGCTGGAGAGGATGCCTCGATATCGCGCTTTCGCCGATAAAGAAGCCGGCATCTCGAACGCTGCACTGGCAATCCCATCGGCGCACACACCGTACACGGTGCCAAGATTCTCTTCATTTAAAGATCCTGCTCCAGTGATACAGCGCAAGTTGCGAGGCTCTTTAAACGGCGACAGTGGGGAAGCGAAAGCAAGAGTGCGCTTCAACTAGACAGGGGAAATAAAAAGAATAAAAAAAATAAAATAAAGTAGCGACTGATAAGTGCGGAACGATGAAAAAAATTACGATACGTTCAAGCACCTGTACTGCTAAACATATCGTGACATGAAAGTTGTTCGCTATAAACGTCACTTCACTATATTGAAATCGATCGAAGCACTGTCCCCCAAATTGCCCTAAACAGAGCAAGATAAGCAAGTGCACTGAGCCGTCACACAGGCAATTTGCAGATCGGTGACTGACTTTGCTTTCGGAAAATTCGGTACCGAAAAACAGAGCGTACGTGGTTCAGTGATCGCACGTTCTTTTTCCTTCGTGGCCTCCAAGGTTGAAATGAAGTTGACGATGAACGAATGAAATAATGGCGATGGCAAAACCATCATTTAGAAAGGATGTCCATTTCGCTTGCTGAACGAAATAAGGAAGAGAAAAGCTGCGGTGTCAGTAATGCTCGAGTCGTTCGGCAAAAGACGCAGGGATGCTCAAACAACCGGCGTGCCAGTAAGGTCGTTTCCGAAAGTGCATCGATATAACCGGCATCTATGATCAGCTCCGGGGTATGAACGACAGGCGTCACGTAGCATTCGAAGCACGACTGGAGGCAAAAATAGACAGAAAACATAGCATAATCAAAGAGCACCCGGCACGTACGCTGCTAGAAGCGCGAAAACGTGACCTTACGCGTCGAAGCGGCCTCGCCTTTCCAATCAATAAGTGCTACGGCAGCGAAGCCCGGGAGAGAAAAAGAACGACAGCCACACGAACGACGCCAACAACGAAAGAAATATGAGACTCGACGCAGCATCCGCACCGCGAGCAGTAATCGACTCCATTCAGGAAATTGCCGGCACCGCGCGCCGCTTGTCAGGTGCCGCGTACGATATGCGTACCCGAGCCTGAAAACGCCGCCCACGCTGGCGAACGAAATCGTATCCAACACAGCACTGGTTCCTCATAGCGTTTTTGTAGCAGCAAAAGCAACAACGCCCGGTGCAGCTTCGCAAAAGAACAGCCGTGCGTGTGTGTACGGAAGTTGGTAGCTCACGGCGCGACCGTAATGTTTTGCTTGTTTGTCGCTTCTAGAAAAACAAAACCTGGCACCGCTAGACGACATGTCTGAGGGTCGCTCACCTGCATAGCCGTGACACCCAGCTCCTCGTTGCTGATCTTGCGAAGGTGAGATCCCAGCGAACGCGCTTCCACTTGCAGATATATGCTGTCCGCGATCGCATCTTGTCGATCCGAGGCCGCACTTTCCGCCCCGGCGGCGACCGAAGACTCCTTGGCGAGCGACGCGAGAAACAAGTTGCTCTTGAGAAACTCGTGCACTCCCGAGCGGTTCGCGAACTTGCCAATGTTCCCGAACAGTTTTATCGAGGGCTTGGCGTCGCCGCCAGCGGCACAACGCACACAGTCGAGGCACACTACAAAAACGAAGACGACGCAGTAGAGAGCGGCGATTCTCCGGAGGTCCCGAAATTCGGAAGAACCCGCCGCCATGTTCCTCCTAGCGGGGGTCAACAAACACACACACGCACGGAGAACCCCGCGCTGCAAGCCCTCTTCGGAGGCTCGGTGAAGATGAGCCCGAGCAGGCGACAACTTCGTCAGGTAACCGTCGCTGTCCGCTGTAGTCGATTCATTGTGCCAGGTCGCACACCAACAAGGCCACCACGGCGGCTCCACAAACGCGACCTGACCACCACCACAACACAAGATCACACAAGCCGCCCGACTGCCGCATGTCCGACACCTTGCGTCCGACGGCGTCTGCCATTAATGGGCGGTGAAGGCAAAGCAGTAACGTGATTGGCCTGTAGCAAAATAATAATTTTTAATAAAAACGTACTCTTTCTAGTTGTTTGATACATAAATAATTAAAATACGTTTAGTTAATTTAACAAACATATCTTTATTTTAAGTAAAGCCCGAAAATTACTATTTGCCGCGGATCTGCAATCCAATATGGCTGCGCCCACAAGCATCAAACATGGAGCAAAGAGCAGCTGATTTGTAACAAGTTCGGCGATGAAGCAAAGGCAGCATGATTTACCTGGCTAATAAATATGTGGCACTTATCAGTTGTAGTGTTATTAGACACATATCTATGCCTGTCAGCGTTTCCCTCTTGCATCCAGGGCAGTTGAGATCAGCTCCCTTACAGGCGCAAAGGTGGTTGCGTACGGGAAACAGTGAGCAAAAACTTTAGTAGTTTCATAAACTTTACTTCACGCTTGGAAGTTCTACTCATTCTCAGTCCTGTCTGCGTGCGCCTACCTTTTCAGAGTATCGCTGCGAAGTGCGCTACGAATGGAAGGATCCCAAGTCTGATGACGAAGTGTGAGTTTGTAGGGACTGCTAACGGTACTTCTCTTTTTTGCACCACATTCACTAGTGTGGTGCTTACTGTGCGTGCGATTTTTCACTGCAGGGTCAATATTACCTACGTAAGAAAGGATGGATCGAAAGTGCCAGTACGGGGGAAGGTTGGTGACAACCTGATGTATTTAGCTCATCGCTACGGCGTCGAGATGGAAGGTACGATAACTAGGTCGTGGGCCGTTGTGCAATTTATGTTTCGCCTTTCTCCATACGTGCTCCGTTCTTGCACGCGCATTGTGCGAGGCGATAGCGTTCGGGATATGTTCACGCTGGAGTTGTTCTCACCATCGCAGGTGCTTGCGAAGCTTCTCTGGCGTGCACGACTTGTCACGTGTACGTGAGGGAGGATTACTACGACAGGCTACCAGAGCCCGATGAAAAGTAAGTCCCGCCTCTACCTACTGCATGTAGTTTCAAACAGAAAAGCGGTTAAAGCGCGAAATAAATTAATCTCGTCACTGCTTTGCCTTCAGAGAGGAGGACCTCCTGGACCTGGCGCCATTCCTCAAGGAGAACTCCAGGCTTGGTAAGAAGGCTTGTGCGTAGAGATCCTTGCACACGGCACTTTCGCATATTAAACAGCTTACCCTACATAGAAGATGGAAAATAATATGCTAAACTTGCTTTAAACCACATCTCTTCCAATTATATGAAAAATTTTCCACCTCGGTTTCTTCCTAAACGGCAGTTGAGCTACATGCAACACGTATTGTCTCTGCTATTTAGCTGTTGTGCATACATTTCGTATGTCCTAGAAACTCCACGAGTGCAATCTTGTATAGTCCTACAAAGACGTGACAAAATTTTTTTTCCTGAGGGGTTTGATTAAAGCTCATCAGGTAAATGCACCATGGTACAAATAAAGTGGGGTATCATTGCTGACCAAGTCAGGAAGGATGGAGCTGCACATTCGGGTTCCTTACTTACAATCAGTGACCAATAATAGTAGGGTTTTTATGACGCAGAGTGGTAGTTTGGCCAGGAGGCAAGCAGTAGCAAGAGATTCTGTGTCAATTTTGATCAGGTGTGGTTCTTTTAGCATGTCCCGAAACTTCGGCGAAGTATGTGGCTGTCACGACTAAAAATCGAACCTGTGACTTTGTGCCCAGCAGCAAAATGCCACAGCTACTAATACGTAGGGTGTCACACGGGCCACTTTCGATTGTGCTCAATCGCTATAAAAAATGTCCTATGTGATTAGGGTTAGGCCTACGCTGCTACTGAGCCACCAATTCTCGAAAAAAGGAACCCTTTATATGTTTGTTGCTTTTAATTGCAGAAGAGTGACCCAAGCAATCTGTTCAATTGTTTTTTGAGATGTAAATGGCATGCCATCTCTCCTATGGCTGAATAAACACACAACTACATTAATTCTATTTCTGTTGATCCTGCCAAAAATAGTGGTGAGGCAGGGTAGAGTCACGACTGTATGCAGATAAGAAAGGAAACAATCCAAGACGACTTTGGTTTCTTAGCCTGGTAAAGGAGGCAAGCGTTTATTTACAGGATGCCAGATTGTGCTGACCAAGGACTTGGAAGGGCTGGAGGTGACATTGCCAATGGCGACACGCAACTTCTACGTCGACGGTCATGTGCCGCAGCCACACTAAAAGCCACGCTCCGCTTGTCCATGTAGCGTATTCGTTTTATTGTATAGATTTACAGGTTATTAAAAGTACGCTCGGTTCACTTTCCCCGGCAGACGTCGTCACTATAGGTACAAGCTGGCTGCAAACACAATGTCCCTCTTGATGAGCTTGACGGCTGAAACACAGAACGAGGTCACATCATACAAGAGATTAAAACATGGCACACACGCTAAACACACCACGGTGTTTACCTGT
Source organism: Dermacentor silvarum (assembly GCF_013339745.2). NCBI lineage: Eukaryota > Metazoa > Arthropoda > Arachnida > Ixodida > Ixodidae > Dermacentor > Dermacentor silvarum. The sequence goes on from NC_051164.1 coordinate 86,421,545, forward strand.
ATAAATATTTTTGTCCCCCTTTTTTTTTTCTTTTTCCCAGCATTCATTTATGCTATGCTGAGTTAAAAAAATTATGGGGTTTTATGTGCCAAAACCACGATCTGATTATGAGGCACGCCATAGTGGGGGATCCGGAAATTTTGACCACCTGGGGTTCTTTAACGTGCACCTAAATCTAAGTACATGGGCGTTTTCGCATTTCACCCCCATCAAAATGCAGCTGCCATGTGCTTCAGGATTATGATTTAAACATGGGAAACAATGCACAGTCTATAGCAGCGTTTTTCTTATATATACTGGAGTGATGTTTCAGTTGTTTATAGCTCAGCAAAACAATTATTAACTACTCTTGTAGTTAAGGTTTTACTCAAATAATGGTTCCTTGAGCTTTCTTGTACAAATGTACTCTCCATGGCCAGAAATAAAGGTGAGCAAGTTCTTCTAATTTTTCTTGATGTGGAACTGTGAGCATTACCGGGTCAAATTCCAGAAAGATGAAAAATACTTTGCATGTTGTAAGAAAAAAAAAGGAAGAAGAGAAAGCTGTCTTTGAACAGTTACAGAGCTATGAATTCAAACACAAGACTCCTTCATTGCAGCTTGTGTGTTCAGAGTGCACATTTACACCAAGACATAGCTGGTCACACTATCCAATCACAATACAAAAATTGCAAGCCATACTAAAGAGTTGCAATGTTACTGCGCTAATACTAAGTGAAAAGCAGGCACAGCTTCACTGAACAGTGTGGAAAAGAGGACAAATAAGCAGAGACGACGAGTGACTTACAACACACTACTTATGTGTCTTTTCTGCGCTGTTCAGTGAAATATGCCTTACCAACAAGCCCAGGCTTATACCCCTCAGGCACAGCTATTCTTAACAGATCATCCAAACAACTGTCTTTGAGATTGCCCAAAATTCTGCCTGAAATGTTTCATTTTATGTTTCTTGTGGAACAAAACTATATTGCCTTTCAAACCAGACTTAACTAAGAACCAAATCTCCACAGAGACGTTTGCGACCAAAAGGTAAATTGGTCTACATGGTTTACTCTACAGATTGATTACTAGGATACTACTACCCACTGCTAAAGACAACTTGTCATGAAGTGAGACTGCTGAAGGGTTTATCAAATAGACCACTTTTTCTGTGTCATTACATGCTGCAACAGTGATCAGCCAATCTGACCACTAATGAAGTACAAAAAAAATAAAAAATATTCATTCACGCCATGTGGACATCACAACACTTACCTTCTGAAAACTTGTTTTCCAGTTCTGTGTTTCCTATGCACTTTGCAGCCTGGATGATCTGCCGTAGCAATTCCTCCAGCCTCCGCATACATCTAATTATGCTCCCTGAAAGGTACCATCAAAAATTTTTACAATTAATATTGCACAGGCAATAATTGGCCTATAAAGGCAATACTACAATGAACCAAATCATCTGACACCACTCAAGGAGGCCTAGGTGCACTTTTTAACTTCATGTAAAACCTTTATTTTTTCCCTTTAATTGCACCTAAAAGTATTGGATTTCATTGTAAAAACATTGAAAGGCCTTTTCAAGTTATATACAGTGGAATCTCGACGATACGAATCTCACGGGGTCACGAAAAATATTCGTATTAGCCGAAATTCGCATCATCGAAACACAATTAAAACTAGCTAAATTAAGGGGGGATGCGGGGATCAGATCGCGAAAATCGCGAGAAAAATACATTTTTGAAAACCACGCGTTTGGGTATCTGCAACGCCTAATCTACGCTGCATCAAAATGGTTTGGCTGAAAACGCACTAAAAGTGCCCGAAAAAGTTTAATTCGTCAGTGTGCAGGGCGAGAAAACAGCTTTAAATTGCGCAAAATCACCGTAGTTCACGGAGCCATATCTCGTATTTCCCGCCACCGAGCGCCGCTATCTTGGTATCGTTCGAAAGTTCAAAGTTTCGCCGTTCCGCTTCTCAATTTGTCCGTCGTCGCCATCTTGTAACAAACGCACAAAAACAAAAGAAGCGCGGGTCTGCGATAGGTAGTCACACGATAGGTAGTCACTCTGATGAAAGCGGGCCTCCGATTGGCTGCCGTGCTGAAAGGCGTCTCTCCAGTGGTTGCTGCTCTGGCAGGGGCAAGATGGCAACCGCAGTTGTCTGCTTCGTAAACCACGCCGGCGTCTTCACTTGACACATAGAATTCGGATTACTGAGAGCTCCCAGGTTAGTGATGGAGCGATGATGGCGAATGAACTTCGGACGAAGCACGCCTTCGGAATACGGAAGCCCTCCTACGGCAAGAAAAGTACGGCGATTAGTGGGAGAAGCGGAGGAGCACTGGACTGAACGAGTGCAACCTTGCACCGTGGATTACGTGCCACGCTATCTTGCACCGTGTGACTCCAGCAGCGAAACCGACAATCGCCTTGTGCCATCGGCATCGATAACGCAGCCGACGGAAGACGCGCCAACGGAGGCTCCCGCGCCTCGGCTTACGGCCGCGCGAATCAGCCGAGATCGTATCTCGGTAGACATAGCTCGCTGCGACTAGGCAAAATGGGCAAACTCAAAGAACACGGCCCGAAGCACGGCAGCCACTCCGTCCGATGGCACGCGGAAAAGGAGGAAAAGCAACAAAAGCGCCACCGCTTCGAACTCTTCGCGTCCAGTCGCGGCCTCCGCGCTGTCCGGCATCGCGTCCGCACCAAAAGAGAAAGGGAGAAAGCGCGTGACTGCGCGCTGTTCTCTTTCGCGGCCGTTGGTGGGGCGGCGTTTATTCGTATCAACCGACGCGGGTCGAAAATCGATTCGTAACAACCGTTTTTTTAACACGTTGCAAAGTAATGGGGCTCGGCCGGGACCGCAGAAAAATTTGTATCATCCGGATATTCGTATTAGCCATGATCGTATCATCGAGATTCCACTGTATTTGTTTTTCCATAGGTAAAATGTGTGAGCTTGTTACAGAAAAGCCACAGTAACCATTAAGTAACCAGGAAAAAAAAAAATTCTGCTTTGAGCAATGCAAGTGAGCTCACATAGCAATAGCTGTCTATATGCTCTTGGCATTCTTGCAGGAGGCGCAAAGTACTATCATAAAATGAGTCGGCAGTCTTGCAGCCAACCACTTCTGCTGGTAACTTATTCCACTGTTCCACCGATCCTGGCGATAGACGAATATTCTCTGTCCCGGAGGTGCAAGTTGGAACCTAAATTTTGTTGTCAGTACTGGGAGGCACAGCGGGCTGCTTTGGAGTTAACTTTTAAGAGCCAAGTAAGGCTTCATTGTAAATTGAATTAAAAAGTTCAAGTTGGAGACTTCGTCTTCGTTTCCTCAGCTAGCGCCATTTAAGGTCTCGTTCCGTGTCATGAATACTTCAAACTGGTCATACATCCCCAGAACAAATCTTGCTGCAAGAGACTATATTTGAATACACTCCAGTGCACCTACATATCCCGTGTGTATTCTTGTAACATCAATTGTTTATATATAACACTATGTGACATAGAGATGCCTCTCTCAACTCATTTCGAGCTCTAGGTTCCAGAATTTATATTGCCAGTGCATTATACAGGTGGTGTCCAGATTGCACCTTTCAGCAACAGCTTTCTTAGAGTAATAGAAGCTAATCTCAAAGGCCATGCTTTTTATGTGCAGCAGGAGTCGGAAGTAATTGCAGGAGCTCGAACTATGTTGTGCTGGTATGTTTTGGACACCACCCATTCTGTTAAGATTATGAACTAAAAGGGGCTCTTCCACCAGTGCATAAGTGCTAACCTTCAAAGACGTCCGTCATGCGGCAGACTTGTGCAAAGGTGGCTCCCTTGCTCCAGGAGTAGATGACGTCCATCAAATGCGGCTTGAACGAGTTGACGTAGGTGTCCTCGTCTATGCACAGCTTAGCATCCTTGGTCACCCGTGCTATCCTCCGTGCTATGTCCTGTGGCAAAGCCAACAGCAAACCAAGTTTACAAGGGTTGCACCATTGAAAGTGTGGTGCCTACACATCACGCATATCTGTACAGTCCTCTGGACTGTCACTGGTAACACATATGTGCTTTACTGTGAGTAGTTCTGAGGCTTGCATAGAGGTTCCCGAAATCTGCTCCCTCTGTAGGTAGACAATGCAACAATGCTCGCCCTAGAGCGAGACAATGGCACTGAACTGGAGAAAGTGCCGTACAATGCTCAAGAGTCCCAACAACTCTTCGGCGTGTTGTCATTAACAGTTCTGAGGTCTGAGGTCTGAAGTGGAGACAGCTTAAAACTACAACTGCACACCAATACAGCGGCGAAAGAAAATAATGGTGCAGGTGACAAGAGAGAAAACACCTAATGCAGTTTCTACAACAATTTATGTCAATAAGCTTTAGCAAGTACCAATATTCAATAGTATAACCTGAACATTGTGCAATGCAAGTGCATTCTATGTGTTCAATTTTATCCAAGGTCGATTTCCATGCGGCCACCATATTGGCTCAACATAGCCCTGCCTTGTATTGTGAGGCATGGTAACGAAGCACCACAAGCTCACAGAATACAGAACACACAGTTTATAATGGTGAAGGGAGTGGCAGCATGGAATGTTTGCTTTCGAACAAGCATGTGCACTCCCCACTGCCGGGGCAGCTCATAGGACCAACGTTCTGACGGCGAGTGCTCGTAGTCATCAAGTGAACTCTGTACATGTGTGTCTTAGGATGTGAGACATCTTGAGTGTTTAGTTAGTGAGTGAATCTTGACTGCATTTCTAAAGACCTTGCTTTGTGTAATTCTCATACTTTGCTATCACTGCCAATTCTTGCACTTCAATTTAAACTGGGACATTTTTGAATAGCAATTTTTTACTGCGAGCATGAAGCAACTTGGAAAGAAATGCAGCACAACACTACACTTGTGCCCTCAATGGCTGCATGTGCAAGGACACTTGCACAGACCTGCATCTGTCGCAGAGGGCCAGACAGCTCTTCGGTGAGGTTGGGCATCTCGTTTGACTTCTCCTGGAAGACCAGGCAGCTCAGCAAGGCTGTTGCTTGGTGCGCATTGAGCTCGTTGAACATGTTGTTGAAGATCATCTCCGTGACAAGCAGTTCATCAGCACTGCACAGCAATGGAGAAGTCTAAGAATAAGCTTGGAGGCAAAACTAGGGTAATGCAATGGTACCCTTTAGGTGCAGTCAAGTTGCATGAAATGCATCACGCTCAAGCGCAGAAGCAAATCACAGATACTAATCCTTTGCAATCCATAAGATCAACCTACAGTCGGGCTACTAGTGCACTATAGGCACTATCAAAGGTCAGCTCTCTAACCTGCGACAGTAGTCCGTGACTCACGAGGAGTACACTAGAGCTCATATTGACAAAAAACAATGAAGTTGGGCTTAACACTTGAGGCACAGAACCATCATCATGTTTATTTTATATCAACCACCAGTCAAAGGCCTGTCCCAGCGATCTCCAATTAACCCTTCTTGCGCCACCTGCACCCCACCTTATGCCTGCAATTTTCCTAATTTCATCACACCACCCAATTTTCTGCCATCCTCAGCTGCACAACTCTGGTAGAACGCCAGTTATTTGTTTTGCACATTACATGACCTGCCTGACTCCATTTCTTCCTGTTAATCTTAACTAGAATATCAGCTACCACTGCTTGCTTTCTAATTCATAATAATTTCTTTGTCTTCCCATTTTTAAACATTACACCTATCGTCTTTCATTCCATCGCTCATCAGTGGTCCTCAACTTCTCAAGCTTCTTTGCTAACCAATGAGTTTCTGCCCCGTACGTTAGTGCAGGTGACTGCAATGATTATGCACTTCTCTTTTCAAGGACATCGATAACCTGTTGTTCGTGACTTGGTAATGCTCACTGTAGGCGCTCCAAGCCATTTTTATTCTGTAAATTTCCTTCCCATGATCAAGGTTTCCCGAGAGTAATTGACCCAGATAAACATACTCCTTCTCGAGGCTGACTGCAAATTCACAAACTTTTGTTCTCTTGCCAGGCTACTGAAGATTACCCTAGTATTCTGCATATTAATTTTCAAACCCACTCTTTGAATTTGTTGGCTGAGGTCTTCAATAACTTGCAAGAGTGTGCTAAACTGGGCTGGTTGATGCATTATTAGAAGGGAATCAAACAGCGCTTCAGACAGGATGAAGTTATGACAAACTCCACCCTCTCAGCGCTGTGTCTGTTGTCTTTACATTGTCCTGCCTGATTCCCCTCCATAACTTGCTGCAAGTAATCTCCATCTTTTTTCCCTTAATCAAAGGTGCACACTAGTACCATTGGATTGGGTAGGCATGGGAGCAAGAAGAAATAAATTTTTTCTTGACAGGTTGACAAGTTGTCAGATCAGTTAGGAAATGTAGGTGGCAGAGGCCTCGGTGGATTTGATCCAAAGATTTAAATGTCCCACTACTGCACAGTGGGCTATAAAGGACGCCATCGTGGAAGGCTCTGGGTCAATAAGTGCCTATGGTCCTTAATGTGGAACCTAAATCAAAGTGCATTCTGCCTCCAGCGAAACGCAGCTCCGCTACCCGAGAACTGAACCTGCAATCTTGCGCCAGGCGGCAGAATGCCACAGGCCACTGAGTCACTACGGCGGGTGGAGCTCCGATTTATGATGGCTGCTTGGGGTTCTTTAACGTGCATGAATATTTCAATTGCACATTTACATTCCATCCCTGCTGTTATGTGACTACCAGGGTCAGGAGTTGCACCCATAAACTCAACTACTGCTGACATGGGATGAGCACTGTCGGAGAAAAGTTGGAAGAGGGATCTCTGCACAGCATTGGCAGTAACAAGGATGCCGCTTTTGACATTACGGTCATGATCACAAATCGGGGCCGTGTTATGCAAGGATTCTTTCCCTTCAATTCTATTCATTACTTATCACCTGTTGCACCACACAATGACACAATAAATTGATGGAGTCGTTACATAACACAGCTTCTGTTATCCTCTTCACGCTTTGTTGGTCTTCGTTGGCACTATGCCACGCTGATCTACATCCAAGTTTGGTGGAAGTACTCGAACAGACCATTTCACGGACTACACAGGCACGCGGATTCGCTGAGTACACAAGCCCACCTGCTGACTTCACACGCAACCTTGCCCTTGATCTCCATGACATCGGCAGCCGTCGAGTAGCCAAGCCGTCGGAGAACTCTCTTGCGACACTTGAGTTCTTCCATTTGGAGCAGTGCCTTGGCCTTCTTGAGCTCGTTCTTAACCTCCCTGATCTCCTGCGCAACCTGCATGTTTAACAATTAACAGCCTATGTAAAAAAAATAAAGCAGAAGAGAAGCAAACAAAACAAAGTATGCACTTCGTCGCTTCACTGCAAGTGACACTGAGATGTGGTGGAAGTGGTATCTAGCACAGAGTTTCCTACAAAAATTGCGGAAACAGCTTGCGGAAACCTAAAATGCTGTTCACTGATAGTCCAGGGCTACGAGACAAACCCGGCAGCACAGGCATCTCCAGTTCAGCATCCCATGCCTAGAGTCACACAGTGAAAAGATACGAGCGTCATCCACACGCTTTGTCATGGAACACACATCAGGACCGCGAGGCCTTTCGCATTCTTGAAGCAGCGCAGATATATGCTTTTGCCAGTAACAGACAGCTGCAGTTTGCACAAGCCATCCATATTTGCAGCGAGTAAAACCATTACACACCTTACTAATTTTTCCATCATGTCATGTAGTAGTACTGCCCTTTAGATTCAATGTCTTCTCGAAACTTCAATGTACCTCTCAAAACCGTGCCATTCCGTTGGCATTGAATATTTCTGACGGCGTGGGAAGTGATTGTGGCCCTTAAGGAGAAGCGCACTTGCAAGAGCGTAGCGCAGCACAACGTTCGATGTACCAAATGTGGCGGTGAATGGGAGTTTGATACGGGTGCAGCACTGTGCTGTACTTCTGCATGGGATTACCCAGGAGACGTTTTTGACGTAGACAATAATTCAATGTATTCAAGACTGATATATTTGGGATCGGCTATATTATGCTGTATATTTCTAAATTTCCAAGCACTCAATAGTTTTCTAAACACAGCAGGCAATCAGTCTCTTCCCATGTGCATAATTAATGCACATTGTTGCACTAGAATGCAATATTTTGTTGAAAATAATCAATTTACAATGTCACAAAGACGTCTGAAATCGGAAGGATGAAGTTTAGGCAAATCAATGTACTGCGGCCAATTTTTCCTATCTGGCTGAACCATCGTGTTTACAGATTCCATAGACACCAGTGCCAGCCTGAGTTCCCTCTAGTAATTTTTGTACGAAACTCCATGATATCTAGCATTTGCTGAATGTGTCCAAGTCAAATTTTAGCGACAGAGTCTAGTCACTAAAGTTGCATACAGCTTGGACTAAGCCTCCTGTACCTTCAAGAGGCAGTGATATACAGTGAACATCGCCACATTATACTCTGTGCTGTGTAAGAGCAGCAGAGTGAAAAACTGGGTTTTGTTGACCCTTTGAGGGTTTAATTTTTTCAAGTGCCCCTGTGGCCTTTTTTTTTTTTTTTCCATTGCAGTTTCCAGTGGTAGGAAATAGTTGAAAACTCACAAATACAGCAAACGTTTATTTCAAGCAATATTGTGTCTCGGAAACACTTCACTCGCACTAACAGTATACACACAAATAAACTATACAGAAAGAGATCAAGAAACATGTCTAGCAAAATTTATGGCTATCAATTTGTTGTCCCAAAAACATGTTTCATCAGAAAAAGAAACATGTCAGAAATGAGTCAGAAGAAATGCTTGAGCATAAGGGGAACTGCGTGCGGCTATACCAAAATCACGACTGCGCGCAGCCCGTATACAGGAATACACGAGCCGCAACCTAATGGGGAACCGTAACTGAAGGCAAAGAAAAAGAAAACTAATTAGCATCTCTGAACTTCAGCTGCGCAGGGCTATATCTAAACTACTGGAAAGACAATAGCAGCGGTTATAAAAAACAATAGCATTTCCTCCACACACGTGAGTGAGCGCTCGGAAGTAAACAAGCGGAGTTGTGTGCTGCGATGAGCGGAAACACAATATCAAGCGACTTTGGGCAACTCCATGGAGATGACAGCACCTCTCGACTAACAGTGGTGTCGAATACATGCCAAACATCAAACTTAAGATTGGCTCTGTACATGTACATCAAAAACCACGATTCAACTCCTCTTAATACAAAAGGAGCCACGAACAATACATTAGAAATAAATTCTAATTTTTCGACAAAATAAATGCCTGCAACTGCCTGCAGCCTTTCTTTCTGCGATAAATACACACTTTATTAAACATGATTTACCTTTAGACGCAACACACAAGCACAGCAGCAATCTTGTAACAGCAGAGACTGAACAGTAATGCATCGTTTATGCAGTAATGCAGTGACTTCTTCAGTGACTGCTGTTGCAAATTTCGCCTATTTCAGGAACTTGTCTGAACAAACTTGCTCAAAGCAAGCTAGCCCTCTAGTGTTCTTTCAACGACTTCCAAGGGTATGGTCGAACACCAACAAGCGAAACTTTTTCGCAAGCAGAATTTATTTTTTGTAATGCTCAATGCAACATTCGTAAAATCATACAAGCCCAAATTTGTAAGCTTTACACAAACTTGTGAAGGGTTAGCAGGTATGCCTATGGCACTACTTAATTCAGTCTCAAAAATCAATATTCCTACACCCTATTAAAAGCAGCCTTAAAAGAAAGATAGCCCTCTCACCTTCATTTTCTTCTCGTACTCCGCATAAATCTTTGGAAGGTCAGGATGTGAATGCAGTGGATGCGCGTACATCCGGTTCTCGAAGGCCTCGATTTTCTGAAAAATTTTTGCAACAAGACACAAAGCTCTCAAACTGCAATCGTAGCAGTGACACAAGAGGTGAACTAAAGGTATCCCACCTTGACAACTTCTCTCATGTTGATATCCTTAATGTTGAGGTCCTCGAAGGGGTCAACAAGGGGGATGCCTTTTGGAAATCTCTCTTCAACTTCCTGCAAGGAAATGAAAGATTAAAAAAAAAGAAAGGAAAAATGAGAAAGTCCGAACAGGAAAGTGAACCTTGTTAACCCCACAATGTCAAACATATACCATATTTATTCAAATATAAGGTGAGTTTTTTTTTTTTCGAGAATCTTTAGCCTCAAAGTCACCCCCTACCGTATAAACGGATTTCGCCTTTAGGTGTGGCTTCACGGCATTGCGGCGCGCACTGTCGTGAAGCCGCACTATAAGGCAATATTTTTTTTTCTTGGATCCTCCAATTAATTGGCAACCTCGCTTTGTGACCGCCTTATAATCGAATAAATACGGTAGTTTTTGATACGCTCATTTTGGTACCTCCAAATCTTTATTAAGGCATTGTGGGGATGCTAGATTATCACGCGTCCCCTGATGTTGTTTTCTCCACATGGCTCTCACGTCTCCTGTAATCCAGCTTCCCCGCATAGCTGTATGCCAGAGGCGATCGGTGTAACTTCAGGATAATAAAAGTGATGGCACGAGTGTTACTCTGCTAACAGCAGGGTTACTCAGGTGCAAAAGGGAGTAGCCTCTTCCCTCTTGGGCTTGGCGGCGTGTCTGGACTTCTCACGCGCCCGTCAGCACGCTTTGTGGGACTGTCTCGCAAGAAGACTTTGGAGCGGGGCACCGTGATGAACGAACACGTTCGTTCGAATGCGTCATCGTTAGCATGACTGTACATGCAAATGATTAGGCGTTGGTGTCCGGCTTGGGGCGAACATATTCGCTCGATATCCTGGCAAGGTGAGTCGGACTTCCTCGATTTATTAGTGTCCATCGGCAAGTTCAATTGGTTGCGATTCGGCTAGCTGGCTAGATTGGTGTATAAAAGGCACAATAAATGCCCTTTTGTTTGTTCCCACTACTGTGTTGTTGTTCCTTTATCCCAAGGGCACGTTAAGACCTCACAGCATGGGAAACAATGCGAAACCAGCAGTTTGTTTTTTAAATCCCCGAGTGAGTTTTCAAGTTGTGGATAGTTGAGGAAATCATTGACTAATTAATTTCTTCCTATAATAATTATTTACTAAACTAACATTTCATTGTTTTTTTGTACAAGTGTACCTCATATAGCAAGATATAATTTTCCTTCATTCATAATTTTCCTAGATGTATAATGGTATTTAGGATTTTCCAGGGTTAAAGAAGGTCAGCTAGGCGATAAATGCTCACACGAGTTCTCAACGTCAACCCTGGCCTTTAGCATGCTAATCTTGCCACAACAACGTTGATGGGGCTCATTAAAAATTGCCTGGTCACAAAACTTTGTTAACACAAAATATATACACATAACATGAAACACGTGGTTTAGTGACGCGGAAAGTGAGCTGGGCAAGCCTTTGTTATGTTGTTAGCATGGCTTGAATCTTATTAAAGGCGTCCATTACACTAAGCGCTGCCTCAATGGGCCTGCACTTCGCGGCGGTGCCTTTGCCATGCAGTGAAGCAAAATTATCGTGAACAATTGTGATAATTTCACCACACATAATTTTTTTCGCACACGATGATGAGAGTTGGCCCTGACTGATCACGGCAGTGCCGGAATATGACAACTGCATGCTGACAAATTCGCGAGTTCTTAAATGGAATGTCTCCAGAACGCTGGAAACGTGTATCTTGAGCAGCTGCACCAGAGATCTTAGAGGTCATGCTCTGCTAGGCATTGCTACTGGGTTAGAGTCAGAGGAATACACAGAAAAGGCACCACACACCCACGAATAGCACCAGTAAGTGGTGCCCACAAAGAACATGGGATGCAGGAAAGCACATTCTTCATGGTGTGCATTTGTCCACTTCTCTGAATTAACGGACTATTATGTCTGTCCACTTCCTTGTGTCCTTAATCTTTTGTGAAGACACTGTCATGAAATATGAATGCGACTCAAATGCTTAGCATACTAGTGTGCACACAGCTGCACAAACCAAGCAAACAACGCACCTTGATAGACTTGAGCACTGCGGCTCTGTTGTCGGTAGACTTCAGATCCTGGTTGAAGAACAGGCGAATGGTACTCATCTTGGTGATGTTGTCGATTGTCAGGGGAACCACCTAGAATTTGAAGACAGGAAAAAAGGTAAAGAAAGAAAGTAAAGAAAAGAAAATTCTAATTACAGGGTTTAATCACGGGCCGTGAGAGGCACCGCAGTTGGAGGGCTCCAGGTTAATTTCGACCGCTTGCAGTTGTTTAATGTGGACCTTTTAAATGTAGGTGACGCAGCAGGGCTAAGTGCTGGGCTAGTTGGTACATAGTCAACTAAAATGAAAACCAGCGAAAGAAACGCATACACAAGAAACGAGGGGTACACAGGGTGGTGGCTTTATCTTAGTTTACCTAAATATAAGTATACAGGCGTTTTTTCATTGTGCCTTTGTAGGAATGCAGCTCTCATGGTTGGGAATCAAACTTGCAACCTTGCAGAGTGCCATAGCCACTTAGCCATCAGTAGGTCGCTACGTGACATCTTGTCTTGCATTTACACTCATGTGTAAATGATATCCAATTAATAAAATATAAATAAATAAAAGATAAATATGGAAGGGAGTTCCTGATCAATCCACAACAGAATCAACACAACTGTCATGGCTAATGAGAACCACAGCTCTAATAAGGCGAGCAGTAGCAAAGTATACACCAACAAGGTATACACCAACCTGCACTTCCCCTTTCTCTCCTGGCTTGGGAGGCGTCAACTTTGACGTGAGTTTCGTCTGGGCACTTTCCTTGGAAACGTTGAGAAGAACATCCACAATCACCACGGGGTCATTGAGGCCAGGTTTTCCCTGAACAGAGGCACGCAAGAGCGTTGAAACATTACAAGTGCTCCTCCCTGTCCACTCTTACAACCTTTTTTTTCCCCCTTTACTGGAAAAATGTCCCCCTCTCACAACTACAAACTTCAACCCTTGTCTAGCCTTGAAACATGACCGTGCAAACATAGTCGCCATTGCCTCCGTACAATCATGGATGGTCACAAATTTCAGTAACAGTTTCTCATATAATTTGCACATCTTCAGAAAACATCACCACTGGTTATGTGACAGCCTTCGCTTGGCGTGACTATCATATCAAGTTTTTCATATCATTAAAACATAGAAACAGTAGGATGCTCCTGTGGAGCCAAAACTTCCAGCTCTGATCAGTCACACACAGCAGTAGGAGGCACACTGAAAGTCTGTTCAATGGTGAATGTCTGAAAACTGCTCATCTTCACAGAACATCCTAGAGTACTGTACTCTGCATTTAGGATAGTCATATAAATAGTAAAAAAAATAATAATAATAATTGTGAAGAAAACACTGATAACTGCCAATGTAAATGAACAGTCGACTGCTTCTAAAAAGCTATCTCAGAAACCACGAATGATGCACTTGAAGGCGTATACTACTTGTTGCAGTGAAAATATTCAGGTAGCACTAGTTGTTTCATTACGCTATCCCGGATGGAACAGAGCCACTAACCAGCGCACCTGTAGTAGTAGTATAGGTGGCTCTACGTATGAGTCGATTCATCATGTGTGTTGTCACCAGCATGGAATGTGACTGTGATCCCCCTCTCCCGCAACTGCCAAAGGGGGAGAAGGTGGCAGGACAAGAGAAGTGCTGCCCTTCTCGAGGGCTCCACCACACCCACGTCACGTTAGTTTTCAGACACTTCAAATCTCTCAAACGACATTAGGTACGTCTCAGGGCTAGAACAGCTGGGGTTCGGCAACAAATGTGCCCAGCAAACTTTGTTGCGTGAGTGTACGTGCTTTTTTGCATCAGTGCCTTTGTTTCGGCGGTCAAAGTCCGACCACCACCATCGCCCAAACACTGACAACCACAAAAACGGGCAAAAGAAGCAAAGAAAGCCATTCGCTTTAAAAAATAAGCATCGATTTGTGGAGTGATACGTTGCCCGGCTGCAGAGTGGGCTATGAGGGATGCCATAGTTGAAGGCTCCAGATTAATTTTGATCACATGGTGCTCTTTGATGTACAAACAAAAGAGGGTTCACAAGTGCTTCTGCCTTCTGCACCCATTACAGTGCAGCAACCGCAGCTGGCAATTCAACCTGCAACCTAGTGCTCATCAGCAGAACGCCATAGCCACTGAGCCATCGTGGCTGGTAGTCATGAACAGGGGGTTCAAAACCGAGACACGTCAGGTAGGTTTTCCCGATTTCAAGAGCACAAGCAGTGAGATGGCAGAGTGATGCGGAAGAAGATACAATGACTCACTCTCGCGACGACAACTTTCTTCTTCGAGTAGGCGACGACCACACCCCAGCCAAAGTCATCAGTGCCATTGTTTACCTGAAACAACAACAAAAAATGTTAGAAAATGGGGGGAGGAAAGAAAACTCCAAAATATTTCTTAGTGTTAGTGCTCACTATAGTTGCCAGTCTACCCAATCAGACCTAAACTGCCAAAAGTTCTTGCAGCAGTGCCATCTGGCTAGCCACACAGCTGATGACGTGCCAGAGAGGGCATCCAAAGGCACTGTTCTCATCAGTGCAGTTCATTGTGTTGACAATGCTTCGACAGATACATCCAGTTATTGCAGCATGAAGTATGAGCCATATGCTCATGCTTTACTAGTGAGTTAGGCTTGCCCAGTACATTCACACAAATGCAGTGATGTAATAGAAAAAAGTTCACCCACGATTACGATACTCCCTAATGCAAATCTTGAGCGCAGCTGTTTAGGTGCTTTGAATTTGCGATGTGTTGTGGCAAAGAGTTTGATTCTGAACAGCAGGGTTCTCTCGGCGGCAGCGCCGAGCCTCTGCTCGGACAGCTCGTTTAGCAGCAGCAGCAGCAGACGAAGCATTTACACCGGTTGCATTGCTCACTGTTCAGAAAGGAGCGTGAACACGGGAATGCGTGGGCCGCGCGGAGTGCATTCTTCAGTGGCGGCGGTGCAGGCGAAGTAGAGCAGGCACAGTAGGTCTGAAGCCCACACCAGCGCTTCGTTTCCGTATATGGTATCGATGGATGTGCTCGCCGCAGACCTCCTTACCCTTTCACCATACTTCCTCCTCTGATTTCGTCCTCGCGCTCTCTCCGCTATCGTCATTTTAACGCGACGGCGTTAAGGGCCCCGTGTCGCAGAAAATCTGGCGTCGGCGTTAAGCATCGGCGTCTGGCGGAAATATTCATGCCGAACCACATCATCCCGAACCACCCCGACCACACAGGCCCTCCGCATGACTCAAGGCGTTAGTGAACAAAAATTGAATTTCTCAAAGTAAAATCCGTCAGAAAATCGTAAAGTACGACTTAACCACAACCCTACAGGCGTGATAGCTTCGGATTGCAATTTGAATATATGAGAAAAAAGCCTGACAAGCAGCCACGGATCTTTGAATGCTATCGCGTTCCTCTCTTAAAGGCGAAGCTTAAGTGCCCTCCAATTCTGATGGTGTTTCGCTGTAATTTAGTTCTAGGCAACATTGAGGGGAATGTTGAAAACCGAGCCTTTCAAAATTTTAGACGCGCGCGCCTCGGGCAACAGGAAACAACTAATAATAAGAAAAGGTCCTAGGGCCTTCACATTTTCATATAAGACGGCTTAAATTGCTCCTGTAAAAATGTCTTCCCAGCAATGCATTTGTGTTTAAAAGTGAAGCCGACTTTAAGGGGATCAGTGTAAGCTTGGTCTTTGTAAGCTGGCTTTCCCTCGTCTGTTGCAGTGAAGCCTACTCATAAACAAAAATGTGATGCGAACAGAGCCCGATAACGCTGTCGCTTTCTACTCTTAAAGGCGAAGCTTAAGCGTCCTCCAATTTTTTCATCCCCTGCTGCGCTCCGCATTCGCGCGGTTATGCTGAGGGATGCTGTCACTCAAGGCAGGAACGGGCACCTAAGAGGTGCGTGCACTCTAAAATCCAGAGGGTGGGGGGTTGAGGCACACTCACATGGACCATGCGCCCCGGTTGCAGGTACGGGACACAGTACTGGGGCTTGGTGAGGAAGGCTTGCAGCTCACGCGAGAGGGAGGCCAGCTGCTGCCGCACCTTGTAGTACGCGGCCACCTCCGTCTCATTCGGAATCTTGAATGACTCCAGCTCTGCTTGCAACTTCTGCAGCTCTGCGGGGATGACAGGACCAGCAGAAAAGATGCTTTCGTTATGACACCAAAGATAACTACAAAGCTGAATGGCCCCTCACAAGATATAGGCATTACAGACAGACAAGCACAGTACATAGATCACACGGTGACAAGCGTGTTTACCAAATATTACACAAATGTGTGCTACAAGAACAGCCAAAAATTCAAACAAAAGCTTGCATGCCCTTAGAGGAGCTGAAATGACGTCAAAGACTCGATATTTCCACGTCATGGGTGCACTGCGCTAACAGCCAGCAGCGACATGAACAACTTGGGCGATTCCCATGTAATGCAAAGCATGCAAAAGCACTGCAGAAAATGTATAGTGCGGTAAGGAAAAAAAAAAGAAGAAAAAAAAAGTAGGTAGGGGTCACGAAGTAAACTGTCAGTCATGTGGGCCTTCAGCTCCAATATGGGAGAAGGCAGGGAAGGACTACCACTTCCGAGTACTTGCCAAGGCAATGCGAGGGCGCTTCTGTAGCGAGGAGGGTAGCTCACCTCCTTGCAACATTTCATTTGCCTTTCTCTCTTATATTACTAAACCTAATTTCCAAATTCTTGTTCTAGAATGCTCCTCAGACAGCACTTTACAACACCAAGTGTACAATTAAAATTAATTATGTAAATAGATAAATAACAAAATAGCAGATTGTTATTTCAGACTACACTAGTTTGAAATTTCCTCTCTGAAACATAGCTCAAGTGTTGTCTATGACTTCGTAGAAAGCTCTCTGAGGTTCAAGGTGTGAAAGGCCAGGCGCCATAACTCACTTTGATAGTAAACTGGGATGGCTGCATTGTTCTGAAACTGAAAGAAGGACCGCTCCAGGATGTACTCCGGGTTCACTTCTTCCACTCTCATCAAGTTAAGCACCATGTTGTAGGTCAGGTGGAATGCGCTGTTGATGGGGTCAGGCAAGCCCTGTCACAGAGAACAGTAACATCGGACATCCTGGTAGCAAAACAAATGTGTGCGTCAAAAGTTCCCACAGGTGACCAAAAGAAAACTGCAATGACCTTACAAAGATAGAGGGCGTATGTGAAGGACAGGCATATTGGGCAGCTGCATTAGCCCGACAAAAGATAGCACTGTGTACCAAGAATGAAATGCAAATGTGGCAGCTGCAGCTTGTTTTGGCACAACTTTCTTAGCCCAAACACAACAGTACTTGGCATAAAATAAATTAACATCTATGTATTGGTTACTAAGCAGCCACAGCATAAGGAACACCATTAACACTAACTTGCACCAGACATCTCTAAACAGAGTCATACACATGCCCACATGACTGCAGGTTGATGTACCTCTATGAGAAAAAGGCTATGGGAAACTGGAGATCCCAGAGGGGGTAAATTTTCTCAAAACCAGCATATACAACGTGTAGATCAAGGATGCAGTCTACGTCTGGTTCAACTACCAGAGCAAAGCCACTCTCTATTCTGTGCAGCATGTGCAAGCAGGAGGAAGAATTAAATGAGCCTTTTCTCACAGCTATGACTGTCCACAGTATTTTTCCTTGATACTGTTTCAACAGCGTATGTTTGTGTGAAACAGCAAACACACATTAATTTGTGTATTTATTTTGACAACTGAAAAAAAATTTTTAATAATTTAATCTTGCCATGCGGTCCTCAATGCCCAAGTCTCACAGAAAAGTCTCACTTCGCCATTAATATTTCATAATACGAAATCTGGCACTGGTTTGAAATCTACGGGGATGCAAACTAAGTTCCCAAACTGTTTCATTCATGGAATAATTCACAATAGAAGAGTTTGTCTCAAAAGCAGTCTGCTATGTATGGGACAACTGAAATGTGGCATTCCTCAGAAGGCTTGATTCAAAAATGGAACTGGCAGCATTCCCCAACTATTCTTTATTCTGAAGGAGAACACTGCGTCACAAAAGTAAGCTTAAATATCATGATTTGTGTCTTGTTATTATTTACCAAGATCGCTAATGCACAAAATGGTAGTTAGTAATACAGACTGTATGTAGCGCAGTAAACTCAAGACATCGGAAACGATACAGAACTAAGTACTTGTGTTTCTTGTGATCTCCATTGGCTTTGCCGTGTCTCTTGTTAAAGCTACAAACCAATTAGACCTGACAACTACACCAAATAGGCGTATCCTGAGCTCAGCTGTGAGATACAATTGAGAGAGAGAGAGAGAAAAGCAATAAAGCAAATGAGCCACAATAATATCTAACCTTGACAATGTCCTTGCCAGCCGCTGGACTCATTTTTTCGTCTATCATGAGAATGACAATGCCACGGTCGTCCAGACCACGTCGCCCGGCACGACCACTCATCTGGATGTATTCTCCAGAGGTGACCTAAACAAAGCAACAGAAAAGTGTGCATTGCCCATTATGAACTCTGAAGTCTGACAAAAGCTTTGCCATAGACCTTTCTATAGGGCCGAGAGTACACTTCTCTGAACTGCTGCATCTACGTACAAAGCACACAGGCTGTCGTTTCTACAATGCTTATGAAGATCACCTGGGTTCACTAGCAATGCAGAGGGCATTATGGTGACATCCAAGGAGCTCTCGTTGGAAATGTCTACTACACACAGGGTGACCATTTTTAAGTTTTATGGGATTTTTAAAAATCGCCTGTGGCAGACAGCCTAATTCTTGTCCTTGAGTTAGATTATTCGAAGAGGCCAACATTCCTAGCATGAGAAATCGAAACACATATTAAACTAATTAATGAAAATTCACTAATTAACTTCTTAACTAATTACATGACGGCACATATTGCAATTAACGAATAGTAGCCGGTGAGCTTGCAAGACGTATCCACTTGCAATGAATTTCCAGGATGACACCAGTTTTATGATATCATTTCCCAAAGTGTGGGACGAAATACATGGGTGTTCCGATTACTTTTGTTCTTCAATGCCTAAGAGAGCATTTTGTTTAAAAAGTGGAACAACAGTGCATTCTTAGGGCAAGTTTGATGGCATATCTCTCCAAACTGGCATCATTCTGGAAATTCATTCCAAGTGGATATGCCTTGCAAAGTCGCCAGCTACAATTCCCAAATTGCAATATGTGCCGTAAAGTAATTAATTCAAAAGATAATTAGTGAATTTCTGTTAATTAGCTGAATATGTGTTACGATTTGTCATTGAACTAATGTCCGCCTCTCTGAATAGTATAATACAGCTCAAGGACTAGAATAGTGTTATCTGCAACAACTTCAAGCCATTTTTAGAATTCCGTAAAACTTAAAAATGATCACCCTGTAGACTGAAGCATGCCATCCCTGTTTGACAAAGCGAGTGGTGCTACATTTCACACAATTCTTTCTTGCACACAAACACAGTGTAAAAATTCAAGGGCACTTCAAGGGGCCCTACGAGGATGAATGCGAAAGCATTGCGACCACCAAAGGGCGTGGGTTCGAGTGCCTTAATTAGTACCAGCAGGACTCGTGCACACACTACACTCTGAGCTGAGTGAGATCAGTCTAGTGTGTGCTGCAAGAAGCACTTGGTGAACAAGGACTTGGAATTTTCACATTACAAGCAAGCAGTGTTGCATACATTCAAGTAGTGACCCAAACAACTACTTCTGTAACGTCTGTAATATACGGTGCCATGTGACCATAGCACCGCCCATAATTTGGTTCCTGCAGCAACAGCATCAACACTCATTTGCTCGACAAATGCACTCACCCATCTGAAGTCTTTGCCGTCAAACTTTCTTGCATTTGTGAACAGTACTGTACGGGCAGGCATGTTGAGTCCCATAGCAAATGTCTCTGTTGCAAACAGTGCCTGCAATACAGTAAGAAAAGAATGTCCGCAACGTGATTACTTAACCGGCATGTAACAAAATCTTCAAGATACAAGTCACTCACGGACCATTCAACAATGCTTCAGTATGCACAACAGAAGCAGAGCAACAGTACCTTGACAAGCCCCTCTGCAAAGAGAATCTCAATGGTCTCCTTCAAGATGGGCAGCAGGCCGGAGTGATGCACCGCAATGCCTCGCTTCAGCAGTGGGAGAACCTGCTCAACCTATAAAGGGTGACAGGAAAGTGATAAGATCAAGAAGGACATTTCTCTCACTGATAAGAGTGGAAGGTGAAGATAGTCTAATTACGCATGCAACTGACAGAGAAAGATCAATTTTGACAAAGAGCAGAGTTGCCAACGACAAGTGTTCCAAGCATGTCATTTGCCTTTGGTTTGGTTTGGTGCCTATTAGCATGGCTCGATAAACCATGGAGGATTCGCCATGCCTTGTTAAAACTTTTTTCTCTATAACCCATTATCATTATTATGCACGTTCTTTGTTATTTCATTAAACTGCCATGTTCCTTCACCAACCACTCTTCTCGTGTGCTCCACAAGAAGATCGGTCGGTGAGGAAATGTGGCGGTTTAATGGAATAACAAAGTTATGATGATGATGATGGCAGGTGAGTAAGCAAGTTTTGACACGTCTCCTCACCTGAGGCAACTTCTGGTCTTCCTCCGAAAGTGAGTCCATGGCATTCTGGAAGACCTCCATCACGAGTTTCTTCTCTTTCACTGTTTCGAAAGCAAGAAAGATTCACTTTTATGGTTAGCAGTTCGGTCACTTTCCCTCTACTCTACACGCATGAGTTATCGAGCAGCATGAACATATTGATAGCCATGCTGGACCAAGGATTGACAAAGTCACGACATAGAGAGTTAACAAACTCGCAGTTTTAGCTGGCAATAGTCAGGTGACTATATATCAGTGCCAGGCTGTAGCTTATAATTTGCACAACTGCATTGTGATCTCTGCCCATCTCCTACTTATTTAACAGTATTTACTCTATTTTAGACTAACGTTAAGAGACAGGAAGAGAGCGGTGTGGATCAGAGAACAAACGGGGATAGCCGATATTCTAGTTGACATTAAGCGGAAGAAATGGAGCTGGGCAGGCCATGTAATGCGTAGGATGGATATTTAACATGCACCTTTTCTTCTAAAGAAATCGGTACAAAAAGTGTCTATGTGTTACAATTCAGTTACAATAAATATGTTTGCAATTGTTGCAAATGGGGTGGTGCACGCAGAACAACACATAAAACAACATGTGATCCGAAAGACCCACAATAAGAAGCTTGTCTGACAGCGAATGACAATGGACATTAAGTGTGAATAAATTTACATTCTGCAAAGAAAAATACTGAAGATTTCATTTGTTCTAATTGTGAAAATCAGAGGCATGCTACACTTTTCGTTATAAAATTAGGTGAACATTAGATTCAGTGCACTATATTTCTTACATTGAACCGGTGCACCTTAGATTTGTAGGTGCATTAGAATAAGACAAATACAAATTTTATTTAATAAGAGCAGCTTCAGGAGTGCTTTAACAGGAAACGTTTAGCTTGGGTCTATTCTGACTGCACTAGTCAAACACATTTGAAATGCAGAAATGCACTAAACAACTGCTTAAACTATCTGAATTGGTTTATTTATTTTATTTATTTATTTTCGATACCCTCAAGTCGCCGAGGCTTTGTAGAGGGGAGTGGGTAACATATAAATAAAGAAAAGAACAGAATGAAACATGCAGCATTATACAGTATTAGCGACAAATTGCAAAAGTGAAATGAAATATAACAGAATGGTACTAAAACAAATATAACTGAACTGAACAGAACAGAAATAAACACATCATGTTATACAATACTAGTAGCAAAATATGAACATAACAGAAATTTGGGAAAGGTAGAAAAGAAAACATGAGAAAAAAAAAAGTGAAAAAGCAAACGAAATTGCAGGCATCGTGACATGTTAAAAAAAAGACAGAAAGAAAGAAGTGGGGAGGAGAGATGTATGAGATGATTAAGCAGTGCTATCACATTGTAGATTAAAAATTGCTATCACATTAAAGATTGCCATCACATTAAAGAGAGAAAGCAGTCCACGAAATGTCTTGTAGCAGTATTTTTGGTGCGAAGCACCTTATGCGCCTGGGCTGTCAGCGTCTCCTGTCATAATCATCGTTGCCGTAGTCGTCGTTGTAGTCACGGTAAGCAAGCGGCTAGTGCTCGCGCTCGGCACGCGCTCGTGCCACTGCTCCCGCGTTCATCGTCGTCTTCTACAGCTGGCTGCATTGCCGCTCATCATTGCAGCGTAGAATTTCACTTCTCTTCTGTCGTCGTAATGGGGAGGCCGCGTTTACGGGGTTATGAGCCATTGCTTAAGGCAGTATGAGCCCATTAGCGGTGCATCACTGCATGCTTCGCACCTCCCCAGGTTCCACGTTAGTGGAGCTTCATTTCGCTCAATGAGTCATTCGAGCACCGAGTTTTTATGAGGCCTTTGGATGTTTTGTGAAAATTAGCAAAAAATAAAGGAAAATGCAAAAAGAAGAAAGCTTGAAGCAATAAATCTACAACTCCAGAATGGCACGTCAAAAGCAGACACAGTGAAATTTCAATCATGTGAAATCTCTTAATTAGAAGTGATGGATAATTCGAACTGCTCTGTTGGTCCCGATCCCAGCAAAGTCCTATGTTTTTGAATAGAGAAGAACTCTGTGAATTCCGAACGCCATGGGCTCTCCTTAGTTCGAACTTCAGTTTATTCTAACAAATTTTCAGTTCCCCCCTTGAAGTTCAAGTTAACGAGACATTACTGTATAAAGATATGGCAAATTTTCTTTAATGTTTTTGTTTAAGAATTGAAGGCCTAAATTTAAAATCTAGCATTTACTTTAAGTCACCCACTGATTGCAATAGTAGAACCTTTTTGTAAGACTAATCGCAAAATTAATTTGTTTCCCATATGACACCGACAGTTCCTTCATCATAGAAAATTCCTCTGAGGTGGGCAATCTTGAGCAAAGCCTTTCCCACCATATTTAAAGTTAAAATTTTACCAAAAAGACGAGGCACAAGAACTCACAAGTGGTCAAGTCCAGTTTGGCAATCTGTGTGGCATACGCCTCGCATTCCTTCTTGCTGAAACTAAAGACAATAACAGGCGCATAGTCACGTTCCATGATCATCTTCACAATCTTGTAGCAGTTGGACTCTCCTATGAGCAGAGAAAACAAAAACAAAAAAACAGACGTAAGCGTGTCAGAAGTCACTGGCACAACAATCAGAAGTAGCAAATGAATACCACAGTAAAAAAGGGCATGCCCTGAAACACTATTTCAACATAGTAAGAAAAACATCCTCGATCAATTCTGCCACAAACATGCAATGAAAATATTATTTCACCGCATCTCCAGGGAGCCTATATCTGGAAAAAGACCCAAATTTTCATCCACGTTAATTTAAAGCTGGGGAAGAGAAAACATAAACACCTAATTTACAATAGTAAAATAGGACAGAATAGTACATCGCAGAGTTGACAAATCTGACTTATTTTTCTGCTTCTCTCTTCCGTGTCTCGGCAAAATCGAACAAGTTGCACGTAGAAGCTAAGCTTATTCAGTATCTGTTCCGAAAAACCAAAAGCACTGTCAGACTCTGCCAGTAGAATGTGAGTATAGATTGTTAACATGCCCCGCTCGGTCTTGCTGCTGCTGCCTTGCTGCTCTTGAGCACCTCTGTCAGATGCCAACCTCGAAAGATTACCATTAGTGTACTATGGAAAGAAGAAAAAGTAAGAGGTGAGCAATAGGCTGGGCACTGCTGTCAGTGCTGCATCAGCTGAGAGTAAAAGTTGCGTCATGGGGGAACAGGGAGAGTAAATATTGCGCTCTATATATGTATCTCTTTTATTATTGGGTTCATTTCAAAAAAGTTCGCAGGGAATATAGTATTCCTTGAAAGTATCACGCTCATTTGAGCGTGTTGCTCAGGTTTCAAGAAGAGGCGTTTTAAAGCAAACATAAAGATAGTGCTCCTGCAGTCCTAAATTTTTCACAGCTTGCAAAGACATCAAGGATTAATTAAATTATGGGGTTTTACTTGCCACAACCACTATCTGATTATAAGGCACGCCGCAGTGGGGGACTCTGGAATAATTTTAACCACCTGGGGTTCTTTAACACGCACCTAAATCTAAGTACACTGGTATTTTTGCATTTTGCCCCTATTGAAATGTGGCCGCCGTGGCTGAAATTTGATCCCGTGAACTCGTGCTTAGCAGCTCAACACCACAACCACTAAGCCACCACGGCGGGTAAAGACATCAAGGAAATGTACGGGCACCTTTGAATCCACCCTTGCGCCCTTTAAGGGCAGAGTCACCCTTGGCAGCGTCGCCCGCATTCTGAAGCAAAGCCATTGCTTCGTTGAATTTTTCCTCCTTGAAGTTCCCCTGAGTAAAGAAAACATAAGCGACAACATTTTATCGGCAAGACATTGACAAGGACAAATTTGATAACTCAAAGGGTCCTCTATGCTAGACCCAAGCAATGCTAATGTGTTAGGATTGCTGCTCCTTATCACAGAACCAGGTTTACCCCATGTTGAATGTGGACATGCATAGAATGAAGCCTTGAAGGGTAGGTAACAAAAGGGGCAATCTGGTGATGCATTCCAAGCTGACAAAGAAATCGTCATGGTGTGGCTCTGGAGTATAGCACTGGACTGATGGGAATGCGTGTCAGTGGAATGATGTCACGTGACCCCCCCCACCACCTGTTATTTCCTTAATTTTAACAGAACCTGTTTCTTTCTTTCTGTCTCTCTTTTTTTTTTCCGGGGCTCACAGATGGGCATGCTCACACATAGCGAGCTCAAAAACCCCAGAGCAGCTATACCTCCGTAAAAAGTGAATGACACCGTGATGTAAGTTGTTGAGACAAGGCACACATTGGGCCAAAAATCAGCGATAAACAGTGCATGTAACCACGAGTTATAATGGTTTGAACTTTGAACGGTAAATTTCCCAGACTCTCATATTTCTTTATGCACTGATTACAGTAATAAAGTTGGCATTGACATGTCACAGAAAGGCTTGCCTGTACTCATTCACTCCACGCACTTCGGAGGACTCAAATCGCCTTCCCGGATCAATCACTTGTATGAAAGACATTGCTTGTTTTCTGGAATTTCTAGCTAGCATTGCACAACCAGAAACTTCCTCTTATTACTGTATTTCTGACTTGTACAACTCCCCTCTGTAATTCCTTCGGGAGCTTTGAGGATACTACTAATAAAAAAGAAATCAAATGAAATGCTCTATACTGAAAGCAGAGTTCCACAAAAAAAGCAAAGTGTTGTGAACTTTCTGTGATTATCAAACATCTCCAATACTTCTCGTTTAAACCTCGCACTAAAAACAGAATTTTGCAGAATTGCACAGTAAAGATTTTGTGCCTAACTGTTTCATGGGAAAGCAGCTTACCATGCCACAAACCACCAAGCAAAAATGAGAGGCAGAGACAATTAAGACAAAGACAAGAGAGCTCGCAAAACGGCTGCAAATGTAATTCACGCAGAAAACGACGACACCTCAAGGAAAGAAAAAAAAAAAAAAACTCACATTTTCGTCTACGACAAGGTAGAGTCCGCTGCCGCCAGCTGGGAAAATGTAGTGTTGCAGAGGCACTGGACGATATTCTGTGTACACTACATGGCATGGCTGCATGTAAACAAGAATAAGCAAAAATGTTTAAGCATTCCATCTGCAATGCACTTGATGTGCCATTCAACAACAGCAAGAAAAACAAGCTTTCCATTTTCTTCCCAGCACACCAATGGAAATGCATAGTTGCAGTGCATGCTACACTACAGCTCCGTGTGCAAAATACAGATGGTTTATGCAGACGAAGGTATATATATATATATATATATATATATATATATATATATATATATATACAGCTTCGGTGGATTGAGCATTGACGGTACCCGAGGACATGTGCCATGGATGAACACGTGGAAAACAATGAAGAAACTGCGGTCATGACTGTTCTGAGCTTAATGACAAGGTACTGAATGTATTGCACATTTTTTACACAAGCACAAGCAATTAACACTCACAACTGTACTGAAGGACAGTAAATCAAGATTTTAGACAAATAAAGCAATTATACTTTTCTTGAAGCAACATTATTGCATCACATTGAAGCAAGGGGCTTGCAAAATTGCAGAATTGAAGCAAATTTTAATTCAATTTTTCTGTTCTTACTAAGTGGTGTTGCACCTGGCACTGCATCCATTGGTTAGACGATTCTAAATTTCTTACATTAAAGGAACTGCCAACAAATTTTTAAGAACCCAGTTTTTTATGGCGCACTGAAAAGCTCACACACAGTAGTGTTTACACCAGCAGCGGTTACTTCCAAAAGTGTGTGGATATTTTGTAAGCAGAACTATTCGACCTGAGCAGCCTCTAAAAAAGAAAGAATCCTTCCTTGAGCAACGCTGAGAAGTTAGAGCAGTGCCGATAGCCCGCCTTGCAAATTGTGAAAGGCGCCCATCGTTCTGCTTTGACAGGAGTGAGTGCAACTGCACTTAACCACTTTACACTCCATCCTTTTCAACCAATTTTGAAAATTAAAAAGCTGTTACAATAAGTTTGTGTTGTTGTACAGACTTTTCTTAGATTTGTACTGCATTTTTTTGTGAAGTACACGCCTACGTCATAGGTGGCTGGCCCCCGGCCTCGTTATTCTGTTGATAGCGAAGTCAACTCATCGAAAACGTCAAGCGAAGGCAGCACCACTTTTCTACTCACTACAATGGCTTATCTATACACTGTAATTCAGAAAAAATTTACAATACAAAAAAGTGCACTGCATTTCAATACTAATAAAAAGACCAGGAACTGCATAGACTAGTAGGTCACGTGATACGTTACTTATGCATCTTCCATGTTTATGCTGCATGGGGTGCCAAAAGCCATTTTTCGTGACTTTTAGTGAAGAATTAAAAATATAAATCCACATTTAAAGAGAAAAACAGGGCTTGTTTTAGCCAACACGATAGGCAATCTTTCCATTAGAGGGGTTATCTCGATTCATGTTCTGAGTGGTTGTCTGTCTCTTTAATAAAACAGAAATGAAACATTGTTATGGTAAAATTGGGAACAACATTAGTTATGTAATAATACGAAGCATGCAGTAGTCTCGGCAAGTGAATACGACTAAGGCAACTAAGGACAAAGTAATGTTTTACACCTGACATGTTGTGCCTGATTCAATATGCCAAATAATAAAGTTAAATAAAAAAATTTATCGGTTGTTTTACAAGCTACAATGCACACATATTTTTGAAAAACAGTCATCCACTTGTCTGCATTTTGCACAGGTGTAATCGTGTATGCAAGTGTGCAATGCATGCACATACACACAAGACTACCATGCAAATTTCGATACTCAAGATCTACATGCACTTACCTGTTTATGCAAATGACATATCCATTCGGCAAACTGCTTCGCATTAGGGATGGTGGCAGACAGAAAAACATACCGCACATTGTCTGGAAGCAAGATGATGGTCTCCTCCCAGACAACACCTCTTTCTGCAAAAGATCACATCAGGGATTCAATGCTCACATAGCATTATAAAATTTCTTAATTTCTTCGTCAGTACGAGTAAGCACAAACAGTTCAGCACCTTTAACACAGTGCACAGCAGGAAAATGAAATCAGAAGTAATAAACACACAAAAACAATTAAAAGAAAAAAAAAAGTGCCTCAGATTTTGTCAGCTCTGAACACACTTATTGCGAGAGCAGCAGGCTTTACCAGCAAACACTGTGATAACACAGTAGTTAGTGTGTCCAGCTCCAAACTTCACATTGCCACATGGGTACATGTTCAAAACCCAGTGGCGAGAATGGGTCAAGTTTTGTTTGTGCTACAGCAATCTGTGGAAGTAGCTTGGTAGTGACGACACACCTCCACCCACTTTTGATGCAAGCAGGATAAGAGTTTGTGTATTCTAAAATTCTGCTCTGATGCACCACTGATTGGTTGAGTAGCTTTGCGACTTATGCCACAGAGTTCAAACATTAAAGAGCAAATGGCTCCCTCAAAACGGTTGCTTTTAGACCAAGCTGAACATTTGCCATTGTTGCTTCACGACCATGTCTGTTGCGTGACCACCACGACTTGCCAGCATGAATGCGCCACCAAAGATTTCACCATGCAACAACTGGCTAAACTCGCCGTACAGCTGACTTACCTTTGTCTCTCATGTAATGAATCTCATCAAAGATGACCCAGCCGACCTCTCGCATGATCTCCGACCCCCTGTACAGCATACTTCTCAAGATCTGGCAACAAAAAGAAAAACAGGGCACAATGTGCTAAAACCAAGTGAGCACAGTTATGTTGAAGTTCTTGACAGACACAGAGGTATAAACAGCCTTGCATGAGCTAGAAGTAGCCAGGGATATTATCTAAAGATAGACAGATACAGCTGCGCACACACACACACACACACACACACACACACACACACACACACACACACACACACACACACACACACACACACACACACACACACACACATACACACACACATATAGATATGTGTGTGTATAGATATATAGTATCTTTAAAAAATTAAAATTAAATTCTGGGGCTTTAAGTGCCAAAGCACAGTCAGATTATGAGGCACAGTGTGGTGACCCTGGCCTAATTTTGACCACCTGGGGTTCTGTGTCGTGCCCCTAAACTTCAGTACACAAGCATTTTTTGCATTTTGCTCACACTGAAATGCGGCTGCCAAAGCCAAGGTCGAACCACAACCTCAAGCTAAGCAGCGCAGCGCCACTAAGCTACCATGGTGAGTGCTCTAAACAAACATTGACATATAAATAGCCTTGCAATCACTAGAGTAACAAGAGGTACATAGCTAGAGATAGCTATACTATTTAGATATAAATACAGCTACAGATATATATCTTGTGTAAATAGATAATCAAATGGGAACTAATATGCCAGTGCCTATTTCCTGGCTCTGCTTGTCAAAAACAGCTAATGCTTCAAAAGGCCAAGCAATTTAAGTTTGATGCAGCATTTAACATACTAGAAGGCTAAACTTGTGACTACGGGCCCGTATGCACAAAACGTTCTTACGCTAAGTTGGATTTATGTTTTGAAATAAAACAAAGCCAGAGGTCCACCCACACACATTTGTTAGCAACAATTTTTCTTCCAACAGATGACATACTAAATCCATAAGTACACTTCTCCACACATTTCACCTGAGTTAGCCAGGACTGCTAGACATAGCTCAGGTTTGCTCGTACAGTATAGACCACTTATAACGTAACCGCTTATAGTGCAGGACAGGATATAGTGCGGTCTTTTCAGACTCCCGTTAATTTTCCCATAGCACTCCATGTATACACGTATCGCTTATAGTGCAGTTGCGGGAAACGAAATACCGGTTACAGTGCAGCTGCGTGGGAGTACGGAAGTCAACGGAGACAGCGAACGCTCCCCTCAAACGGGCGCCCCAAGGAGTGCTCGAGGAAGAAAGAGAGACGATGTGGAGGAGAAGGGCACGCGGTGCGAACGAACAGCCAGTGAGGCTGAAACCAGAATCTTGAGTACGAGTCGTGAAATATCACGGCGCGCATAGCGATCAAGGGCCACGAAACTGCCAACGCCGGCCAACGCGCGCTTCACGATAACGGCAGTAAACGAAACTTCAGGGCGCACGCGGAGACCGTGGAATGTGAGGGAGGAGGGCGACAGGGAAGCGGATTTCGCCTCGGCAACTCCGCCGCTTCGGTGGCTCCCCTCGCCCTTCCTCGTAGCTCCCTCACTTTCGACTGTCACCG
This sequence comes from Dermacentor silvarum, assembly GCF_013339745.2. Taxonomy (NCBI): domain Eukaryota; kingdom Metazoa; phylum Arthropoda; class Arachnida; order Ixodida; family Ixodidae; genus Dermacentor; species Dermacentor silvarum. The sequence continues at coordinate 86,451,386 of NC_051164.1, forward strand.
TGCGCGCCCGCCGGCCAGCCGGCCCGGCGCCAGCTCCCCGAAGTTTCGTTTTCTGCCGTTATCGGGAAGCGGGCATTTGCCGGCGTGGGCAGTTTCGTTGGCCGGCCTGGGACAGCGCCACTGCTTCCCGCTTCGCCGTAGCCACAACGTGCAAGGTCAACACGTGACTAGAAAGTAGAGAAAGCATAAAGGAGAAAGAAGGGTTCACTGCCATTTTCTACGCGTGGCTACGGTAGCGTGGCTGAGACGTCGGCACGTACACGCATGCTCCGGCGCAACGCAGTATCGGCGACCTTGCCATTTGAGAGAGGGTGAAATTTCAGCCGCGTTTTTTTTTTCTCTTTATTTGTTTTGTTCGCGCGCGACATTGAGGGGTCTCTCCTAAGCCGGAGCAATGCCGGTCGGAGGCACCGCCGCGTGATTTGGTTCGAATTAACGAGATTCGACTGTGCACTGAATGCAAACGTTCTAGCCGCATTCCTCGACTGTCGCATACGCGTGGCGGCTCGGTGCACATGTTTTGAATATGTGCAGGCTTTGAAAATTGTTGCTTTGGCTATAGTGCGGTACCGCTTATAGTGTGGATATTCGCGACTCCCGCGACTTACGTTATATGCGGTCTACACTGTATTATGACAGGGAAAATGCAGACGTGTCTCTTGTGATGAAACCTTTCACAAGAAACAAGCTCAACATGTGCTCAATGATGACCAGTACTTTGGGCAAACAATGATTGCCATATCTTGGGCATATGTACAGTGCAAGGAAATGCACTTGCAGCTTAGGAAAAGAGTAATATCATATAAGTCATTACGGGAAAACATAGACAGATGCAAGAGACAACCACCCCGAATAGGACAGAAATGTCATGTCAAACCATGCAAGGGGGCATGAACAAGTGCTTGAAGCAGTGCTACTGCCAGCCACTGAAAAAGCAGACAAAGCGTAATGCTGACGAGCTCAGTGTCTCGAGGATGCAAATGTAACAGCAACACACTGGCCATCGGATTCCCCGTCAAAACAGGGGAAGCTCGCAGGGGGTGCGGTCACATAAAATCAACTCACTTCTGTTGTCATTATAAGGCAGCTGGCACTTGGGTTGATGGTGACATCACCAGTCATTAAACCCACGTCCTTGAAATCATCCGTGAACTCCCGGAACTTCTGGTTGCTGAGTGCTTTGATAGGCGTCGTGTAGATCACACGCTGCTTCTCTTGAAATGCCAGTGATATTGCATACCTGCAAAAACACAATGCGACAGTTTGTTACCCGTTGGCCAAGGTGAAATTACTTTGTGAAATGAACAAAATTTCTGTTTTAAAGAAGTTGTTCACCTTTAGTCGCCTAAGAAGCCAAAGTGAACCCAGGCACTCAGTCTTGGGCGCCTTGACGTTAATGTATATTAGGAACCCAGCCTCGGACAAAACTATTTGTCTTTGATACACTCAGCGCAGCAAGCATGTGATATAGGAACAAAAGTAATGTAAATTAAATTCTAGGGTTTCACATCATCCCGAAGCAGCACAGCAGGTTATGAGGGACGTCGTAGTTGGGGGGTCCGGATTAATCTTTACCACCTGGTGTTCTTCAACGTGCATTTAAATCTAAGTATTAGAGCGTGTTTAGCTTTCACTGCCATTGAAGTGCCACCATCACATCTGGAAGTGAAACTCATGACGTTACGTTCTGCAGCAGTATGCAATAACCACTTCAGCAGGTTTAAGTATGTCCTGTAACTAAACATTGCTTTTCAGTAAACCAAACTAACTAGGCAAACAAAGCATTTGAGGAAGCTGATAATGCAAGCAGTTGTCTTGGCAACGCTGCACAGTATCTAACCAAGCAGAAAACCACAGCAGTGAAATGGAATCAAACTTTTACCATGCGTCTGCCAACCACTAAGCCAGTTTTTCTTAGTTGCTGCTTGCTAATATAGAGGCACAGCCGATTGTTAAAGTAGCTCAACACACACTGAAACACTATCCTGCTTCCAACTTCGACCTAAACATTTGCGCACAACAGTTCGTTTTAATATGAACAGAGCACTTGAAGGGGTTTTAGTTTAGAGGGGCCTGCAACACTCCTCAAACATAGCAAATGAACCAGCTCAGTTACTAGACGATGCTGTCACAAACCATAGCAGACAAGTATTAGTCCTGTAAACACAGCAGGTAGCCTATAATTTCTCTCAAATGACTTCCACAGATCTTTGCCACTTTTTGTCGATATTGCTATGTGCTCATAAACATGATGGGCACTGGCTGGATGGCTTTAGGTGTCACGATGACTAACTAGCATACCTCCAGTGGAAGCAAGAACAAATTTATCTAATTGACAAGGTGGTTACGCAATCTGGTGGCAAAGAATAATAACACTGCACCATGGCTTCTGAGATCAGCTCCACCCTCAGAAGCCAAAGCTTGATGGAATGCTGGGCAGAGCATAGCATGCATGACACTCCTCCTTTTATCACTTGAATGGTCCACTTGGGACAACTGTGAAGAAATGGATGGAATCGAAGAAAAACAATCCCTACAAAATAACGCCCTAGGGCTCTTTTAAAATCCAGCGTAACAAAGTTTGATCTACACAAAGGTGAGTATATAGAGAGGTGCGATAGTAGAATAGGTAGTGTCCAAAACATAGTGCTCGTGACGTGTTTCCAGCTCTTGCAGTCGCTCCTTGGTGCACACAGCCAGCAAAAGCATAGCTTTCAAGATTGGTTTCTGTTATTCAAAGGAAGCCACCAATGGGCTTTGGACACCCCCTATTGGACACCACAAGCTGTTCCAGGCAGACACAACGCAATATGCGGGAGGACACATACTCAGCCACAACAGTTTTGCCAGCCGAGGTGTGGGCGGACACGAGGACGCTTTGGTTGTGCTCGAGACAGAGGATGGCTTCCTGCTGAAACGGGTCCAGGATAAATCTATACTCTCGTGCGGCGGGGCCCTCTCTGTTCCGTTTCAGGGGCACGTACTCCATTCCCTCTGGCAGCGCCACCTGGCAGAAAAAGAGTGAACCACCCATGTCAATGTCAGATACTTAATGCCTCACTCATCCTGTAATGCTATATATAAGGTCAAAGCACCTGACTACAACGGAGAGATAGGAAGGTGTGCAGTCTCCCAGATGGGAAGCATAGTTCAGCACTTCTCCACTTCATGACGACAAACGTGGCGCTGCGGTCAGCGGCCTGTCACAAGCGGTGCAAGTCGTGTGCAGCTGCAGCCGTGTTACAGTGCAACTGTGACTTATCACTGTAGTCAAACTGCGAACAGTCTTCACAGTGACATTATAGGCAGTTACAAATTTCTGAATGCAGCGGAGCTCTGTGACTTGCGAAGATAACATACTTGCCTTCTCCGTCAGCTGTTTGTTTCCTGGTTTGAGAGCCATAAATATAGAGCTCATAAGACTGCTTATTTCAGTAAACACATTAATCGAGTATACAAGGAGGAGCACAAATTCTGTGCAGCAAACGAACTAGCCCTTGATCAGTTCTTACAAAGCCAGAGGGCGAGATTTGTTTCACAAAACAATATGTATAGATGTTGTATACGAACGTAATTCATGCAGGGAGTATTCTTATACCACTAAAGGCGTAAGGGAAATTATTTTATTTGAAGGAATGTAAAATACTATCAAATAAATATTGATATCCGCACAACTAAAGAGTCCCTGGTTTTATTTTTTTGCCGTATGGGTGCTATTATAAATTAAATGGACACGTTTGCAACCTATATATTAACAATCTTTTTTGACAGTAGAAATGAACTTGTTTCTGTGAAAGAAAAAAAAATTTCTCATCTTTTTCAGTGACCTACGATTTATACCCCTGTCAAGTGGCAAGTTAAGTGCACTTACGGGGAGTGCCCTTCGGGACCTTGAGTGACACTTTAGTCTACGTGGTTCTAAACGGAAAAACAGAGCGCACTCGCAGTAAAAAAAAAATGGCGACAGACTACGAGCGCTTTTTGTGATGATGTAGATTAAAAAGAAAAGTATTTCTAAAAAGTGATTGTTTTACGTTGTATTATTCATAAAAACAAACTTAATCTATGTTTTTTCAACAAAAAACGAAATTATTTTTCTATTGTAAGAGTGTGGCAAGTCAATGCCGGCCAAGAAAAATGCCTAGCCAATCCAGAACGACATAGCGGCGTGCGACGAGGCAGCATTTGATCCTGCTAGAACAGAATATGAGCTGGTTTTAGGCTATTATCTATATGGTTTTAGCGCAAGAGCTGGTCAACCACTAAAATGAACTTCTGTGTCCTTTTTTTATGCATTACATTTTGCACCATTGAAACCGCTGGCGGCGAGGCTACGCAAGCAAAGTCATTCCGTGAACGCACTTCGACCGGAGTAAACTCTTCTGCGAGTGACACCACACTTGCGACGTTTAGATATGGCAAAGTGCACTTAAACCGAGTGACACTCTCCTTAAGTGCACTTAACTTGCCCGCTTGACAGGGGTATTACTCCGAGATAGGGGTAATTTGTAGCATGCAAATTCATATAGTTTATACTCTTGATGATTGTGTATATATGTATGAACGCAATAGGTTAATTCGTCGGTCACATGCACATACCAGCCACATGAAGCTTTTACAGCAAACTATACATTAGCGTAACGTAAGCGTAGTGTAAGGTGCTTTTTCTTTTCACGTTATTCTTGCTATTTGCAAGAATTAAAGTTCAGCTGAGCAAGATTAGTTCCACGATGCTGTTTGTAAGTTCGAGCTTGTGCTGCTCAAAACCAACCAGTCCTGTAGGCTTGAGCTATGAAGGAAGGAAGAAGCATCTGCCAGTGCACTTCATGTTGAATTTTGTCGTAGTACTTGGCAAAACTTCTTCCAAGCTTAGAAGGCCGACATTTTGTCAGCCTTCTTTCAACACATTCACTTCCTCAATTGTCTATAAATACTTATTATTCACTGCATATACAACACGCATCATTTTCACCCTATTTGTTTGAAGCGTGTGCAGGTGTGGCTCGCTGTCCCTTCAGGATTATTTCAGCAGCTGGCATTCGGTTGGAGTCTTGCTTGTTCTTTTGGGGGGGGGGGGGGGGATTCGTTTTGTAAGCGTCAGGTACCACCGAAGATACTGAGCCGCAGATACACCCTCAAAATTTGCACAATCTTCCAGCCTGTCGTAGGCTCATGAAAATATACTCCTTGAAATGGCGTTCACACATGACTAAACAGTTTAAACATCAAAGCAGCAAAGTGCAAGCTCATATTTCTCGGAAAGTTCCGAGTCTCGCAGCATTGAAACCAGCGAAAGTTTTGCCCGTGGCTAGCATGTTTGTAGCCGAACTTACGATTCGACGCAAAGCAAGTGATGCTCCTCCAGCTAGTTTTCTTCATTGCAGGAACACTTTTACGATGTCTCAGAGCCTCAGGAGCTTGGTATTCCCGAACATTACCCACCGTATTCACTTCAATCCTTAAACGTCTCATTAAATTACAGGAACAGACCATATAAATGACCGCTTTTCAAAATGGCTCATTGCAGCAAGAAATGTCACACTTTTGTACACTCTCTCAACTTACATTAACGACTTTCTTCTAAGTTTCAGTGTGAAAGCAATTTATATTAAATATTATAGGTGTGCAATAACAACAGACTGAGTAGCACACGACGTCTGCTTCGCAACAGGCCTCTGACTGCAGCACCACTCCTGCTGTCATGATGTGGAAAAACAGTGGCGCGATCGGCACACCTACCAATCTAGCCACCGTAACCTGGCCACACACGACAAAGTCGGAAACCAAAATGGCAAGCAGTAAAACACCGGGGCTACTTACTATTTGCAATATTTGACCAGATGCCTCTACTGTCCTGGCTGTGAGACTTCTTCAAAAATACATAACAAATTTATGAACATTATCTCTTCAGACGCCTAGAGTTGCATGTGACAAAAGTTCAACCAAGTCCATCTGCCCCCTCATTCAAGGTTCCTCACAACTTGGAGACTTTAAAAATTACAGACTTCAGGGTTCTATCAGACATATTTTAAAAAATGCCATTGGGCATTTAAGGATTTAATGAATGAATGAATCTACACATGCTCAACTCACTGCCTCCTATGTTTCAGCCCACTAGCTCTAGTCATCTGCGCGTGCAAGATTCTTTGAAAATTGTCCTTGCACACATGGAAGACAGAGACGTTAAAGTAATCAATACACTGATCAGCTCTGAATAGTCAGAGGCTGTTTTAATAAATAATAATAGTTTATTGTGTGCAAGGCATGCAAATCATGCGAAGACATGACCTCGATATTGCAAGTAGCATGACATACCGTACATTTGAATGGCAGAGAAAGAAAAGCGGCAGGACGGCTTACCTCGTGCACGCATCCCTCCACCTCCTCTACAGAATGCACATGAACGTGTGGCAGATAGTCAGCAGGGCTGCGAGGTGACATTAAAGAACATAATATGATCCGCAGTTACAATGCGCGCACTACGAACTAAAATAGCATGGTATAACTCAGCCGCGCGATTACACACCCAAAAGCTAAACCAATGACAACACGCATGTGAGCAAAGAACAGGTCTGTAAGCACTCACTCAAAGTCGTCCCAAATGTCCGATGTCTTCCTTTTCTTGTTTGGTTCCTCCTCGTAATTGCCATCCAGAGATCGTTTTCCATCAATAATCGATTGCACAAAGTCGCCGGTGCTGCAAAAAAGAACTATGGATTGAAAACGGTGCCCCGATGTCGAATAATAAACGCGCACTTTCACATCCTCCCACATCCGATTATGAAAGTCGTTACAGTGGGCCACCCAATGCTGTCCTCTCAAAACACAGCTTTCGCCTTCCCATGCAAATGAATGCACCACAACACACACAGCGTGACACTCCACGATGCGCTCGCACCGCACCATGGGTTGTCACGCAGTGTGATACACAGCGCTAAGTGTTCAACGAAAGTTCAACGAAACAGCGACAAACCCATTATCATCACGCGTTGGTTCTTCATTCTTTACGTCCTCCTTTTTCACTGTAGTTGAGGTTAAAAACTTTGATTTCGGCGCATCGTCAAAAACACTGAACAGGTCGTCCATGATGGTTACAGCAGAATGGTTCTCGCTGGCGATCGCACTACCGCTGTCGCACTTAAGCCAGAAAACACCAAATTTTGTCAAAAAAAAAGAAAATTACTTCCTAACGTAATATTTACGAGCAAATATAGACTGCGTACGGTAGTCTTACGCACTTTTGATTGTGTTCATTAGTATAAATGTGCGTTTAGCTAAGTGTTCGTACGGTACTTATCACATTTAGCCAAACGAAAGTTTTGCGTTGGCAACAAGATCGCCTCCTTTCCCCAAGGTGGCTGTCGCAGAGTTGCGGCGATTTTTTTCGCGATCTGGGCAAATCCACCGTAATCTAACCTAATTAAGGGCTTCTTTCGCTCGCTACCGCGCGCACAAACTACGCACGATGCCTCCCAAGTTCGATCCGACAGAGATTAAAACGGGTGAGTGCTTCGATTTCGTCAAATTTACCGTGATGAAACTCATGCCGACGACGCGCTCACTACAGCTCGCACGGCATCGTGTTGCTTCTTTGCAAATGACAGCATTTGTGCCTTTGGTGCATCTTCTTTTTGAATAACGCAGTGTGCCTACGAGCCGTTGGCGGTGAAGTGGGTGCCACATCTGCCTTGGCCCCCAAGATTGGTCCCCTTGGTCTGGTAAGTACGACCGCCGTGTCTTCTTGCGTTGACAGCATAGTGATGAAGAAACCTAGCGTTCATTGCGGCCAGTTCTAACTTTCGTATTAATTACGCCGTCGAAATAAGGACTGTCAGTTGATGTTCGGCGACTGTAACCGCTGTTCAGCTAGAATGACATCAGCTGGAAGATAAGTTGGTGTAGGAATAAGTCGCTGAACTCCGTCGAGTGATGCCAGACCCAGTAACTTCGTAAGCATTGGTGAATCACAGTGTGTAAAAGAACCTCGCCGGACAAATAACGCATTGGTTTGCTTGATACGTTGCGCGCTAGCGTTGATGCAGATTTTTTTTTTTTCGAGATGCCTAACGGTATTCGGTGCCTCGCTGTTTGCAGTCCCCGAAGAAGGTCGGTGACGACATTGCCAAGGCGACGCAGGACTGGAAAGGCCTGAAGATTACCGTCAAGCTCATCATCCAGAACAGGCAGGCCACCATCGAAGTCGTGCCCAGTGCTGCCTCGCTCATCATCAAGGCGCTCAAAGAACCACCACGCGACCGCAAGAAGGTCAAGAACGGTGAGGAAAGACTTCGGTCTGTCATGCTCGTACAAATTCTGAAATCCCTGCAGTGGCTCAGATTGCTTTCGCTGTCTCGGCTCAGCGAGTTCGCTCAGCTTCGAACTCTTAGCGAGTTGACACGCATGATTGTTTGAATGCTGCCGCGTATCAGGACATTGCGTCAATTCCAGTTGCACCATGTAAGTGGTAATTAGCATCAAGTTACTGTGACGCCTTGCATTTTCATTAGCAGTTCGTGTGCACACTTTGCAGGAGACCGTAGATTGGTAAGCCAGTACACTTATGTTTTAGAGGAATGTTCAAACTGTAATGTGGCGGCATGTGTTCTGTGGCACTTCTTGGCAAAGAAAAGTTTGGTACATGTTTACGTTGGTGCAAAAACTTCTATGCCTGCATAATAGTGAACAAACGTTCACAGCATGTACACGGCATCAGTACCAGCATTGCTGTTCAAGGCTTCATATTGGTATTTCAGCAAAGCTAACATGCATGAATCAAAACTGCACTGCAACACTTGCCTTTTTACACAATGCACTTGCCAAGTGGTGTCATATGTTTTTCGTCACTCCTGTGCACAAGTGGTTTTGCAGCTTTCGTAAGGTGTTTGTATAGCTTACATGTTCTGCCTGCCACTTGGCGACTTGCAGTGAAGCACAGCGGCAACTTGACCTTCGATGAGATCCTCACGATTGCACGGACAATGCGGCCCCGTTCCATGGCGCGGAGCCTGTCCGGCACAGTCAAGGAGATCCTAGGCACGTGCCAATCTGTTGGCTGCACCATCGATGGCTGCCACCCACATGACCTCATCGACAAGGTGAACAGCGGCGATGTCGAGGTGCCTGAGGTGAGTTTGTGATTCCTCATGCTACCAACTCTCATCCTGTTAACATATACACTGTCTGTAGTTCATTGGAAAGGTACAGTAAGCTAACATTTGTGCACAAGTTTCGAGACACTTCGTCAGTTATTTGATTTTGTCAAAGCCAAAAACAATGAAAGTTTGCACAAATTTGTGCTTCCTAAATGTTAGTGGTGTTGCAATGGAATGTAGGTTAACTCATGGCACAACGATTTCTCTTTGCAGGAATAAACGTGGGATCAAGCTTGTACAGAGTTCTTTTCGCAAGTTTGACTTCAAAAAGAAATAAAAGAGGAAAGAAGCCCCCCAAAACAACTGTGTTGTCCATTTCTATAATCACTTTACTACTGGCTGCAGCACTTCGAGGACTATTTCTTTTCTCGATTCTTGAAGCAGTCTCTGTATCACACTGTCCAGTTGTTCTTCTCCTTGCAGGAATTCCTCGATGTTGTGCACTGTTATTGGTATCCTATGGTCGGTGACGCGGTCCTGTGCATAGTTGTACGTTCTTATCTTCTCAGAACGGCCTCTTGACCCTACCTGATGAATGCAAAGAAAAATGGGGCAGAAAGAATACTCTATATTCAGATCATACATTTTCCCATACAGTCGTTTCTCACATTTCTCGTTAATGAACAATAGCAATTCATTAGCCCTTGGAACTCGACTGAATTGAGGCTTGCTTTCAGGAAGAAAGACTCCTGTTTTTTTTTTTTTTTTTTTTGCTAGAACTCAAATTCTAGAGCTAGAATTGAGTGCAGCTCTGACCACAGTACTGTATATATTCTTACCTAGTGTGAATTTTTTTTTAACTTCAACTGAGCACTGGTGCGTGCTCGGTTGCCTAAATATTCCTTAGCCTAAAAACAGTCTATGAACATGAATCACCAGACACTGGTCAATGTGTAAATGTAAAGCCACATTCTAGTTTGTATTGTTTGTACTTGTTTATCCCCATAAGCACCAAACTTTGTGGAATGACATACTTTAGGTGTGTTCAGTCAACGTAGTACACCATACAACTGTTTGTGGGCAGGCTTCCCTAAAGGAAGGTTGATGCTCATTTTCTTGCTTGACTATGAAAACAAAGGCACCATTCAAACGATTTCAGAATTCTCGGCAATAGCAGTACAATACGGTAACTTGCATTTCTACTTGAACTTTGAAAGGGAATGCTTTGTCCTTAACAAACCACATAATGATGCAAGTACCTTATTGAACTAGCTGGCCCAAAAATGGAATTTTGTTAAGGCATATGAGTGACAAAAACAGCAGTGACCACTGAATTTTCTTTTGACGTTGAAATAAATGATGGTCGCTGTGTTATGCAAGAGCATGCCCTCAAGAGCAAAACAGACTTCATGGCAACAGTGGAATTTTGTCAATGCATTGCACTGGTCGCCCATGCTGCATAAGAAACAGTTTTTGTGCGGCAAATCTCTGGTCTTCAGACTTGCTCGCGACTACATCCCTGTATGTGTTACACACTACTGAAAAAGACGGGAAATAAATTCCCTACGGCTACTTAGGTTTCATGGGGCACTGCAACATATTTTTAAGGCTATAAAAAAAGATATCAGCTATCTGTGGACAATGCTGCCACAAGCCAAATATCCAGCTGCATGCTGCGTGGAGGACATAATTTTGCATCAGAAATTGCTTTCAAGGCCCCCTCTATTATGTGCTGCTTATGATGCCAGCCACTCGGCAATTATTCATGATCATGAGTTGTTTCCAAGCTCAATGATGCACCCCTCCAATCTTTAGCCAATTGGGAATTTGTCACTGGCAACTTTAAATCTCAGACGCCAAGCCTGAAGTGTTACCATAAGTGCAGTGCAGAAAGTAGGGAGCTATAGGCAGAGAATTGCTATCCGTGCTGCCTCAGCTGAGGGAAACGTGTTCAGGACAAATGGGGAAGTAAAAACTGCACTCTTTAAATCTCCATTTTAAGTCCTTTTCAAACATTTCTGTGGTCATATATTAATTGAAGGACATTATAATCAGTTTTGAAGAAAAGGTGTTGAGGGCTTCTTTGAAGCGATATAACTCCAGGACCAATTTTATTTTCCCTCACTGAGCTTCAGAATAGTCAAGTTCAATGGCAAAAAGAGCAGCTACCATATTTGAAGAAAGAGTTGCCTTGCACATTACCTGCAGTTTTCTTTGGGCTGACTGTTGGCTCAGCTGCTTGTCGAGTTCCATCTGGTAGAGCTTTGCCCGCAGTATCTTCAAGGCCAATTCTCTGTTAGTGAGCTGCGAACGCTCCTGGCTCGTTTCGACCATGATTCCTGTAGATACATGGAAGTGGGACAGATTACCTATACATTAATTATGAGAACATTTTGCAGTCATAGAATGTCAAGGCATCACAGCCCTTAAAAGATGCCAACCATGCCTTTCCTGCCTGACACGAGGCAATAGCTAAGTCAGAGCTAAAGTCAAACGTTTTAATCAAATTCATGTGGCACACTCTACAGGATAACTTGAAATTATTGAATGGTTCATGGGATTTAACGTGCCTAAGCAAAACCGGGACACTGTAGTAGACGGATACAGATTAATTTTGACTACCTGGGGTTTTTATTGCGCACCTACATAGAAGTATGCCAGCATTTTTGCATTCCACCCCCACCAAAATGCAGCTGCTGAGGCACTGGGAATTTATTCTGTGACCTCCTGCTCCGCAGTGGCATGCCATAGCCAGTGAGCCACCTCAGCCAGTAGTAATCACTCTGTGTCCTCTGGTTAAACTCTTCATCACAGGGTGGCACCTACAACTTGGCTGCTCAAGAGGCCAGAAGCATATTAACTAAAAGCAGTTAGAGCAGCCGCTAGGACTGTCTCCAGCAGCACCAATGGCGGCAACTGAGACTGAGGAATTTTTAAAATTATGATTGCTAAAAAACCCTGGGTGCTAATTAGTTAATCGCCGCGTCCTGTGCTACTGCTCAAGCTGCAGTTTCACATGCTGATCAATGCAAGATGCTCAAGTGGGAGAAGGCTGGATTCTGACGTGTGTGTACTTGGTGGCAAAAGGGAGTCTTAGAAATAATGCACCAAAGCATATGCGTACTGAAATCATCGCGCCTTGCTTACAATCTTTTGTTATACCTTTTAATGCGAAAGCTTGAAATGGCTCATTGAGCGAAAAAGCGGGCGTCTGTTGTCTGGACAAGCGAAAAACAGCACGTAAATTCCCATTGGCTGCAACAGCACGTCAGGAGTACGCCTCGATGGAACAGAGCGGACGAAAGGGAACACCTGCTGCTTCGATAGCATGCCAGGTGGCGTATTTCTATTTGCGCCCACGTACAGCACTCGACCGCTGGCGCCACGCTGCGCCGCTCGCGCGTACCATGTTTCTAGCCGCCGTCGTTGGAACGGAGGAGGCGTTGATGGAGAACACGCTGGGCTGGTGGTGACTAGCCTGCTGTTAGGGGATCGGTGGTATTCCTAAATAAACGCATCACTGTTTTGATGATCCAAATATAATCTCACTATCAGGGAGGGAGCAGTCTACCTGACTGGAGCAGTATTTTTTTATTTGGGGTGTTGCTACGCTGCGCTCCGCAACACCCCAATGACCGTCGGCGCCCGGCACAACGGCTTCCGCCGTGGCACCGGGGTTCAACTGACCGTGCTGGCAAACAGAGAGGGGAAAAAAAGGAAAAGCGTGATATTAAGAAAAAAAAAATTCTAGCCAGGGCAAGATTCGAACTCGCGTATGCATAATCCTGAAGCGAGCGCCGTAACCACTCAGCCATACAGCCACGCTTCCAGGGCTTGCATTCATGCAAACCATATGATTGCGTTCGAGCGCCCTCGGGGAAAGCAACCACCTAGAAATGCGGTACGCGCGAGCGGCGCAGCGTGGTGCCAGCGGTCGAGCGCTGTACGTGGGCGTAAATAGAAATACGCTGCCAGGTGTTGCATGAGGGGAGAGGGCCACAACGCCACGTCACCCTTGCTCTTGGAAGCCTGTGTTATTTGTGCAAGAGAGAGAGAGAGAATAAACTTTAATAAAAAGAGCACGCGAGCGTAGGTAGCTCCCCCGCTCTGCAGTGGGTGGTCCCCTCAGTCCAGGAGTCCAGCGGCCTTAGCTGCCCTTCTCGCTCGGTTGACCAGGTTGAGCTGGTCCGTCGAGTCGGAGCTTGACAGCGCTGCCTCCCATTGTCGTGTGGTGGGGTGTGTTATGGGTGTTAGCTGTGGTGTGTTTGCACAAGCCCATACCATGTGGTAAAGTGTTGCACATTGATCACAGTGTGGACATTTATAGGAATACAGCGCAGGGTGTATGGCGTGGTAAAGACTCAAATGTGGATATGTGTTTGTTTGGAGTTTTCGCCATATTACGGCCTCCTCTCGCGTCAGAGAATTATGAGGTGGGGGTAGTGTTCTTCGTGAAAGGCGATAGTGTTGTAGGATGTGAGTGTAGGTTAATGGTATGGGCTCTAGTTGGAACTGCTCGGCGCAGTCATCTCGCGGCTCCCGGTGTGCATGCGCTCGGGCGTAGGCGTGTGCCTGCTGATTGCCGCAAGCTCTCACCTGCATTATAACTGCGCCTCGGTAATCGCTATGTATAAAGGCACTGAATAAATCTGAAAGGAAAAAATGTTGGCAGTAGTGAGTTTCAAATCTACGACCCCGCGCTTGGAAGTCGAGTGTCTTACCCACTGGGCTAAAGCAGCACCTCGGCATGCCCGTGCACTCTGCTTTATGACCTCATGCTACTTCGACCGAAATTTCCATTTCCAAGCTTGGCGTGACGAAAGCAGGGATGTCAGAATCACCGCGGCTGGCTTGAGAACGTCCCTAGATTCTACAGCAGTCAGGTAAGGTAGCATGACGTCACGGATCGAAGTGCACCGGACTTGTGCTATCTAGGAGGTGTTGGCCAAGGTGCCAGCGAGGAGTTCATATATCGAAGGACCACTCAGCGGCGTTCAATTGGACATTTAATGCTTTCGCATTCGCAACTCATAAGAAGTGCTTAGGTGTCCTCGGATTTTATGTTCTTCTGTATGCCCAGCGGTTTGTGTCCCTTAACTTTGGGTGTGCAAAGCCTAAAACTTTCTAATGTAACAGCGAGGTGACATCTTCCAGTCGCAAAATAAATATCCACACATGGGAGCTACCTGTGAAACTGAATGCTACAAGAAACCAGCATGACTGCATCCATTCAGATGCACAAACTGCTAGGTTCTTCTCTGTGTTAGTACAAACTTGTACAAGCTGCCATAAGATACACTACTATGTGCTTCCAAGGATGTTAAGATACACCATCATGGCTCAGTGGCTATGGTGGTGTGTGCTGCTGAGCAAAGGTCACAAGTTTGTTCACAAGGGAATGTCCTGAAAGGACACAAGGAATGTCCTGAAGAAGCCAGAATGCAAAAACACTTGAGTATTGGAATTTCAGTACATGCTGAAAAGCCACAGATGACAAAAACTAATCTGAAGCCCCTATATTGAGATACAAAAGCGTTATTTACACTCTATGCCAGTAGGGAGATTTTGCAGCATGGGCAACAACAAATGTCATAAACTACATGAACACTTTACTGTGACAGATATTTTTTGAGATAAGTGCATTCAGACTGTAAAAGGCCAATGTCTCTTACCAGTGGGGATATGTTGCATCTGGACAGCCGACTCAGTCTTATTCACATGCTGACCTCCAGGGCCACTAGCCCTCTTCGTTTTAATGACTAGGTCCTTTGGGTTGATAACAACCTCGACCTGTTCTGGCAAAGAAAAAAGAAACCAGCAGTGAGCAAGCTGTTATAGAGAGTTGGTTTAATGATAACTGGAGAGGTTAGCCTAGCGACAGGCTTGGCATGCTACTGATGAGGGATGAAAGGGAGTGACAGACAACACACATTTAGGAGCGTGCATGAAATGTACCAGCACCCATGCTGCAGTAATAATGTTCGCAAAGCACACATTTGTCATAATGATCGTGCTGGGGTTTAGTACTAGCTGTACGAGCATAAACGCTGCCAGTAATTCATGTTGCCAAACTGCATACTTTACATACGTATATGTACGATCGAGCATCTCTATGATGCAATAACCTGTGTAATAAAGGATTCTGTAATTCTCAGCTGAGTTCCTATCTTTATGTATTCTGAACACCTAGGGAAGACTTCTGCAACGAATTTGCCTATACAACGAAAGAATTTCGACATCCCAGACAGCTGATTTGTTACTTTACAATGAGTACACATAGCTGTGGTGCACATAGTGAGAAGCATTGGTCGACAGCACAGCAAAAACTGCATTGGAGGACCTGGAGTGTGCAGTAGCAATGGTAGCCTCCCCAACATGCACAAAGAAAAAAAAAAAAACGGCAAGTTGAACACTTCTGAGCGGTACTAGCATGTCGTGAACCTCAATGTCGCAAGGTTAGCTGCAGTCGCACAGCATACGGGGCAAAGAGTGCAGAAATAAATTAGCATCTTCTTTCACTAAGTACCCATTGCACTTATGTTAAATGAAGATATTGGTTTGCTGAACATAATTAGCCTGCTCTATTGTGAATGGTACAGTGTGCAATTTTTACAATAGAGTCCCATATAACGAAGCATTTTGGAGGTCCCAGGTGCTTCGTTATAAAGATGTTTGACTGTATTATGTCTGGTCAACCAAATACGAGGTGGCCAATGGACATCTGCACATTGAGAGAGACCGCACAAGCAAACAAATATGAGTGCCAACGCAGCACATATGGCCAGAGGCAGTGCCACTGAACGCAAAGCTACTGCTTGCAAAAGCTCACACCACTTCTGCTCGCCAACCAGTGCTTTAAATGAGGATGCTTGATGTCCTGTAACCAGAAAAGGAAACCTGAAACTGCTGTGCTCATTGGCCGCATCACAATGGCCTTGTCCGGATCAAATGTAGAAGTGGCATTGTCAACAAACACTTGCAGCTGTTGTACTCTTTATGCTACATATGAGTGCAGTCTGAAGAAAATAGTAGTGCTTCTTGTGTATGTGCTTGTGTTTTTTCTGAAAATAGCTGCTCAAAGGTTCAGAGACTGTTGCATACATGCATATGTACATACATACATATCTACCATACACACATACATACAAGTATATTTTATAATTGATCTCACCTCACTAGGCATTGGCATGACTGCCACAGCCATGGTGCTAGTGTGTATACGGCCAGACTTCTCTGTTGTTGGCACCCTCTGAACACGATGGACGCCACTTTCAAACTTGAGAAATTTCCCCACATTCCTTCCACCAATGCTTAAAGAAGCATGCCGTACTCCACCTGCAAAATGACAATAAAATAGAAGTGGAATCACAAAGGCCCACAGCCACCTTACAGTCGAAAGCAGGGCTTGAAAATCAAGCAAATTTCAGTGTACTGACTCAAAATTCTTAGTCTTTTAATGTATTTTGCCGTGACCCATGCATAACTGAACAAGCAGAGAATATGGAAACTGTATGCAACATTTTGATGTGCAAGAAGATTTCAAAGTTTCCTCCGTTCCTTCTGTCATGCTGTGGCTTGCACGCACCATCACGCTGCCACTGGCATCATTGTATACAATTCAGTGGTTGCACAGGATTGTCAATATATCACAGAAAGTTTATGGCATTTGGATTAGTTGTGGGCAAGAGTTACTGTAGCAGTGAATGAGTTCAGAGCTACAGGAACTGCTGAACTCTGCCAATTTCATTTCCTTCTGTCTAATAGATAGCTGTCAACCTAGCAAGTACAGCGCAAGGCGTCACTTGGTTCCTTCAGAGGGCAACAAGTAGTTAATTACATCATCTCTTAATGCAACCAATTCAAAGTGTGCACAGCGTGCAGTGTAGAAACACGCATGAAGCAAGCCGAAGGCGATGTCTCAGCAAGTGAAGGTGTTGGTCACATGGTACCTCACACCACTAACACGTATCGATCATCTCGGTGTAGTGTGTGCAATCCATACCGTGACCCAGCCACCGAAAGCTGAACGCTTTGAGCACATTACAGGATAAGAAGGAGAGAAGGTGCTTTGGTTTCCCAGAGAAGTGACAGTAGAGGCTTATCCTATGTAAAAAGCAAAGGGACGTTGAGTCACTAAGGACGGAATGGCCAATTTGATGGCGTACACATTTTGCAACCATATCAAAATACACTGAACTGAAGACTGTGTTACTCATGCAGCCAAAATAAACACTCTGATGGTTCAGTTGCTGTGTGAAACCTTTCACAGCTGGTTCTGCGTGGAAAATGAAATGTCAAAATATTTATTTAGGTCAGTGATCACATCTCCAGGTCACCGTGCTTTTACACACTGATATGCGACCAGACAATTTTATGTAGCACTCTTGGCTTTCAAAACATGCATAACCACTGAGCTGACCACTTCTGTATCCAAAAACCTCCAGTTTCTTAGAATGTTGGCCATAATCTTACCGTTGTATTTCTTATCAAGAATTGATAAGGTAAGACACTTCTTTTGTTGGTTTAAACTGTAGCAGATGCTTTTTGATGATCGGCAATATGTCAGGAAATGCTCCAAATGCATGCATTTTTATTGGCCATTCTTATGACCATCAATATAAACTTCCTCAACCTACTCATAAAAAAAAAAAATGCCTCATAGTGAATAGCAACGTCTTCCTTATTAAACATCTAAACATAAGAACTGATTATTTGAGTGCACTTAACCGAAGTGTCACCAATGATCTATTACTCTGTCAAAATATACATAAACTTCATAATGACTTGCTAGTCAATGTTCACTGACAGGTAAAACACTTTTAAACTTTTAAAAATGTTTGAAACACATTCCTTTAAAATTTGCCCTGAGCACACAAGCAGCAGCAAACCTAGAAAGCACATGACTGACAAGTGACACTGTTTTAGATCACTGTGACTTTTTCAACGACACTGCTGTCGCTGATTTTGCCTGCTTCAAGAACTTGTCTCTGTACTCGAAGCAAGTACACCTCTTACATCCTTTCACCATCAGGAGACTTCCAACGGAAGGTTCGAAAACCGAGCAGCAGAACTTTTTTGCAAAGAGGACCTATATTTGTAAAGTTTTACGCAACATTAGTAAAATCGTAATATGCGCACAAATCCGTAAACCTTACGGAAAATTTGGCAGATACGCCTTCCCCAACTGTACAACACTGTCACAAGGCGATGGATGTGTGCCATCTGCTATGGGCTTGCCAAGGCACAAGGCGTATCTGGAAGCTCTTCCTTTAAGGGTATGTTCTTCACAATTAGACCAGCCTGCTGTTTTAGCAGCATGGGTTCAAGAGGAGACTCGCTAGATAACCTTACTGCAGTTCCTGCATGATGAGAGACTGAGCTCAGCCATTCAAGTGACGACAAAATTCAGTGGTACCAATGACAAGTTGCTTGCATGAGTGGAGCACCAGTCATTACAGCTGGGAGAAGCATCTGTTGCATGTTTGCCACTGCTAACCTGCTTTTGCTTTGTCCACACGGACAAATACAAGGCATGAGTGCAAAGTACAATAGAACTGCAAATCTTGATTATTGCAGCTTGAAAAACCAAATGTTTCAAGGAGCACTCCGATAATGATTAAACACAGTGCAGCAGATATTTTTTTTTTGTCAACACGTCATTCATGGTCGGGCATGTCAACATTATGTGATAATCACTAATCAATTAGCTAGAAAATTTAATCTTGAATCTATGCAAGCACCAGTGATTACTCTGGAATGTAAATAATGGATGGGCTTGACCCTTGAGCTCAGATTCGAAAATCGCAATTTCTACTCGCCAACGCCTCTGTTATTTTGAGTGTTTTCCTTTCTGGGTACAAGTTTGCCCAACAATGAATAAAAAATTCTGCTTCTTCACCGTCCCTAGATCCTGGCCTTCACCATTCTGAATGCGGTGGTGCCGGGGAAAAAATAATAAAAAAAAGAAACTGTGCCATGTTTGAAAATTACTTATGACGTTTTTCACTGGTCGATCTGGAGCGGCCGCCGAAATCCTGGAGCGAGTGCTCGCAATTCACCAACCCTAATCTGCCAGCGGAGAGCGAAAATGCTCCGCACTGGATCGTACCGGAATGTCCGTGCACAGGCGTGACAGACATCGACTTCCACTCTGCATGTTTCCATGGCCACCAAGATCGCCGTCCCCCAGCGAGCGGAAGTGACGTATGCTTCTCGTCCTACTTCCGCCCGAATCCGCGCCTCGGCAGTGGAGCAAGTGAGAGCAATCTGGCGCGGAGCGAGTTGATCGGAAATGACCATTGGAAAGCGCAAACCCACTCCAGCTCGACCAGTGAAATTCAGATTCGCAGCCGTGGAGCAAAAAATCCTGCTCCAAATCGACCAGTAAAAAACGCCATTAGTCATCTTTGAGATGCCTGACAGACTATGGCACTGTGGATTGCAAGGCCACATACCTTGGTCGGCGGTTTCATAATCCAGGGGTGTACAGCTCCACCCTTTCCACCTGCAGTAGTGCATGTACATTTCCATGATGTCTCTAGTGAACAGCATGGCTTCCTGGCCTCCAACTCCGGCCGTCAGTTCAAGAAGCACCTCGCTCGAGTCCACAGGATCTGGAGGAACTATTTGCTCTAGAATCTGCACAAGGAATGGAAAAAAAAAAATGCTAGCTTCCGCACTCCCCTATAAGTTTGCTACAAAACAAACCACACTACAGCTTGTTGCAAAAGTGTAAAGGCCCCTGTTCTCGTCATTGGAGCATGCCAGCTGGAGTAGTCTCGAGCTACGATCACCAGCTGTCGATGGGAGTAAGGTTAGAGCCCAATGTTTCTGTGGATGTGCAGTCACAAGTGTGGTGCCAACAGACAGGGGTTCACAAGCTCTGGTGAGTTCTAGCTCTAGTAGTAAACACGAAAAATTATTTTTAATAGTCTTTCACTCTTCTAAAATTGAATGATAGCGATATACTTGCCTTTTTTCTATCCATTGTTTTCCTGAAGTGACATACCAGGTCTTTTTGCACATAAGACTCATGGCATTTGCGATTATGATAGTCATTTTTTGTTGCTGCTGCTATTCTTACGAGTTGACAATAGAAAGCGTAAAGTGATGTTCCAAAGACATGTTTGGTATTTCCTCTAGTTCTGCATGTCATCTTTCTATTGCCCATTGTATTCCTAGTATGACAGTCTCCATCTTTTATTTTCCTGTCCTTTGTTACATATGACAATGGCCCCTGTATTTGATGTACACTAATTTGTCATCGCCTTTTATGATCCCTATGCAGCTGCTTAAATATGCACAAAGTTATGTTCTGAACTGTGCCAGGTTCACACTCTGCTGAACTGTTTCATAGAGGGAGGTGCTAAGTCAAGTTGTAGTTCTCAGATTTTTCCATTTGTCCCCTTTCTCTATTTGAGATATACATTTTTTTGTAGTTGTTGATTAGCAACTGACTGCCAGTGTAGAACAGCATTCTTGCAATAACAATCTGAAAATCACAAATGGTGGATCTAAGCCTCTATTCAAGGGGAAAATATTGAGGGAGGCACATACTCAATTCAATGATAATTTTACACATTGCTGTGCCTTAATTTGGCACAGAATTAATACTAAGCAATTTTGAGGAGCATTACTTATAACTCTAGTTAAACAAAACTATTGCCATTACTTTAACTATTTTCTCCAGCAAAGCAACATTTCAGATAAGTTTACTCTATACCAAGTGGAAAGAGAAGCGGTTGTTTGTGTTTATCACCACCAATCTGATCTTTCTGATTTTCTGAAGTACTGCACTTGGGCATATCATAATTGCTGAGGTAAAGTTTCAAGATACGATACAGAACTTTGCAATAGCTTTCTGAGGTGTGGCTAAACACATAGAGAAATATAAAGCTCTTCATTTTTTTTTTGTAACAGATGTTAAACTTATCTATGAAATTAAATTATTGTAGGAACCCATCTACGAGGGGTACTTAATGAGTTCGTACTATAAGCAGATGCATAAATGACCTGATGTCACAACATCACAAAGTTAGTTTTTTGTTGAAGCTTAAACAAGTGGGAACAAGGGGCAGTGACAGCAACGACATTGATATGCCAAAACCAGTAACACACAAGCTAACGTCGAAACAAAAACAAAGAAGCCAGCATTTTCTCATGCATCATACACTTGCCTGGTCATAAATATCTTGTATTTCAATTTCACATTTCTTCAGGTCGTCCGAAGCCATGGTGAGCATTTCCTCATCGCCCGCTTTGGCAAAATCTAAAAAAAAAAAAAAAAAACGTTGACAGGACCATTAGCCACACAATACATGTGTGAGTGATCCCACATTTGTTTCCATTTTTTTCTTTATTACGAATATAAAGCTTATGTCAACTTTAACCCTCACTCATAATGAATTCTACACTACGAATAAAACAACTGTTATCTTAGTAAAGAGCAGATTTAATAGCAGGAAACAGGACATCGAAGGAACAAAAAGGCGGAGTGCCGCATGTGCCCTTTGTTACGCTGTTAAATGTACTCTTTGCCAAGATGTAGCAATCAGCCGAGGTTGAGCATTGGGCTAGTTAGTTGGTGCTGTATAATCCATGTTTTCCAGCGCATCAGACGACGACAGAAATGGACACAGAGAGCGCTGACACAGAGAGTGTCTGTGTCAGCACTCTGTGTGTCCTTTTCTGTCGTCCTTCTCTAATACACTGGCTGGAAAACATTGGGTACCAATAAGCCCCACTGAGCGCTCAGTTATTTCTCTTATGCTTTCCTTGGCTTCATAATCTGCGGGCTTTATATGGTTGGTACTAAATACCTCATGGTACCTCATGGTTAAACCGACTGTTTTCTTTCAATTCGCATATGCTGCGATTCATATCATGCACATGTTCAGTTAACAAAATATATCAAGTGTTTCATTTTCAGTTCTGTTACTGACACATACAGTGTGTCCTTCCCTATCATATCACTACTTGGTCTGAATGTGGGTTTGAGCAATAAATATATAAATATCTGAGTGGACACATGTATGTGACCTTTTATTTTTTTTATACGAGTGCTAGAACTCCATGAACGATATTCACAGGGCATCTTAAACATAGGCATTTGTTCTGTAAGCCCTTCTTAAAGGGTGCAGCACTACATCGTCGTCCCTCCCCTGGCTCCGGCAGCATGCTTCACCAGCAGGCCACAAACAACATTGGATTCCATTGCGTGCCAATTGGGTTCCTTTCCTCCCCTCCCCCCATTTGCATTCACTCCATTTTTATTGTTTACGGAACAATAAACCGATACCCTCTGCTTTCTCCATTGCAATTACTAGTCATTGCCTCAAAAATTATGTTTACATTTTCCAATATGATACATGTTATCACTTATTAGCATATAAATTTGATGCCGAATAGAGAGGGGCCCGACAATTTGAATTTTCATAGGCCAGTGAAATACCTTGAAAATCTGCTAGTCAATAAAGGTTTCCAAAATGAGATCGACCTCCTACAGACGTAATCTTGTGTCCGAAGTACGGGATGCGCAATTCATGAGCCTCGCAGACAAAACGCTTTCATTGGGCAACTACGTCATTAAGGGCAGCATGACACATAGGAGAAACGGGGTTTCATGCAATTTCAGATTGTCATATTCAGTGAATGATATCTGTGCTGAGCTTGTTGCGTGTGTCATACCAGTGGTTTCGAGCAAAACCCGTTGAGGGCATGAAAGACGACTGATTACAGCAGGACCAAACGTTCTTGAAAATGGCGCGTAGCAGCGCTCAACCTGAATTGACTCCAGCACGCTCGAAAGTGCCCGTGTGACATCAAATGCGATTTTGAGGAGGAAAATTCACCGCAGCGAACGGTTAAGTAGGCACAATAACATCTTTCCTGTGCACTGAATTTTTCCGCTAACAGCTGTCATATAGTTTCATGTCAAAACATGCGGCACTTTTGATTGCGATCGGGCCCCATCGGTTAGGAATTTCGCATTGCGGTTGGTTCCCTGCCGAAGCTTGCGCAATGTAGCCAATCGCGATCGTGAAATTCGATCCCGATAGCGACGGCTCTATCGTCATCGATATACCTGCGCATGCATGCATATATATATATATATATATATATATATATATATATATATATATATACACACACACCGATACGAAATCTTGAAGCATTAACACTGTTTGACGGTTTTGGGAGTGCAGTTTTCTGTGAGGATAAAAAAAAAAAAAAAGCGCTAGCGCTTCACAATCACGCAATGTTAGTAAGTAAATGAGAACCTTTCTCCAAGTCCCTGAGACCGTCGACTTCCTTTCTGAGTTGGTTGACTTTCTGGAACAGTCGCACGATTCCCGACAACCGTGCCACTTTGTCGTTGAGCTCCTTGGTCCTCTTCGCGTCCAGTGAACGTCGGAGGAGTTCCTCCTCCACATCTTTGAGTTCCTTGGCCACGACTTGGAAGTACTTCAATAGAAGTTTAGGATCGACGGCTAGTGTGTCCTTTTCATGAATGGTCGCGAAGCACCGGCGCTCCAGCGGCGTCGGCGCAGCAACGGAGCGTGTCCAAAAGCTAGCGGTATGGGACAGCCTATGTGAAATGGAATGCCCGTGTGCACCTGTTTGCAACGTCCTGCATAACTCAGTCCTGCGAAGCGGTTGCTTAAGGAATATTCGTTGCTCGCAGAAGACGCGCAAGCCGCTTACGGCCCGTCGTCTGGTCAAGGAAGCGGCCATCTTAGGCAGTCACGTGGTGCAAACAAGCACGCGAAATAAAAACAAAATGCGCGTTATCCTGCAAAAGAAGATTCACATCTACGTGCTTCGTTCTTATCGTAAAAGTATATTTTAATAATTTAAGCATTATCAGTTAAAGATAGCCTATTCATCAGTACAAATATCAACAAAAATATGAGGCTAATGTTTATGATAACTGTTTAAGACACTCGTTCTCATCTGGGGGTGTAGCTCAGTGGTAGAGCGTTCGCTTTGCATGTGAAAGGCCCCGGGTTCGATCCCCGGCACCTCCACGCTTATTTTTTTTCTTGCAGTTTTTTTTTATAACGCAATGAACACTAAGATGCAAATGAGCCTCAGTTACGCAAATTGCATACTTGTGAAAAGAGCGCGAAACAACAAAGGACGAAGAAGAGGACTAGTTCCAAGGACGAAGAAGACTAGTTCATATTCACCTCTTATCCGTGTACGCAAATTGAGTTGCGCAAAATCTGCGCGAAGAACGTTCGGGTATTGCGTTTGCATCAAGCAGCTGGCGAAACGCAAGAGCGTGCTCTCGAGCTAGTCGAAAATAAACGTGTTAGCATAGAGACCCTGGTGTTAGCGGTGTGAGTTCTACCCTAAAACTTGTAATTTAATGGCACGCGTCGAGAATCGTACCGTGTCACTGCGCGGTTCAGTCAACCGTGTAAATACAGGAAAATATAGAGCGGGAATGAATCGAAACTGGGACGCGACTGAGATCGGGTAGGATATACGATTCCGTGCCCATACCATTGTTTGTCTGGTTGGTGACGGTTTGGTAATCGTACCAACGAACCCAAATTTAGCGGGCATTAAACCGCTAGTCAGCCTTTAGAGTCTGTAAAGGAGTACGTTTATCTAGGTCCATTACTCACAGGGGACCCTGATCATGAGAAAGAAATTTATAGAAGAATAAAATTGGGCTGGAGTGCATACGGCAGGTATTACCAAATCCTGACTGGGAGATTACCACTGTCGTTGAAAAGAAAAGTGTACAATCATTGCATTCTACCGGTGCTAACATACGGGGCAGAAACTTGGAGGTTAACAAAGAAGCTCGAGAACAAGTTAAGGACCGCACAAAGAGCGATGGAACGAAAAATGTTAGGCCTAACGTTAAGAGACAGCAAGAGAGCGGTGTGAATCGGAGAACAAACGGGGATAGCCGATATTCTAGTTGACGTCAAGAGTAAAAAGTGGAGCTGGGCAGGCCATGTAATGCGTAGGATGGATAACCGGTGCACCATTAGGGTTACACAATGGATACCAAGAGAAGGGAAACGCAGTCGAGAACGGCAGAAAACTAGGTGGAGTGATGAAATTGGGAAATTCGCATGCGCAAGTTGGAATCAGCTAGCGCAACACAGGGGTAATTGGAGATCGCAGGGAGAGGCCTTCATCCTGCAGTGGACATAAATATAGGTCGATGATGATGAAACCGCTTCTTATCTCCCTGGACATGTTAAATCGTATCTGAGTAATAAAGTTTTTCTATACACTCCATCCGGTCGAATATATATTTCCAGATGAACGTTTGTTGCATTTTTGTTTCGGTGGGTATTTGGTTCACTAAATTCATGGACGATGGATCGTGCAGATCCTGCTCTTCGACACTTAAAAACAATACACATGATAACAATTAAAATTTTAGAGAAGCAGTTTTTTTAGAAGCAGTTTAGAAAGGGCACTACGCCGTACGGCGATATGAATTCAAAATGTTCATGGTTCATTTTTTTTATTGCGATAACTCCAAGCGCATTTCTGCCGTCGCCGTGAGGTTTCGTATCAAGTCCAACGGCGATAAAATCGTCGCCGCGCGCCATATGCTGTATTTGCGAGAGAACGCGCGCGAGGGAGGCGCGCTTTCACACAGAGCGAACGCAAGGCGGAGAGCAAACACGACTTCTTCCGTCGTTCGAAAGGCTGTGGATAGATGGGAGGGAGAGAGGGAGGCGACGTTTAGCTGCGGCAATAAATGCGTATCTTGCGACCGGGCGCAAGGGGAACTGGCGACTCAATCTCCCACGCAAAAGAAGGAAAGCGGGAAGGCAGCGCTGGAGGGAGGGGGGCGGCTTCTATAGAGTCACTCTAGCGGCTTCTACTCTGCCAAAAACTGCGTTCTTGTACTTTGCGCGACTGCGGCCTGTCGCGTGCACCGTATCGTGAATGCGATCTCCACACGACTCTTATTACCTTTGTATGCGCTGTGCTTTCGCCGCTCAGGTTCCGTTGAAGAGATAGACCGCACGAACCTTCGGTCACTGCTGCCACCACTCTTGCTCACGCCAGACGCTTGCTCACGCCAGCGTTTTGACAGTGGTTGACTGCGGTCATCGAGTGTGAACTATTCATGTTTGCTTGTGCGCGCTGACACCATGCTTGTTAATTCAGTTAGTAAGCGAATGTGTCCAAGTTTATGCAGCCGATAAAACTACTATCATTACTCCGTATAGCTCTCTACAAGTAAATTGGCTATCGCAATTGATGCTTTGCCTTTCGGGCAAAACTGCGACTTTATTTTTGGCGCTTAATCACTGGCTCGAACGCCACCTTTATCAGTCGGATCAGATGCTCGGATGATAAGAAAATAATGAGAAATGAGAGAGAGAGAGACGTTTATTAATTGAAGAAAAAATAGAGAAATATATGTGCATATATTAAAAAGCAACCCCAGTGATCGTTCCGGCGACGTGCCTAGATTTGGTCAATTGTTTCGCTCCTGTAGAGCAGCAAGCTGTCGTATATAGCATTGCGGTCGGCAGAGGTTCCTCGAAGAAATTAAATGGGACGTTACAAAGTACAGCGTTTGTGCAACAAGTGTTCTCTTTTCTCTCTCATGTCTCCACTACACTCTAAGATTTCATTTATTTATTTATTTATTTATTTATTTATTTATTTATTTATTTATTTATTTATTTTCGTGCCCTCGTAAGATGGCAGTGATCCAGCTTCACTTTCCCACTAGGACGCCTTCTCCATTGCAGACTTTTATTTATTTTATTTTTTGAACTCCTCGAGTTCATCAAACGTATTTTCACTGTCATAACTAAACGATCTCGCTTATCTCATATCTGAATAGATAAGACTTTTTTTTCTTTTTAAGTAGCTAACTGAATATTAAAAAAGAAACTCATCAGAGCGGTTGCATAACGTTCCTACTTAGGAGATAAACAGAGTAGACTTAATCGCACGCACTTTTCGCATCAATCACACGGCTGTACTTCAGTGACGCATTATTCACATGCATTTTGCAGAGCAAATCTAACTTCCGGCTGAAGGAGGAACTAGTGCGTCGATTGGCCTTTGTAAAAATCCTGACAGCAAAGGGCATAAAAAAAATGTGATGTTCTCCCCCTCGTGCACATAAATGTGCAAACCGTTTCTCTCTCTCGACCCTTTCTTTCTTTCTTTCTTTCTTTCTTTCTTTCTTTCTTTCTTTCTTTTTTTGTGCATCGCACATTTTACAATAAGATTAGTAAAAAGCCCATAAAACGTTATTATTACACTCCGCTGTAAAAGGCTGGAGTCATGAGAGTACCCTAATACCAATCTTTACAGTATCAGATCCTGAAAGCTTGAGTCACACGGGACAACTAGAGATAGGGCAACTGCACAAATCGATATCTCTAGAAAAGGCCTTCTAATTCTTAAAGTGAATTTAAATATGCGATAATTACGCTCATGTTAATGACTACGACGACCACTTCTCTACGGCCGTGCTGAGAACACTGAAAATTGCGTGTCCTCCTGGAACGTTCAATACCTGGAATGCTTACGTAAGGCTCACTGAGCGAGCAAATGAAATGAACTGCTAAATCTCGCATCTGTGCGGTGACGCACGCACATGCACCATAGTTGCAGATCCCCCGCTATATAGAGCTGCTACGACACTCCTCATACTTTTCTTTGTGCTTCTTGTTTTGTCTTCCTCGGGAAACATACTGTATACGGGCTGCCATTGTTCAAGCGAACGCGCTTTCAAACAATGCCGCTTGACCGTGACGGCTTTCTGCGATCGATTGTCCAGTTGAACAAGAAAATGGATTCTCGAGGGAAAAAAAAAAAAAAAAAGACAAAGAGGAACCGTTTGCTGCTGTACCGACGTTTCTGCGCCGTTCCGAGGCGGGGGGAGCACGATATTTGTCCGCGACCGTCGTTCGAGCGAAACGAAGAAGTTCGGATTTTTTGTCTTGGACGTGCATCGCGAAGTGGCTGCGCGGGAATACCGATCTGCTTATAGGGATGGTGTTTGCGTTAGCGAGGAGTGCTCTGGAGAGCGTTAAGGACGCAGCAGCGCCTCTGACGGATAATGTGCTCACTCGCACCGTTGCCGCTGCACCAGGAGCTGTCCTGGGAGCAGCGAGAGAGTACGTCGTCGAACCCGTTACCGAAGCGGTTGTCAGTAAGTCTCTTCGAGAACGAACTATAATACAGTCCCTGAAATATTTCGAGGCAAAAGCACACCAGGACTCGGCGTTTGCGTGTATAGTACTTTACGTGTTCACTCGTACATAACCTTGCACTCTCAAAGTCACACTCCTTGAAGACATTCGCTTAATTCACAAGCTCTAGACTGTTTACAGCAATGCCATCACCTTTGTCCCACCTTCACATGATCACATATTTAGATCCCATATTTTCTAGCTTTTTCTTTGTTTTCCCTTTCCCCGCCCTCCTCCTCAATGCTAGGACCTTTTGTCCCTGACATTGTGTCCCTGATGTAGGCGCCTATACTTATATGCCGGCAGATATTCTCTGTCGGCGTATTTTCAATACCTTTAATAAAGAGCTTTCTCTCTCTCTCTCTTCTAGTGACTGCAGCATGCAGTTACTACCTCTCACTGACTCTTATTCTTTACTAGTTATGTCTGGGTGAGTAGTTACCCTAATCGGCTGTTTCAAAATGCTCATTGTAAGCATCATCACTAAATATAGTTAAGTGATGCAGTCACTATAACGGGGAAAAATGCGGCTCTCGTTTCTCTATTTAACCTTATTGTTTTGTTTTACAATCATCATCACCGTCATCAGCCAGTCCACTACAGGACGGAGGCCTCTCCCAGCGATCTCCGATTACTCATGTCTTTCGCTAGCTGATTCCAAGTTGTGCCTGCAAGTTCCCTAATTTCATCACACCACCTAATTTCTTGCCGTCCTCAATTGCGCGTCCCTAACTTGGCACCCATTCTGTAACTCTAATGGTCCGCGGGTTATATGCCCCACGCATTACACTTCCTGTCCAGTTCCGTTTGCCCCTTTTAATGTCAACCATTTATAATGTCAACTCGGGTGAGCATGAAGCGAGCGAGATCGTGGCTTCGCTTGATGCTTGCGCACCTGTGATGCACAAGAAATTACGTCATGGACGTCTACTATGGGCGTGGCGGTTATGCTCTTCAGCTGTTCACTTGCGGGCTTTTCTGCGTGAAAGTGGCCGGAATTCATCACGCCGTAAATATTAGCAGCGCCAGCTATTTGCATTTCTGGAAACGCTGAAGATCTCTTCGGGCGACGCGTTTCAAGTCTTCCATTGGAATCAGTGCCACAGGTTTTTTGGTTAAAAATTTAATTATTCTAATTTTCATAATTACTTGCCTAATTACTACATCGATCCATCTTCAAATGTATGACTCTATCGTAAAATCAATATAAAGAAAATCATTTAACTATGTCGTCTTTGCCTATTTTAAAGGAATTTTTGGTGCATTTCGTGAAACACCCCGTGTAGAACGGCTCTTTGATATGTATGCCACTTCCATTGTTATAATTAGCTCAATTCTATGGTAAAACAACCAACCTCTCTACATGCATTTCATAGTTTACGAAAATGCATTCGATTCAGTAGAGATACCAGCAGTCATAGAAGCATTGCGGAATCAAGGAATACAGGAAGCATACCTGAATATCATGAAAACTGAAAATGTTCATCAAGAAAGGGGCTGAGATTAAAGTCATGATTCAAGCGGTGCATGAGCATAAATAGTGCATGCTATTAAAAACGCCCGTGTGCTTGCGTTGTAGTGCACGTTAAAAAAACCCCAGATGGTCAAAATTAATCCGGAGCCCTCCGCTACGGCGTGCCTCATAATCAGAACTGGTTTTGGTACGTAAAACCTCAGAAAGAAGACACGTCGCATAAGATGTAAATACACGCAATTGTACGCACCGTATTTAGTTGAGTAACATTTCATTAATCACTTCATTGAAGCCTCGCTTCACATAAATATTAACCAGGCCGATATCCAGTTGGCTACCCCGCACGGGAAAGGGGGAAAAAAAGGGGAAAAAAAGAGAACGACAAGAGAAGAGATAGCTCACGCTCGCAGTAGAATGCAGTGTGTGTGTTTCGGGTGTTTCTTCTTTCTTTTCTTTTTACACATTTTTCTTAAACGTCCGAGGCAGGTAGCACAATGGTAGTTCTTGATCTGTATTACTCAAAGAGGCGGACATTACTCGCGCGAGAAATCTAAATGCACAATCAAATAAGCAACAAACTATTGCGAACTAACCTTTTCAGCTAATTACGTTGTGGCACATGGTACAATTTGCGAACTGCAGCCACAAGGAACGAATTCGGACTATTACACCAATTTCGAGATAATAGTTTCCAAGTGCGAGTCGAAATGCATTAGCGCTCCAGTTATTTTTGACCTTCAATGAACGAAAAAAAAAAGCGTTTTGTTAAAACGCTAAGTGGAACAACAGTGTATTTTACAGCGAAGCTGTCTATGGCTTGGATCCGGGATTTTATGACGTCAGCGCGAAAAAACTATCATCATCAGTAATGGCTCGAGCCTCGGCGTAAGCGCGCGAACGCGCTCGTGCCACTGCTCACGCGTTTGCCATCGTCGTCGTCTTCTTCCACAGCTGACTCCGTGGCCGCTCATCATTCTAGCGTAGAATTTCACTTCTCTTCTGTTGTCGTAATGGGGAGGCCGCGTTTACGGGGGTATGAGTCATTCATTGTCTTACATGGACATATTTCATAACAGAGGTGATACCCGAATGTGTGTGCGTTAGTACCTATCGTCACGGTGACCACCGATCACGACAATATGTTCATACCTTAATTTGTTCGAAATTCTTTCACCTCTGTGTCGTGCGCTAGCTAAACAGCTTCGCTGGTAATCCACCTTCACAGAGTGGAATGGTTCATGAACTTTAATTTTTTTTACCGAAATTTGACTGCGCTTAAAAAATTGTGTGAGTTTCAAAATTTGTTCTAAATGAATGTGGCTTGTGAAATCACTGGCTGCAATTCATAAGTTTCAATATGCATTCTAATGTAATTAGCTAAAAGGTTGATTACTCAAATTGTGTTAATTAGTGAAGTGTATTTTATATGTTTTGCAAGTAATGTCCAACTCATCGATTAATTCAGCTCAATGCTTAGATATGCGCTATAAGCCACAGGCGTATAAAAAAAATTGTGTCACGTTCAAATAAGATCACCTGGTACATCATATAAGCTGTTTCCTTGGCTTCATTGTCTGTTGGCTTTATGTGGTTATGTATCCGATACTTGTTATTTTAAAAACGCTATTAAGAATTTTGAGAATGCTATTACAGCGTGTGCGTATACCTTTCTGGGTTGACGGTGGATGCGGCGGTGCAGTCGGAACATTTGAGTGTCTAATTTCAAGTATGGTAAATGCAGCCCTGGGAAGGAATTACTCCGCGACGCCACTGCACTCAGGCTTTTGTGGAATGTGACGCGTCAATTATCTAGCATTTAAAATGCTACTGACATGATATTTCCTGCAATTCACGTTTTTTTTTTTTTGCGTCAGATGAAGGTGCTAGACCTCTAAATCTCAGAAGGAATAGTGACAGCTTAAGCCTAGGAGCACCATAAACAATTTAATGTAACATCTTTTCTACAGCCAGCTTCGATTTCATTTCCCAGGAGGATACTGCGTCGTGACGTCAAGACACAGTATGCGATCACGTGGGAGCCTGACATTGCGACGTTTTGACACCTGCCGTCGGCCCGCTCGGTCATCCTCTATGGTGCTACATCGCTACTCACAATGAGTAGCAGCATACGAGGCGACCGAGTGAGCCCGAGTGAGTGTCAAGACGTCGCAATGTCAGGCTCCCACGTGATCGCATACTGCGTTGTAACGTCACGACACAGTATCATCCTGGGAAACGAAACCGAAACTGGCTGCAGAAAAGCTGTTATCATAAATTATTAACGCCGCTCTGAGGCTTGTCACGATTCTTTCCAGGGTTTAGAGGTCTCGGACTTTCACCCAACGGCGGCAATGAATCGTCGAAAACATTACGTCAGTACCCCTTAAATCACTGCCTTTATTTACAGATCTCCCGTCGACTGCCGTGGCAGCGCCGAAACTCGTGCTCGAGGCTGTGAAGAACACAACTACAGTGATCAGCGTGGGAGTGAAAGGCAAGTACACAACATGAATGTAGTCGGTGTATATAGACATCACCTATTGTAAGACATCGTAGCCACTGAGTTGGCTCAGTGAATATAAGGGTGTTTTCTTTTGATGCGAAAGCGTCAAATGGCTCACGGAGCAAATAAGCCGCGGCGAACCCGCATCTCGAGCGCGTTTCGCAGGAGTTACCATTGGCTGCGACGCCACGTCACGAGCTGTGCCTCGACGGAGCAGAGCGGGCGAAAGCCTGCAGGCCGACAGCGCGCCAGGTGCATGTTGCGTGAGGGGAGAGGGCATCGCCGTGACGCCACGTAACCCTCGCTCTCGGCACGAGCGCTCCTCGACGGAGCAGAGCCAACGCCTCCTAGATAGCAGACCTGTGCACTCTGCTTTATGAAGTCATGCTACTTGGGCAGAAATTTCCACTGTCAAGGCCGGCATGACCAAAGCGGTGACGTCAAAATCACCACGGCTTACTTGGGAGCGTCCCCATAGATTAAATGGCAGTATTTCTATAGTGCTCTTCAATCCATGACATTTGATGAGCGTTTGCTCCAGCGTTTTATCCAGCATTAGTGCTCTTCTATCCATGACGACACGGATCGAAGAGCATTAATACTGTGTCAAACGTTGGATCAAACGCTGATCAAACACTGACGCTGGATGAAACGCTGACAGTATGCGGTCATGGATCGAAGAGCACAGGCCTTGTGCTATCCAGGAGGCGTTGGCAGACCGAAATGTACGAGATTTTATTTTCAAAGACATTAATTTACTTTGTTCACAGGAACCTCCCTGAGAAATTTAATGTCAATCCGAGCATTATTTGACGTATTTTTACTCTTTGCGCCGTCGGCCATTTTTGATATCTCTCGGTCACGCCGACGGATTTTCGCGTAATGGGGCATATAATGCTCTCGCATTAAAAAAAAAAAAAAACTGGATTTACGTTTTGTTATCGCAACGGACACACAACAATTGGAGAGGCTGCCAAAACAAATATTTGTTATATCAACTTGGTTTGACGTACAGCCAGAACACGAAAATATGTGACAAACATTTAATGCTATTTACGTGCACAAGACATCGCACAACACGAAGGTCCGAAAGTCATCATGCAGTACTAGTGTCATGTTCATTCCATTGGGTTGAAACACCACCTGGCTTTCCCTCCACACCCTACCTACAGCACAGTTCACGACCTAGCATATTCAGCATATTTTTCAACTGGAGCATATTTTCACGACGTAGCGAGGGGCAACTCAAGACATGAGCGGTGCCGTCAACGTAATTGGGGGAAATTTGTCCACTTATACCTCATAGACAAACGTACTGCAGGCAAAATAGCAGATGACTACGTTCACACCTATGTTCACCTTCGTTGTTCGCCGCTTCAAACCAAAAAGTCGCAGTTTAGCCCGAAAGGCGAAGCATCAATTGCGATAGCAAATTAGTAGACAGCTATACGAAGTAAGGATATTAGTTTTATAGGTCGTATAAACATGCAAACATTTGCATACTAACTAAATTAACAAGCACGGTATCACACGTGCACAGGTAAGCATTAACACATATCACTCGATGACTTCGGAAACTCGCTGTCAAAACGATGGAGTGAGGAAGCGCGGGAACAGCAGCGAGAGAATTGACCTTCGTACTGCATCTCACTTCAACGTGAACTAAACGTCAAAATCACAGCGCATGCGACGCTACCGACACTCGGCGCACCTTGTCCACATGGCAGATCGCTCTCAAGATACGGTGCCCGGCACCGCGGCCAGCGGGGCACAAACAGATCCGAGGCGCCGCCGTGGTTCACGTTCTCCCGTGCGGCGGCGCCACAGTCCGAGGGCCCAGCTGCCCTGGAAAATGAGTTACGCTTCCGCCCCCACCTTCCTCCCTCGCGCACGCGAGATTGAGCCGCGATCGTCAGCTGACCCTCGCAAGCTTTCACTCGCGCATACAGCATACGGCGCGAGGCGACGATGTTATCGTGCTTGGACTTCATACGGAACATCACGGCGACGGCAGAAATGCAATTGCTATCGCAATAAAATATTGGCAAATTAACTGCCTTGTCTGTTATTGCGATAGCAATTAAACGAATACGCGTTCGCGCTGTCGCCGTTGGAGTCGTCGTGCGTTCCCACTATATCGACGGCCCATGCGCCTCAAGATAGCGGTAGAGTGTGTCCAGAAACGCGGAGCTCGTTTGGCTGCAAAAATGCAAAAACGACGAAGCAGATAGACGTACCGTCAACGCTCCGCTCAATCGGCTTGGTGGTGGAGCCAGGGCACCTTCTGCCTTCCACTGCTGGCATCAACATTGTTCGCAGGCATACGCTATACATCACTAGGCTCCGAATTGGCAGCAACGTCTGGTTTGCATCCGTAGAACGGATCCAAATTTGAAACTACTTGGCTGTTAAAGTGCTCGCTTATAGCTTTCGTTCTGAGCGGCTGGTATGCACTGTTATGAGTGGAACGTAAAGTAAACGTCAAGCTAACGCTATCTAAAATTTCACTGGTTGCTGACAACGCCGACGGTTTCCCGTCGGTCTCATTTCGTGCACCATCGAAATCAGATGCCTGCAACACCACTGGCGGCGCTCCTAGGCACTACAGCGCTGTGAGACGCCTGATATAGGTAGTTGCCAGGGCGATGTTCATTTTGCCTTGCGAGCTGCGTCGTGCCAACATGTCGCAGCCGCGCATAGTTTCAACACCGTCTGGGAGTTCGAGCGCAACGTTAAACTTTCCTATCGCTGTCAATGTTGTCCATCAATTTTTGAGAAAGTTCACGCCAACAGAGCTGGTCCAAAAAAGAAGAAAAGAATGTTTTGTTCACACGGAATGTACGGCAGCGCCGTCGCATCTTCGTGACGTCACGCTGTGCTGTTGTTTGTACCCATAAGTATGTACGCACGGCGGAACGGTTTACATGAACGTTCGAATATTTTTCACAGGTAGAAATGGACTAAATTGTAACCTATAGGAGCCAAAGACCACAGTTCGGAAGTTGCAAAAAGTGTTGCTAAGCCACAATGACCAGAATACGAAAAAAAAAAGAACTCGGCGCTAATGCAATGGTAAACTCGGCGGTAATGCAGTTCCACTCAATGTGAAAGCTGGGGAAGTGCGGAGCAGTGATTCGCCGGCGTTTCCCTTGTGTTAATCTTGTTCTATCCTGCGTTTAGCTTGTGTGTAGCAATCCATCATCCGCTTTGACACCTGTGCTAAGGCACAACTGGTGCGGAAACCACCACGCACATGGAGCCAAAGCCATTGCTGATGATAGAAGCAATTTTAACGAATTTCCGTTAATTAATGTGCTTAATGCTTGTTTAATCCTGTCTTTTAAATTATTATGAATCATGTCAGTTTAGTTTGAACCGGTTTTGATCAATTCTGCACTTGTTTTGACTCTGTTTTCAGCACTCGTTTTTGAGCGTGAACTTGTGACAGACGCCGACAGCCCGCGGGCCCCTAAAGTGCTTCGCACTTAAAAGAAACATGAAAATTATTACGTCACACTGACTTACCGGCGGGTTCGGCGCGAAATTCAAAAACTGCAAATTCGCACTATCGTTTTTTCCTCTCGTAATTGGTCCCCTTAGAGCTACTATGAACGAAAATAGATTTTCGAAAGGCTGCAATATCAGTATAAGCCGATTTAGCGGTTTTATTTTGTGCCACTTAAACCTCCATGTCCTGCTGATTTCCTCTCTTCTTATTCGACGGCTACCAATGCGTCCGTCTTCCATACAAGCATGGAATATACAAAATATGTCGGCTCCCCTGTTTACACGAGCGTGTTTTGAGAGAGCTGACAGAACGACCTCTGCGCACACGTTGCGCCTCTCCTTCGAGAAAAAGACGGCTGTTGCTATATCTGTCACAAAGTGACAGGTGTCCACTTGGATGGCTTGGCCGCGATCGCTCTCAATTACCTTTGTCTCTTGAAACTTCTCGTGCGACTCTTTGTACACTATAAACCCATCGAAAAAAAAAACAATTCCCGTATCAAGTAATACCATATAACATCGATTGCGCTCCCATATAACATATGGGGCAAGTCTTAAATGAATGTTTGGAAATCCAATATAAAAAGGACCGCGTGTTTCTATACATATGCCACTTGCCTCATATGACAATGGAAACATACCGGAAGTTATATCGGGTCCCAATACGTTCACATAATCACTTGGGACTTGCCTTACATGCTACACAAGAACATGACCCATACGGGTCCTTAAGTGGGATTCCCATGCGTTAGTTTATTACTATGGGACGTGACCCGCGTTATATATGGGAACATGCCCTATATGATATATACGGTTTTTTAAGAAGTATCGATATATGTTCGTATAATCATACGGGACTTGTCCTATGTATGAGAACATGCGGGTTTTCATATGGGAACTCCCAGATGTTCATGTGGGATTATTGGATATGCGTCATATGGCTTTTTTTATTCTATAGAGAATGCACATTGTCTCCGCTCCTTTTCGAAATTAACTCGGAGGCGATTACAGTCGAATCCAAAAGTAATGAAGCCAGACAGAGTGAATTATTCATATATATATATATATATATATATATATATATATATATATATTGTATATATCAAACTCGGGGCATTCGTTGACAGGTGAGAAGCCGCTTCGCCCAACGCCGGTATACTGTGCCGGCATTGGGGGAACTATAACTATAACGCATTCTGGGACGATAACTTTCGGCGATACCATCACCTCGGCCATAAGGCGCGTTCTGATACGCTGGTCGAGCAAAACCGGATGAGCTGAATGGCTGGTTGAGTACTACGTCA
The DNA here is from genome assembly GCF_013339745.2 of Dermacentor silvarum. Taxonomy (NCBI): domain Eukaryota; kingdom Metazoa; phylum Arthropoda; class Arachnida; order Ixodida; family Ixodidae; genus Dermacentor; species Dermacentor silvarum. The sequence continues at coordinate 86,488,465 of NC_051164.1, forward strand.
CGCGAAGGCAATAGTATCGCCGAAAGTGATCGTCCGAGAATACGTCGCCAGGTCTACACATCGAGAATGCTATTCTCAGTAACCCTAGGAACACTTAAAGGCATAGTCAAAATTTGCTCCCTACTAAGCGTATTTTTGTTCTTACTAAATGTATTGTTTTCTGGCTTCTATTCCCCGCTTGAGATATACCAATTCGTATATAACGAACGCATCGCAAACGTTCGTTTACTTACCTTGTATATAGGCGAGTTTAGGTAGTATAGAATTACCCGATACACCGAACTATCTTTAGCGCATAAGCCAGTTCGTTGTAACTACGTTCATCCCGGTTATAAGGTCGAATGCATGCGGAACTGAAAGTGGTTTGAGCATACTGTTGCCGTCGGCTTTCATGAAAAATTGACACAAATTTGACCTACACCGTTGCCTCGTCCCACGTGACGAAACGCACAATGCCGCGAGTTGACATTAAAATAAAGGACGCAGCGTCAACCTGCCAATCTACCACGCGATGTTACAATTTCACCTTTGAACAGGGCAGTCCAACTTCTCAGTACACTCGTCAATTTCAGTATGTGCGTCTGAATTACGAACGAATTCAGTTCTATTTGTTTTTTCGGCGAATCCGTGGTCCAGTGAGATGCTACCTTCAGCGTCTAACTGAGGCATATAAACAAACAAACAAACAAACAAACAAACAAACAAACAAACAAACAAACAAACAAACAAACAAACAAACAAACAAACAAACAAACAAACAAACAAACAAACAAACGAGAGAAAAAGGTTTCCGCGTTCGTAACATACCATTCGGTAAATGCTATAGACTTGAAAAACCATTACGCGTCCATGAGGCAGGCTTCAGGTCTTAGGAAGGTATAGAGAGATCGAAAGCAAGGAGAAGAAAGGCAGGGATGTCAACAATGCAGACGAGCGTCCCGTTTGCTACCCTACACTGGGGGAAGGAAGGTATGCACTCCTCCATATGTCCGGGATCTGGCGCTGAGCCGTGCTCCCTCAAGGGCTGCAGAAGATAGCGCCAACCTTTCCCTTTCCCTCAAGAACCACTTACCTACCTCTTAAAAGAGCTGCGTTCACTCGTATTAATCTAGTTCGACATAAGTTCCATTGCAAGTGAAACAATTTAGTAAATCTGCTCCGCTCGGTCTCGTTGGCAAGAAGCTCAAGCTAATGAACAGCAAACGCTCAAAGACGTTCATTTCACATAGGTTTCACTTACACTCGATGAGAACCCAAGAATAAGTACAAGCTTCTGCTAATGTTATAAATGCTCGACTAATCGTAAAATAAAAGCTCGTTGTTTCAAGCCAAAACTTTTAGCTTTGGCTGAGCAGTGATATCAGGATCAGCCTTTCAATTTTTCCAGGACGTTTAGGTTCCATCCCAAAGCAGCGACACAAAGGCCGCGATCTGCACGGAGGAAAACGTCGTTTTAAACACACAATACCGTTCCACGTCACTGAAGCATAGCAAGCCTAATGGGCAGGCCAGCTATGCAAATTGTGTTTGAGTTGGACAGCGTGTATGTATATATACTTATTCTTAGGTTGTCACCGACTACAGAAAGTGGAACATTTTTGCAAGTACGCTCCGCTTACTCGGTGGAACTTATGCGCAACAAGATTAAGAGTGTCATTGCACGCGTAATGTACTCGTATCTGTTCACTCTATCAGACGCTGCATACCAACCCATTCCCATGCGGAATACTTTACAAGTTTCCATAGAACAATTGCATTCAGGTGTCGGCACTGTGCCATGTGTATTGAAAACGCGAGATAGGTGCGCGCGTTCATGCGTGCGTCTTGAAACCGTTAAGACAGGCGCTTGCGTTCATGTCCTGCTGATAATCTTTTTGAGCTGAATATATAGCTCAGATAAGCATTTTGTGCGGTTCTCCAGTGTTTCTGTGAACAAAACAAAAAAGAAGAAAAGAATGATATATATATATATATATATATATATATGTATATATATATATATATATAGTAGTAACTGGATTTTTCAATGGGCCAAGCGTATTTAGGAAAATCAGAAGCACAACTTCGCGGTTATCTTAGGTTTATTATTTACCCAACAGTTTCGGTCGGTGGACCGACCTTTCTCAAGGGATGAAAAAGGTTTCCTATATATATATATATATATATATATATATATATATATATATATATATATACTAAATAAAGGAAGCACGCAGCTGTGCTTTGTTCTGTCAAGTGGTCAGGGGTGCAGACAGCCTCACAGTTGCAGCTGGGCTACGCCGTACTGGATGACTCGTCACTAAAGTTTGATTGCGCATGCATTCTTTAAAGGGAAACTTGAACTCATTCTTTAGAATCTCCAGAATCCAGAATAGACTTCTGGAGTTTTTCATGTTGCTCTGTGTAATTTTCTCATTCACACTCCTAATTTAATTACAGTGATTGAGAAGTTGATTCATTAATGAAGACTAACTATCTAATTAGAAGTAATGAAAAAAATAATCTGAGTATATCCATGCGACGGCAAACAACATTACCTTGGTTCTGTCCAGCTACGTAGCATTTGCATATTTTTAACGCTTGACTCAAGTTAAGCGAAATACTTGCGCAGTCCTCTAGAATGATCGAGTGTGTGTGTCACCGTGACACGGGTCATACTTCTCTGCGCATAGGCCTCTCATTTCATCGACAACCGTCGTACATATCCTTCCTTCACGCGACATCGCGGCATCGACGTCTGATCACGCCTGCTGATTTGGTGTTTGCATTTAATCACCCTAGCTTGAGAATGGTGTATAGTGCACAAGTATAAACATCACATGAGATTAAAGATATAGATACCGATATGTAAAATCGGCACGTAAATTAAGCGGGGATAACTATAATTCGTATATACGACAACTACCGGATATCAAGAATGCGCGTAAAAGTCAGATATTGTTGCGCGATGAGGAATTTCTCCGCACAGAGCTGTAACAACACCGAATTTGCTCGCTGGAAGTTGCAAGTGGAAATTATCGGGTTTGCTACTGACCGCCATTACGTGCTGTCTGATGGGTACACACATACGATAGCGCACGTCTACGAAAATGATTAATGTTCCCATTTACGTCCGCACATGCAAATACGAGCTGGGAATCCCGTCCCAAGGAAAGAAGCGACAGCAGTCCGGGCCACATGCGCGTACGGAGAGGGGCAGTCCGGACGGGGGTGTAGCTCAGTGGTAGAGCGTTCGCTTTGCATGTGAAAGGCCCCGGGTTCGATCCCCGGCACCTCCACGATTTTCTTTTTCCTCATCATTCTTTTTTTTTTTTTTTCTTTATCGTAAAGCAGATGAAATGACATACCCCATTGTCTTGCAAGACTCTGTGCTCGGGGTGTGAACAAGGTGAAGCCAGCGGCTGCACCTAAAGCCCCTTAGCTGCACCTGCGATAGAGTGGTTGGGAGCTAAACCCGCCGGATTCTGCGCAGCACATTTCAAATGCTTCTGCTCGTTTGCTGCGACAGCTAGGACGCTCGAAAGAATAAAAACTTATTGTTCCTGGCTAAAATATTGGCTTTGGGTTGAAGAATGAAATTCTTACTTTCTGTGGAGTTTGTGAAGACATTCAAAGTTCCACCCTGGAACTTGTGACACAAAGGGGCCCGTCGAGCATTACCCCTGCGGCCTTATGGCACACGTGCGACTTTACCTAATTCTGTGTACGAAGGTTCATCTTTTTGGCAGCTGGATGATATGACTGTATATATTCAACGTCAATTTATATAATGTGACAATTAGTTTATGTGTAACTGTGCGTTTCCGTGGGTCAATGTGGGTTTGTATTAGTGAGTGCAGACTCGGACATTTCTACGAAAACGTGCTGTGTATACAGTGCTCCGTACTTTCTATAGGCCTACACCACGGCGCTACGTCACGAAAATGCGGTGGCGCTGTTGTCGGAATTTAGTTTCGCTTGGTAGGCACTCCGCCGCCGAGCCGCCGCCCATGTCGCGCCTACCACAGCAGCCGCTGGGTTTCGCGGGTGTTTGTGCGGTTCCATCTGTGAGGTCTTTATTCTATGATTTTACAATGAAAGAAACGCAGTATGTGGACGAGCTGAGTTGCGTCGAAATACGCAAGAGACTAAAGTTTTCATAGGTTTCCTGTTGATGAAAACCGTCGCAAGCAATGGGCCGCTGCGGTAAAAAGCGAAAGTTGAATTATGATCCAGATCATCCATTATGCGCAATACATTTCGTAACCGTTAAACTTCTCTTTTATTTTGATTGGCGTGCATTAGTCGATCTTAGGATCATATACGATAGGATCGTTAATAGCGTGCCATTATAATTGCTTGCCGCACTGTGGGAAAGCTAGATTGGGATTAGCCTTGAATGTAGGTCGAGCGAGCAGATGCCCCACAAAACACGTCACCTTCGAATTTGTTTTCATCTCAAAGAATTGAGCCCCCAGCAGTGTAAATATCCTATCACACGTTCACATACGCAGGCAGCAGGGTCACAGCTGCGTTTATTGCAGTGTGGAAGTCATAAACGCGCCTAATCGTGTCAGTTAAATTTCGAGCGCGAAACAAAATGTACAGTGTTAGTACAGAGTTGGAGCGATCGGACGGCCGCGTACAACAGCTAGCTCACATAGCGCGGGCCTACACAGGCGGCGTCGCCGTAGAGCCAGTACCTCGCCGGTCCCATCACCGAGGCGATCGCTTCTATCACCGCTCACGGCGACGTAGAAATCGGCTACAGCTTGTTCTTAACATGAAATAGCGCTTAATAGAAAAAATATCTCGAATTTGCACGTGTTTCGTAAACCAGCGTCCCGTACTAAACCACTGGCGTGAACGGCATTTCGCCTCGCAGACGGGAACCAAACATCGGCCGTCTCAACGAGACGGCTCGGCTGGCTTGCAAGTACTACGTTTCGTTTGCTATTCGCACCAACGACACCAACAAAACCAATTCATTTAAGCCCACGTTAATCGTGTTGTCAAAAATAAGCGCACAATGATGAGCAGCAGGCCAGGTCGCAAGCGCTGTCGGCCGTCACTGCGGCGGTCAACGAGCTAGGCCTAGCGTCTCGTTCGGCCGTATACCGATGGGGGCGAGATGCAAGAACGTGTACTGGGTGCACATTAAAGAATCTCATGTAGTGAAACTAAATACGGCGCCCCCACTACTGTGTGCTTCATAATGAAATCGTGGTTTTAGCTCCCCCACCCCATTAAAAAAAAGATGCGCCATCCGCGCGTGCAAGCGGTGCATGGCGGCGAACGTGGGCGGAGCCAAACGTTGGGCGGAGCCAAACGTTGGGCGGAGCCTACGCGACGTCGCTATAGGGCCTAAAATATATCGACGGTGCCTACCGCTGTTTACAAACATGGTGTAGGTCTATATGCTATCGTCCTAGTAGAAGTGTAACTCAGTGTCAGTATCGTCTTTTGATCAAAAAAGATGTCGCAGTTTCACCTAAAAGGCGAAGCATCAATTGCGATGGCAAATTTGTAGAGAGCTATACGGAGTAATGATAGTAGCTTTATCAGCTGTATAAACTTGGACATGCAGCAGCACCGGTAACACGCAGAACTGTTGTCGACGCCGTCGGCGTTCTGCCCGCGTTCGCACAAAATGCGTGCGGCGTTGGTGGCTGTTGCCGGAGCCTCTGATATAAATAGGCACTTGGTGCCGCAGCTAAACGTCCCCTCCCTTCCCCCCCCCCCCCCCCCCCCCCCCACGGCCTTTCGTGCGTCAGAAGAAGGCGCATTTGCTATACATATATGGTGATTGTAAAGGAGGAAAGAGACGCCTACTTCTGCAGCCCTTAAGGGAGCACGGCGCAGAACGCGCGTTTGTTCTCCGCCGTGCGTTCACTCCCCGTGAAAGCGCGCGTCCCTCGCGTCCTTTCACTCGCACATACAGCGTTCGGCGGCGCGCGGCGACGATTTCATCTCCATTGACGTCATACGGAACCTCACGGCGACGGCGACGGCGACGCCGACGGCAGAAATCTGCTTTGGAGTGTCCATATAATTGCTATCGCAATAATAATTTTTTTCTAAACATGAGTGGCATTGAATCGAACGGAAGGAATCTTATATAGCGGCTTAGCATAACAGGTTGAAAAGGGCGTTTAACCCATTTTAGTGGGCACCATAGTTAAACCCTTACTATCTGGAAAGACGTGATGTTAATTGTCTCTATAAGTAAGTAAGACACTTTTATTGCGATAGCAATTATATGGACACTCCAAAGCAGATTTCTGCCGTCGGCGTCGCCGTCGCCGTGAGGTTCCGTATGACGTCAATGTAGATGAAATCGTCGCCGCGCGCCGCCGAACGCTGTATGTGCGAGTGAAAGGGTGCGAGGGACGCGCGCTTTCACGGGGAGTGAACGCACGGCGGAGAACAAACGCGCATTCTGCGCCGTGATCCCTTAGAGGCTGCAGAACGAAGCGTCTCTTTCCTCCTTTACAATCACCATATATGTAGCGGAAACGCGACTTCTTCAGACACGCGAAAGGCCGTGGTGGGGGGGGGGGGGGGGGGAGGCGACGTTTAGCAGCGGCACAAAATGCCTATTTATATAAAAAATGTCACAGTTTCGCCCTAAGGGCGAAGCAATGAATGCGATAGCAACACAGCAATGTCATACGAAGTAAGGTGAGCGGCTTTGGTAGCAACAACACGCAGAACTGTTGTCGACGCCATCGGCGTTTTGCCCGCGTTAGCTCAAAATGCGTGCGGCGTTGGTGACTGTTGCTGGAGCCTCTGATATAAATAGGCACTTGGTGCCGCAGCTAAACGTCGCCTCCCTTCCCTCCCCCTCCCCCACGGCCTCTCGCGCGTCCGAAGAAGGCGGGTTTGCTCTACATATATGGTGATTGTAAAGGAGAAAAGAGACGCCTACTTCTGCAGCCCTTAAGCGAGCACGGCGCCGAACGCGCGTTTGTTCTCCGCCGTGCGTTCACTCCCCGTGAAAGACGCGCCCCTCGCGCCCTTTCACTCGCACATACAGCGTTCGGCGCGCGGCGACGATTTCATCTCCAAATGACGTCATACGGAACCTCACGGCGACGGCGACGGCGACGCCGACGGCGACGGCGACGGCAGAAATCTGCTTTTGAGTGTCCATATAATTGCTATCGCAATAAAACGTTGTGAGGCGAGAAGGTGGCAAAGACTTCCGACGCTGCTCGACGAGTGTCCCGTTCTGATCTCGTCGAAAACCTCCTGGCCGCCCCCAGAGGCTCCTGCAACAGTCACCAACGCCTTTTGTGCGAACGCGGGCAAAACGCCGACGGCGTCGACAACAGTTCTGCGCGTTGCTGGTGCTGCTGCATGTCCAAGTTTATACAGCTGATAAAACTACCTTGAGTCGACCCCATAGCTGCTTTGCATACTACTCAGGGTTCCCCTACGGGAAGATGGTGTAATTGTTTTTCATCCCTTCGACATTGGCTCGAACGCCACCTTTATCATTAGGTGCAGCCATATGCTTGGCGCAATTAGCGATATATGAAGATGAGGAAAACAAAATGGAACGTTACACAGTACACCGTTTATGCAACAAGTGTTCTCGTTTCTTTTGCTTTGTCCGCTACACGCTAACCTTATTTATCTATTGATTTATTCATTAACGCGACAGCGTTAAGGGCCCCTTGTCGCAGAAAATCCGGCGTCGGCAACGAGCGTCGCGTGTCGGCGGGTAGCGGAAAAAAACATCCCCAACCACCCCGACCGCGCAGGCCCTCCACGTGGTGCACGGTTTTGGTGAACAAAACTTGAATTTCTCACAGTGAAATCCGTCAGAAAAATGCTAAAGTACGACTTTACCATTCGGCGTCGGATTCGCCGTCGGATTGTTTACCAATCGGCGTCGGATTGTAGTTTGAATGTACGAGAAAACCTAATTCTGCTACGAGAAAACTCAAACACAAACCCCTTTTCCAGAATTTCTACCAGACCTGCGCAAGTCGTGGCAATAGCAAACAATTAATAAAATAATAAAAAATGCGAACGGGTCCCGATAACGCTATCGCGTTCTGCTCTTACAGGCGAAGTTTAAGCGCTCTCCAAATTTTGTAGCGTTAGCTACACTGGCCTAGCCAAGCCCGTTTCGCGCGGCACATCAAGAGCCGTGCTGCGCATGCGCAAGGATCAGTGATGTCACACGGCTTGCGCACCGGAGCCACCGGAGCCGGCACCTCTCGCGCACTCCGCCGCCGCCGCGCGCGACTCACCGCCGCCGGTCTGCGCATTCCAGAGGAGTGACGTCGTAGCCGTGGTAGACGCACTGGCGCCGGCGCGCGCTCGCTGTGCAGTCGCCGTCTGACACTGCGCTGGAGCCGCTGCGCTTCTGACTGGCGTTTGCCAGTGTGGTATAGCCATGGAGAAGGAGAGCGCAAATGCTGCTCAACAGCGCAGAAAAACGGAGAAGCTTGACTCATCGGATACCGAAGTAGTTGCCTGGCAATTAGCGGTTGAGCGTAGGAGACAACCAGGAAAGCTAAGAATAATCAGCTGAACCTTTGCTAACGCTACGTATATCCTGGCATAGCCGAGCTAAGCCACTGCAACATTTTTTAGGGGCGAAGCTCCTTAAAGCGGCACCCTTTCGTCCCTCGTCGTAGTAGTAGTGTGTAACCAGTCTGAGAAAAATGAGAAAAAAATGTGGTTGATCCCTCTTATATAGGAATCGGTATAGAACACGAAAGTGAAACGTGTCTTCACAGAAGTAGTGTAATGTTTATTGCACATTGATATATAATGTTTATTGGTGTTTTGTGGCTAAAGCGCCCTTAGGCGTTGATGCACCCACGCTGACGCCTGGTGGCACGTCTCCTCCATCACGACTACCAACGTCGATGACCATGAGCAACCGTCGTGCATATGGAAGCTGCACTACGCTGCACACGCTAGCACAACGCGAAAGACGAAGCACGTAACTGACACACTAATACAACGCGCAAGACAAAGCACGTAACTGAATCGTCACCGAGTCAAATCAGCGCGTACAGCGCGTCGTAATTGCAGCCTCCGCGATCAACTTCAGAAACATTTTCAGAGCTAATTGCGGAGGCCACGCTCCGCTGTGCTGAGTACGGTGAACGCCACCTAGGTGGCGTTGGTAGTGCTTCTTGATGCCAGCGTCCCTTCGAATGCTGGCATCGAGGCGTCGTAGTGCTGAGACCACCGAAGCGTTCACTGTCGGTGCGCGTTAGTGTCATAATGCAGTGCTTCTCTTTTCTGCTCGTAGGCGGCGGCACCGCCCCGAGCAAGAGCGCGGGTACACGGAGGAGTGTTAGATATATAAGGCGCGTCTGTGTAGCTCTCTGCAAATGCGTTTGTGGCGCAATGGGTTTAAACGGTCGGCGATCTATCGTCGCGGACCGAGAGGTCGTGGGTTCGATTTCCAAATTTTGCATGTTTGTGGAACTTTTCTTCTGGTTTCTTTCTTTGTATTATGTTCGTGTACATTGTAAGAACGTCATATCCGTGACGGAAATACGTCAGTGAAGTCTTGGTGGACCCCGGCATAAAACACTTTCGTGTTAAAAAAAATCCGAAGTTGTGTCCGTAGCGCGGAATCGAACCAGGGACCCCTCGCTTCCGAGCGCGCGGCGTTAGCCCACTACGCCACGAAGCACACATAGACACAAGCACCACGATGGCAATAAATACCGAACATTAACGAAAGGCCGCGTTTCTAGCGCGTTTCTAACGCGTTTGTGCTAGCGCGTTACGGCCCGTGTAAGAAGCTGGTGTAAGACGCTGTGGCCTTACCTGTGTTGCCTTACCTTCAACGCGTTTCGAACGCGCTGCCCAAGGCGGTGGCAAGTCAAGTTCAAGTCGAGGAGCGTTTATGAATACGGGGGGTATACTCTCTCAGCAGTCATGTGATGGCGTCGGCAAACGCGGTGCACGTTCCGGCATGTGTAAATGGCTGCGTAAGACGCTGTGGCCGCTCCCCCTTACTAGAGAGTACTGCACGTCTCTAACGCGTTTGTGCTAGCGTCCCCTTAAGTGGGAGATCCGATGCATCCCTCCGGAGCTTCGCCCACTCATCATCATTCACCCCGTGGATATGCTGTGATTTTTTTTAATCATTTTATATTGTTAAAGAAGGAAGCATGATTGGTGAAGGGAAACATATCAGTAATACCCTCCTCTTCGAGTAATCCACTTGAATGAGTAAATTCGTGCAATATAGCGCAGTCGATTTTTAGAAAGTCTGTTAATTCTAATAACACCAAAGTATTTATGTCGATTTCATATTCAATGTGCGCAGGCACCATTGAACGTACATTACATCTACTAATGATAATTGTAATATTTTTTTATGTCCCACTCAAACTTTGGTGAACGATCCTCGCCTGTCAAACTAAAAAAAAAAAAAAAAAAAACAAAGGCAAGGCAGTTCTTAATATAAGGTTAGCAACTCACCGCTATGCAGCGGGTGGTGTTTTTTTTTTTTCAGCTTTAAACTATCTTTTTTTTTACAAATCACATAGAACATACATAACGCGATTCGGCCTTTCCAGGTGCATTAATAAACAGACCGATAATAATTGCATGGCAAATCGCAGTGTCCAGGAGGCTAATTATTAGGTAGCTAATTATTAGAGTCGATAATTATCTATTTTAATTACTCACTTTAGGACAACTTCTAATTATGAAATCAAAGCCGATTATTAGCGAAGCATGATTGGCGAAGCATGATTGCCTTTTTAGCAGAAAAGGCAAGACAAACGGCGACAGGTCTTTCGATATCCGTTCCCGAAATCTGCTGAAAATGCATTGCTGTTTCAGTTAAGGTGATCCTTAAGTGCTTGAGGCACGCTTTTGTAACAATGTCGAGTGGAACGCGAATTGATCTTGTAGCGCACTTTAAGGTCGGATATATACAGGGTGTACCAGCTATCACGCAGCACGATTTAAAAAAAAAAAAGGAGGAACGGCGTTACGCGAAGCAAACCTAGTGCGTATTGTTTCCAGTGCAGTGGAGTAGCCGCCAGTAATTTTTTGGTTACTGAGATTTAATTAGTTAATTTTAATTAGTTATCTAACTCGAGAAGTACTGTCCTAATTATAAAATTGTCAATGAGAAAATTGTAGAGCAACATGAAAAACTGCCGATACAGCTTTCTGTTGCTCAATACCTGCTACATAAATGCGTTTTTCCGAGCGTAAAAGAAGCCGGCCGCTCGAGGCATTTTCGCCCCCATCGAATCCCGGCCACGGCGGCCTCATTTCGATGGGGGCGAAATGCGAAAACACCCGTGTGCTTACATTATAGGTGCACGTTAAAGAGCCCCAGGTGGTCCTAATTTCTGGAGTCCGCCACTACGGCGTGCCTCATAATCAGATCGTGGTTTTGGCACGCAAAACCCCATAATTTAACTTTTTTTTCGTTGCCAAAATAATGATATTTAGAGCAAAGGAACCGATACCTTTGTCACGCTCAGATGCAGATATAGAATAATTCGGGTCCTGGCACGACGCATCACGCTCTCTGTGTGGCACATACAGCACAAGGCCTGTACACTCTACTTTATGACGTCATGTTATAAGGACCGAAATTTCCAGTGCCACACACGGAGTGACGAAAGCGGTGACGTCAAAATTACCGAGGCTTACTCGGGAGCTTTCACGCTTATAGATTCTATGGCAGTCGGGCCAGGTAACACTACGTCATGAATTGGCGTGCAGAGAGGCCTTGCACTCACACGGAGTTTTCAAAACAACCGACTGCTGTGCCGCATGGAGTCCTCGCTCCAACATTTGCGTCACACCAGACTCCACCGACACTATACGGTACTATACACTGCTTTAATTATCGGTATTGGAATGGCTGGGGGACAACGCTGCCTCTGGTGACTCGTGTTCTAGAGGAGACACCTGACCGCGTTTTGTGCGACTGGCCTCGATGCAGTGTATACACATGCAGAGACACACGCTCGCGACACATGCGCAAGCTCGTGTTCACAACGCACAATGGTCAGATCAAGTCAAACTAGAATATACCGATCTCACAAGCCGCTGCAGCAGAGGTCTACGAATGCATTGTCGCAGTATAGTTCTTGCTAAGAACAAACCTGCACGACCAACTCTAGCACTGACAAGCGTTAACTGTCACCCTGTTCTGTGAACAGCAGTGATCGCGTGCACGTGCTCTATCTCCTTCTTACCTTTCTATGCCCTCCCCCTCCAAATGTAGGGTAGCAAACCCTAATTTTTGTTCTGTTTAACCTCCCGACCGCCTTTCTTTCTCTCATCGCTCTCTCTCTATAAATCGCTAAAAGCTCGCAACATGTGTGTCAAGTGCTTGTTTCAATGTTTCAAAACACGGTCACCGGAATACCCGAATGCACGAAACGCGACATACGTACGTCATCGCAGCACGTCATCAGAAGAGCTGCAACGTCACGGGACTGCGTGAGCACCGTGTAGATCGCTCTTGACAGCCGTCATCACAAGGGCCCGAATTGAAACAGCGAGCGCGCGTAAGAGTTTTGCATAGATACAGAACGTTGTGCATTGTATTTGTCGAACCGATTGTCTACAGCTATACGTTCAGGAAAGCGGCACAGGATTTAACTCAGCATCGTCAAAGAAATGGTATACGTCACAACAATAATGCCTTACCAAGAACAAATCACACAGAATAACAGAACACCATGGTTGGACAAGGTGGTCATTGCGTTTGCTATCTGAGCATCCACTTCGATTATGCGTCTCTCGTGCTGCTAAGAGGCTTGCACAAGGTTTGTATAACAGATAAGGAAATAAGAGTCAGCAAATAAGGCAGTCGCTATACCTTATTATGAATATTTTTCTAGGAGTATTGACCGCTTTAAATGGCAAATCTGCAAGAAGAAATGCTCCAGCTGCAGCCGCATAGCAATTGTAGTGTGCGGCCTGTGAAACTGAAGAAAACGCGTTCTCAGTGATATCCACGATTCAGGTTCACTCCCTATTTATACAACTTCAGCCTCCCTCCCCCTTCACCATTACGAATCGAAGCGAGTGCTAAAACATCGCCATGTTGCTCCCGTGTCACCACTTTCTGCATCATGGACAGATAAACATAATGGTAAGCGATACCGTAAAGTGGTACGTAGAAATGACTGTTACAGTAAACTATCGAAGGTGCTCCGAGGATTGGCAGTATTAAGGCGAAAGCCTAAGGCGTCTATGTTAGACCCTTGGCGGTGACCTCGGTGAAACTGCGCCGTGACGAAAAATGGCCGACACCGCAAAAATGCTCGCATTGATGCACCATTTCTCAGGGAGGTTCCTGTAAACAAAGTGAATTAGTGGCTTTGAAAAGAAAATTCCGTACATTTCGGTCTGGGTGGGAATCGAACCGGGGTCTCCGGAGAGCGAGACGAGCACACTTCCCTGAATCCACGGCTGCTCCACGGTTCTGCCTGGTGCCTAGTGCGTGGGTCATTGCACACGTCACGTCGCAGCCATCTCTCTGACAAAAGGAGTGGCCCATTGCGTGCACTAACATGCTGCACTTAAGGTACTACCTTAAGTGTTCATATGTTGCTTTCAAGGGGGTCGCCTTAGTGCCACACGTGTACTTCCCATTGAGGCTCGTTATGTCTTGCAAGATGTCTAGCCCCAATTGTATAACTTAATGCATTATCAATATGTTTTGCAAGGAAGTCTAACCAAGAGTGTATAACTTCATGTATTACCAAATATCTGCAGCAGCTGGCTTTTGCTTTCTTGTGTTACAAGAGTGTAACATCTGTTGAACTTATTATCCCCCCCCCCCCCCGCCCCTCAAGTGCTCGGGGTGTAGGACCTTTATTTAAAGCAAACAAAAATGAAAAGTAGAGAATGTCATGTCAGTAGTCTTTAGGGTCACTTTTCAGCTACCTCATATGCAGCACCTGACGTTGCAGCCACTCGTTCAAACCTAAGGTCACGAGCGCCATGTCGTGTCTTGAAAGACTCTCTGTACCACATGGACACGATTAGAACAGACTATTAAACATCCACTGGTGCTTTAATCCGCCCCCAGGCAGCACAACCAGGCTGGCCCCAGCACGGCAATATCACGGCAAACACCGGCACAAATATAGGCCCGAAACCGGCAGCGCTACCCGCGTCAAGAATGGCCCAGCGTGGCCATGCCACTAAAGGGCCTATTTCGGCCATCGTGTGGCAGCGCCAATACAGGCAGATAGCCGGCTCTGCCGTTCATTGCCATTCTAGTGTCCCACCTTGCCTACTGGCACCGCCGGTATTGGTCAATAGCCGGCTCTGCCGCTCTTAGTTAATTTATTGTCCCGCATTACCCACTGGCATGGCCATATTGGCAGATTGTGATGTATGTGGGCGATGCCGTTATTTCCTACGATTTTAAATTACGCAAATATTGCACGGTAGCTCGATGCAACATGCCATAATCTACTATAAAATCACCAAATAATACACACAATTTATTTATTGGTCTTAAAATAGGTTGATACAGATTGTCGCTCGTATCCTCAATCCTGTGGGCCACCTACGAAAGCTTTATGACGCTACGGGGGGGGGGGGGGGGGGGGTTGAGCCGCTTCGGCGTAACGCCGCCTTCTGCAATAGTCGACGGCGCCTGGCAGCCACATTCTTATGAAGTCTTGCGCTTGGTTGATGTCGATGTCTGCGTCTCTCAGGCACCATCTGCATACAATACATATACTTTTATTATCACAACACTGTCAGCAGTGCATAATATAAGCAAAAGGTACAAAAGTGAGAAATTAAATGCGTATCACCTGTTCCCACTCTGCATAGCCGCGTGTTAAACAGTCTCTCGCTTTTATTTCCATGCATGCTGTACGGCAGTTGAACCGTGATGGCGTTCAATATATTGAAGGCAATCTCCCACAGATATGATTTCTCCATTCAAACAAATTATTGAAGCTGAAAAAAAGAAGCAGAAATACGAAAAAATTAGGTAGGAAATGCCGCTGCATCTAAATATGCGATTTTTGTTCTAACTAGGCAATTGTGATGAATTATGCCTTCATCACAAGACTTCTCGTAAGTGCTTGTGGGTAGCTGTACTTAGCCTTTGGCAATGCGTAAGCTTTTAGAACAGAGGTAGCAAAGAAATGGTGCTTTGTTTCATGATAAACACCTAAGCAAGCTACAATATAACAGATTATAATTTTGCAGGAAGTTCTGAACACAAGTCAGCTCGCAGACTGTACTTTCTGCGCAAGGGATTACGACAATCCAACTTTGGTCTTCTTGAGTGTACCAGCCGAAATGTGCCGTGCTGCGTGTTTCCAAACAGACAGTGCGTTTCAGCTGACGCTGAAGCGGTGCAGCACCGTCTACGTACATAGTAAAAAGTGGCCGTACATTATCTCTGTAAAAAAAAAAAATACACGTATTAGGCAATGCACTTAGTTGAAACACTACACTTGAGAATAAAAATAAGACAATTGTACTTACCTTGCGATAATTGAGTTTATTTCGCAGTAAATGCAGTTTTCCAACGTTTGGCTAGTTCATGTTTCACCCAATAGCAATGTGGAACCAAGCTTGTAGTGGCGAAGGTCAAGCCGCTGGTACTGAACACGTTGCTGGACAAGTTGATGCATGCTTCGCAAGCAAAAGATGGTGAAAGAAATATGGGCTACGACAGCTCACAGGCAGAAGCAGAATGTGTACGGGTCCCTCGTCCTCCGAGAGTCACCACGTTTCTTTGGAAGCGGGCGAGGTCCGCGCAGGGAGCAACATATTTGACAATTATTCACGCTTCTTTGTGCGCCCATCCGGTTCTGATTAGCAACGCAGGCTCGGCTGTGCGCATTATAGACCGTGCATACCTTCGACACTGCAAAGCGAGGGAACGCAGGGAAAACGTGGTGAGAGTGAAACGCATTCTTGGTGTTTTGACGTCACTCCGCCTGATAGTAGTGAAGAACGACATGCGCACGTGTTTTTATTCTTTTATTTATTTATTTATTTTTATTTTTCCAAAAGCTGCTGCGGCTGAAGGAGCAGTAGCACTTGTGCTGATTTTATTATATATTATAGCTGAAATGTAAAACATGACAAATGGACCTGTAAAACAACTCAACATGATCAATGAATGTGTTCATTGTTATTTTTTGGCACTGCTTATCCCAGGAGAACGGTAGAGCAAGACAACGTGTGCGCAAAGGGGTAGTCCGGCGCACAGCATCACTTGCTAGCATGCCCCCATGAATTTCTTGCTTCTAGTTAAATAATACAACCTCCCCCTTCGAAAAAAAAAATGAATAGACACATAGGAGAGGCAGCCGTATCTAAGAAACATCGCGACAATACATTACGCGGCGCATAACATATAAGTGAAGCCCAAAAAGCGAGTACAAGGATCTCGTTCAAGTTCGACATATTAATTTACTTAATTATGTTAGTATAGTATCAAAGCCCGAAGGCTCTACATAAAAAAGCGGGTAGTTTTTTTTTTCTTTTCATAAACAAGAAAGCTTCAAACGTGGCCGCTGCGAGAAGAAACGTAGGTGAGAGGTTCAAAAATATGTCCTTTAAGCAGCGGGAGTAATAAAATAAATCGTAATAAACAAACACAAGCGAGATCGCATACGGCGACAAGGTAAACCAAGCGATGATTTTGTAGAAGACGCACTGGCTACACGTGAGTAATTGTATGTAACAAAACAAGGACGGCAAGGTTTTGGGCACTTTCGAGAGTTGCGAGACAGAACTGGTGTACTCGAAGATCTGAGACCCCACCATAGATTTATAAAATAAAAGCTTCCCATGAAGAAAATTTTGGAGCAAGAAACCAAACATGTGGTTGGCATTCGTAAATTGAAAACTCAATATACATATTCCAAAAATGTTGTGTGTGATGTGTATACCGAGATATTTATCTACAAGAGGAAGAAGTTACCAGAGGTGTGTCGTTGAGGGTGCAAGTGGGAGCCTGAATTTAATAAGGAATAAGGAAGCTTATGTATGCCTCCTTGCAAAGTCAAAACAACGATAGATTTATTTATTAGCTCATATAAGATGCAAACGTCAGCAAAAAATTTATTCAAATCTGTGTTGCTCTCACAAAAAGAGTTCACCTACTTGAAAAATGTATATATATTTTAGTAGTTTTTTTTCTTTATGCTAGTTCCACTTTTTAATCAGAAATTAATTTTATTCAGTAGCGTTCTTCTTTTTTTTCCATTCTATATTCCTGTACTCTCCTTAATCTTAGCCTCGTTCTTCGTTCTCAGTCCTAGGTCGGTAACTTCAACTCTTTCAGCCATCCGTCAAGGTTCGGAATGGCGTGGTGGGCCACGAACATTCCTGTTCTTTTTTATTTTCTTTATTTTCTGTTCCCTTCCAACGGAGAGCGCCTTGTGTAGTCGTCTTGGTCGTCTGACCAAACCTTTTCTCTTCACACCCCCCCTCCCACCCCCGTATATCTCTTGTGGCGTTGTCTCGGTTCTCCGCCTTCCCCTTTCTTTTCAGTGTAGATATATTTGGCGTCGTGCAAAATAAGCATTTCATTGTAAGTTAGCGTTGGGCTTGTCTCACATTCTTGTCTCTTCTATTGGCTGTTTTTTGTTTTAGAAATATGCACCAATAGCCCAGCAGAAACCTCTTTTTCAACATGGCGCAATTTCTTTTTTTCCCCGGTTCTTTCTGCGGGGAGGAATTTACGCCTACTGTGCCAGTTGGTCTGAAAAAAATCATCTGGCATCAAAAAAAAAAAAAAAGCACGCACGACAGAGTTTTCCGGGAAAGGCACCTAAGATTATAATGAAGCTGGCCACAGGAGACACTACTGCACAGTTCGATATGCTCTCTATGCAGAAAAATAATATAGCGAGCAGTCATCTAAAATGCCTTGTATTTTACTGACAATAAAATTTACAGCCGCTACAGAAGTTGAGCTAGCGACGGCATTACTGGCAAGCGGTACATATGATTGCACCATAAAGTTATGCAGTATTTTGCAATTCACTACCTGCAACACTACTTAAACGACGCACATGTAAGCGCACATGCTTTTTAATTATATACCCCCTTGAATTTGTTATTGCGCCTATCGAGAATGCACACGGCATGCGCGCATTGACGCATTATAATGGAGTGCCCTTGTGCCACTTGTTAACAATGTCCGATCGAATGATTCAACACAATAAATACAATTACGCGAAAGTTAACAGCCTTTGTAATAAAACGAAAAAAATATGCAGAACTTACATAATAACTTAGTAAGAAACAAAAAAAAATACCAGAGTGATCTCGTTGCAGTTGGCGTGCGTGGTGAAAAATTCAAATAAATATTGCATGCTGTAAACATATATAATCGGGAATGGCCGGCGAATGCTGCGTGAAAAGTAATATTGAAATGACGTTCTGTTTGACAGGCCAATATTTACGGGTCTATCAGAACTGCTAAACAATGTGGCTATGCCTATAGCTTTGAACGGACGTTCTTAACCAATGTTTAGAGATGTACAGCCAATGACGGCATTCTTACGGCAAAGCAGGCCCGGGATAGCCAGTTGCGACGCCCGGCCTAGCCATTAACGGGCATTCACCGGCAAAGCAGGGCCATCGCTGGATGTCTGTTACAGTGGCTTTGCCAGCACTGGCATTACGGAGGCAACGGCGGGCCTTCGCGGCCCAGCCAGTGCCGGCTGAAAACCATCATCGGCCCTAGTTGGCCCCATGTGATGTGCTGCCTGGGCCATTGTCACCTTTACATGGTTACCAACTGGGTCTACAGACTCGGCTAAGATATAGCTAAATATACGAATATACACGGCACTAGTGGCTATATATCGAAAGCAAGCCGCTCGCTCGCAAACTACAAACTTTATGTGCATGCATATGCAGCGATTCTATACACTGACTGTGCCGGCGCAATGAAATGACCTTGGTTGCGCAGACAGTTTAACATACAATGTACACGTATTTCACAAGGCATTAGCGATCGCTTGCCTATGTGCAATGCAAGAGGTTCGGGGGACTGCAGCTGCATCTTATGCGTCCGTCTGACGAAACGGCTGCTTTAATGAACGCAAGAACTTTCGTTTGGCTCGCGAAAACTGGCTGGAAATTGAGCTAAGTTGACTCCTTGCAGCAACTGCGCAAGTTTCTTGACCCTCATAGCCGCGCTGTAACCTCAATCTTTCGTCCACAAATCCACTTTCAGATTTGTCTCAAAAGCGAACAGCGAACGAGATCGTTCTCAACAGTTCGAGCTCTCAAGCTTCGCGACTGTCTCGAAGATAGCTTGTGATAGGGGCCTCTCAGGGACAGGTGCGGTGGCATAGACCCGTGACAACACGAAATTTCCGGATTAGCACTCGGAAAAATGAAAACAAACTAGAAGTCCCAGTTTGGTCCGAAAGACGAAAGATCGATTGCGACAGCAAAAACGCTGGAGTGAGAAAGCGCGACCGCAGTAGCGAGTGAATTGACCTTCGCGCTGGCTCTCGCTTCAACGCTAACTAGGCAGCGAGAACACAGCGCACACGAGGCTATGAGCACTCGGCGCACTCTGTCCCCATCGCAGAACGCTTTCAAGATAGGGCCCGCGCAGCCACGCCATACGCAGCCGCCGCCGAAGTGGCCTCTCCCTCCCCTCCCTGCGGTGCCTCGCGCGCGACGGAAGACAGCGCGCTTCCTCCCCGCTTTCCTCCCTTGCGCGCGCGACATTGAGTCACCATCGTCGGCTCACCCTCGCACGCTTTCCCTCGCACATACAGCATATGGCGCGCGGCAACGATGTTATCGCCCTTGACTTTACACTGAACATCACGGCGACGGCAGAAATGCGCCAGAAATAAAAGGAACGTACTGAAATATTTAGCTGCGAGTTCAAGAAACCCTGGGAGATCAAAATTGGTTCGACGTCTTATAGCGCGCTTTCCTGCTCACCGCATAGATTTTTTGACGTCAAACCTGACAGCGAACAAAACTGCTCAAAGCGCCAAACATTATAAAATAAGAGGGCACATGCGCCAACACCACCTTCCCCACATTGCTAACGCATATGTTCAGGTGTCAGCTGCGCGCCAGGCAGTTACGGTGCGGTCAGCGGGCTTCCTTCTTCTCTGTCAATCAATCGATCTCTATTCCACAGGTGTCGATAAGGTTGTCAAAAAATAAAATATCATTCAGTGATGGTTCATTATTGCCCACATGACTTTATAACGGGTATTTTTTTCTTCTCAAGGTCGTCGTGTTTAGATTCCCACGTTACTCATAAGAAATTTTCAGTCGTCAGAGATAACTCTTTATTGACACGCAGTGTCCTTAGCTGCCATATCTTCGCCTATATGCTACACTGCAGGGAATGGGGCGAAGTGAAAGGCAAGAGAACACGCGCGGCTAGAAATTGTGTACCCTTGTCTGAAAAAAGAGCCGACTTGCTTTAGAAACCACTGTCAATGCGCGATAGTGACATCAGAAGCATGTTTTTCTTGTTTTATTGCGGTGACCAGTTTAGAAAGAAATGTCGCAGTTTCGCCCGAAGGCGGAGCACCAATTGCGATAGCAAATTAGTAGAGAGCTAACGCAGTAGGGATAGTAGTTTTATCGGCTGCATAACATTCGCTTACTAACTGAATTAACAAGCGTGGTGTCAGCGCGCACAAGCAAACATGAATAGATCACACTCGATGACCGCAGACAACCACTGTCAAAACGCTGGCGTGAACAAGCACGGCGGCCGCAGCGAGCGAAGGTTCATGCGGTCTATTGCTTCCACGGAAACTGAGCGGCGAAAGCACAGCGCATACGCAGGTAAGAGCGCGTGGAGATCGCTTTCAAGATGCGGTGCGCGCGAGAACCCGCAGCCGCGCAAAGTACAAGTACGCAGGTAGTAGAAGCCGCACCCCCTCCCTCCCGCGCTTCCTTCCCGCTTTCCTCCTTTCGTGTGGGGGATTGAGTCGCCAGTTCCCCTTGCGCCCGGTCGCAAGATACGCATTTTGTGCCGCTGCTAAACATTGTCTCCCCTCCCTCCCTCCCTACAATCCCCCCACGGCCCTTTGCACGATGGCAGACGTCGCGTTTGCTCTCCGCCGTGCGTTCGCTCTCCGTGAAGACGTGCGCACCCCGCGTGCTTTCACTCGCACATACGGCGCGCGGCGACGATTTCATCGCCCTTGGAGTTTATAAGAACCTCACGGCGGCGACGACGACGGCGACGGCAGAAATCCGCTTGAAGTGTCCATATAATTGCTACCGCAATAAAAAGCGGCTACCGGCAAAAGAGCTTGTGCCATCTCTTCGTCTTTGTCAGATTTCTGCGCTCTTCGACTGATCCAGACTCGTCGCTTTTCTCGCTCTCTTTCGCTCCCCCTTTCCCGTGTAAGGTGGCAAACTAGACAAAGTCTAGTTAACCTCCCCGCATTTCCTCCTTCCCTCTTTCTTTCTTTCTTGCCCGCTTGAGCATTCGCGACAGGACGAAAGGCTGCCTTAAAATGCCAAGCTGATAACCACAGCGTGTGTCGCTTTCCGATTGCAGGGACCGCGAGTGCGCTGAACCCGTTCGGATTCGTCCACAAGCTTACCAAAGGCGCCGCCATAGGCATCGGGGTGGCCGTTCGGTCTGATTGTTTTCATCATCCTGCTCTGCTGCTTGATTGCTCTGTGGAGATGCGTCAGAGGAACGGAAGGAGGGTACGTACGTAGTAAGCGCGCATATCCGTGACGTAGTAAGCAAAGTCTAGGGTCGGAAGAGTGTTTTGTAGAACGTTTGCGTAGAGATGGACGAGTTAATTCTATGACATAGTTATGAACCCTATTTTGTTATGCAATCTTTGTTTTTGAAATTTGTTGTGTGTAAGGACACATTGGCACCCTGTATTCCTCACAATTATATAAGCAGTATCGACGTTTTTCTTGTAAAGTCTACAGATTTTCTGCCCTAGACGCCGGGTGAAATTATGACCTTTCACATTGTTCGACCAGTAAGTGCAGACTTTCGGCAAACAAACCACACGGAAGTCTACTTACCATAGTAGACCAATGAGACACTTGTTAACAAACTTTTCTCTGTAGACAGTAATCAGACTTTATATAGCCAAAAGAACAAGTGATAAAAGGACAAATCGGTGCACCAGGAGATTATGGACAATCTGTCCACTATTTGAATACCGTGATCTGAATTATTCAATTTGTATATGGCAGAAGCTACTTCTATGTCACGACGTAGTCATTGCGTTAGCATGACTAAGTAATTTCCGAATGTTCCCGTTTCCTTCGCAGGAGTCGCAAAGCTTGCTGTACCAAACTCTGCCGTTTCAGAAAGGGTGCCCATGTACCGTACTACACCATTACCAAGCTCCGGTGCCAGAGAAGTAGCAGGGGCACAAGACGCTGGGACTGGGCACGGCGAACAGGTCAAGGCCTGAGGGAAAGTACCATCTCTGTAGGCAACCTCGACGGCTTCTTATAAGGACATTAAAGCAAATGAAAAGTTAAATCTAGACTGATAGGTCACACTGCTAGTATACCTATAGTATTAGATCTATGTTGCCTACAGCTGAGGCTTGGTATGGCTAGAAACAAACGAAAAGCGGGACGACTGGTGGCGACCACGTCGTGAAATTCTCGCACTAACTCTCGGAGACGTCGCAGTCTTTGGCATCGTCTGACGAGGTTAGCTACTTGCTTTTTTTTTAAATATATGAATTAAATAGGGAGACGTTGGCACCAACATATGGGCTGGCTACCCCTTTTTTCCATGGGTGACATGGAAATGCATCACACATTATCGCATAATATAAGATATATCCCCTTTAAATGCTTATTATTGCGATATCATTTATATGGACACTCCAAAGCAGATTTCTGCCGTCGGCGTCGCCGTCGCCGTGAGGTTCCGTATGACGTCAATGGAGATGAAATCGTCGCCGCGCGCCGCCGACGCTGTATGTGCGAGTGAAAGGGCGCGAGGGACGCGCGCTTTCACGGGGAATGAACGCACGGCGGAGAACAAACGCGCGTTCTGTGCCGTGCTCCCTTAAGGGCTGCAGAAGTAGGCGTCTCTTTCCTCCTTTACAATCACCATATATGTAGAGCAAACGCGCCTTCTGACGCACGAAAGGCCGTGGGGGGGGGGGGGGGGGGGGGGAAGGGGACGACGTTTAGCTGCGGCACCAAGTGCCTATTTATATCAGAGGCTCCGGCAACAGTCACCAACGCCACACGCATTTTGTGCGAACGCGGGCAAAACGCCGACGGCGTCGACAACAGTTCTGCGTGTTGCCGGTGCTGCTGCATGTCCAAGTTTATACAGCTGATAAGCTACTATCATTACTCGTATAGCTCTCTACCAAATTTGCTATCGCAATTGATGCTTCGCCTTTCAGGTGAAACTGCGACAACTTTTATGAAAAAGAAGGATGTACCTGAAAATAGACTAAAGACAACCATGAAAGCTTTCCCGCACTTCGCCTGCACAAAAATAAGGAGAGACTTAGTGCACGAAATTGATGCGCAAATGTATCGAGCCACCTTGTAGCGTTATCGGCGCAGCGATTCGTCGCGAAAATTTAAAGGAAAGCGAACATTAGGACCTCATTTTTTCCCGCTAATACGCCATCTTTTATTTCCTGATGAAAGACG